>NC_133819.1:22345423-22652688 GCF_047830755.1 Zonotrichia albicollis
CCAGAGTTATGTGCTTATGCATTAAATCAAAAGCAATTCCCCTCATCACCATTCTTTTAATTAATCCATATTTTTTTATAATTGTACAAAACAAATGCTTTTCCAGATCCTATACCTGTGACTCTAATCCCTATAAATCCCCATTTGCTGCACACAAGATTTTTTCACCCTTCAGCTGTTTTTTTAAGTCATCAGAAATGCATCTGAACTCAAATGGAGCCATTTGTGCTCTTTCCTCTTCACACACTCCCCCTGCAAAAAGCAGTTTATGCTAAATCAAACAGCCTGCTTCATGCACCAACTATGATTGGGTTGTTGGGCAGGGGAGGTTTTTGGCAAGTTTCTGTTATAAAAGGGCTTGTTTAAGCAATAAAACTCTTCTTAATTTTCAGATAAATTTACTGCTTTAAAGGCTGCCAGACATATAGTGCTGGGAACTAAGAGTCTGCACAGAAATGCATGACATATACAGAATATCAACGGGCAGTGCAAGCTCACCTCGTCCTGCCCTTTCAGATGCAGTTCAGTGGCTCAGTTAGTGCAGGATTAGCTAGACACCCTCCTGATGTGTCAGGGTAATTCAGTCTCCTCTCCCCTCTCACTTCTTACCTGGTCAGCCAAGCCTGGAAAAAGAATTAGTTTGCCTCTAGGAATAGTGTAGGTGTTTACTCTGACTTTTTATAGTCAGTCACAGAAAAGCCTCCCTTCATGACTGCATGATTTAATCTTAAAAAAAAAAGTGAATTTATGTTTGTTTGTTTTTTTTTTTTTATGGTTTCCTGTGAGTTTAGTTAGTTTTGTTTCAAAATGTTTATTCTGGGAAGGACATTAGCCACCACAAGAGCTTCTTCCTCTGAAGGTACGTTTTCTGCTTCCCAGCAGTAATTTGAGGGTAGCTTTAGTAATCTGCATGGATATGTTCTAAACATCATTCTTCTAATGGGGAGTAAATTAAAATGAGACACTCTTTGCATCTCAGTAACAATACAGTATACTCCTCCCATGTGATTTCCCATTTAAATGCTACTACTTCACAATTTGTATTAAAGTGGAAATGAGGTTTAGAGAAGATAGTAAGGCAGAAAAAAAGGATATTGCACTGAGTGCTTAATCATAAGTCTTTTGTTTGTCTTCCAGAGGAAACAGATTTTATTCAGAGAATTGTGGCTTTAATCTCCAAATATTATGGTTTCATGAAATTAATTTTGTGATCCTTTTTCTTATAGATGATTTCGACCAGTTGTTATAGCAGGAAGTGCTGAGTCCTGGACCCAGCAGCTGGCATACCAGCCATTGCCCTCCCTGTCCTCAGAGGCTGCAAAATGTTTTGATGGCAGTCTGGCCTAGTTTGCATAAATGGTCTTTCTGCTGTCTTTCTGTGTTAGATTATTCTAAAGCAGTATACTCAGACATAGCCCCTCTCTCTCTCTCTCTGCTTGCTACATACTTTCAAATTTATGGGCATAAAAATATGAGGTATGTGTACATATATATGCATAAAATTTTGACAGACCATCAAAGATCAATGCCAATATCTTCATTATCTTCTAACACTATAATGACCCTAGAGAGTTCTAATATTATTTATCTATTTTTGAGTAACATTTTCCCACTATTAAGCAATTCTTATTCCTTTGGTTGTCTTGTCAGCATTAGACTCAACATCTTTCCTGACATGCTACAAGAATTTTTCATTGATGTTACCTGCTATTGGAAATTAATTTATTTCAGTGCACTGCTGGATAAAGTGAACATAGAAAATCTGTCTGATTGCAAGTTTGCACTCCCACCCAGCTTTACCTGAGCCCTGTGCTGTTAAACCTGATACTTAACAAGGCTGGGGCAGGAGTGGGAGTGACTTTCCTGGGAGAATCTAATCTTTCATCACCGTACAGCCCTGTGCATGCATCTCCCATTTGCTACCACATATCAGCTAACCCACTTAAGTCACAGCTTTTTCCCTTTTTGTTTTTTTCTATGACTTTATGAACCCAGGGGCAGCAGTCAGGGGGAGCAGCCTGCTTGATAAATCTGCACTTTCTCTCCTCAAGCATCAAGGTGAAGGACGCTGGCGCTGGCTTGCTCGCTGTGCTCTCTGCAGCAAAAGTTAACAGCATCAGAACGGGGTACTGGGCTCTGCCAAAGCTCTCTGAGCACTGAAAAGCAAAAAGGGTCCTGGTGAGAATTCATTTTAAAGTGATCAGGATATAGAGAACCAAGATAGGCTGCCACCTGAAAAGGTAATTTATGCAGGAGTTGGTTAAGCTGAAAATAATGTACAAGGGTAGTTCTTTTTAACCATGTTTTGTGCGTCTTTAAAATGAAGCTAAAGTTGAGCAGAGGTGTCTATTTGGTCGATATTATTAAATGGAATCTTTTAATAAGTCCAGGTCATGCACAGTATCCATTCATTCAGTTAACAACAAAGTAGTTGGAGCTTTCAATTTTTTGTATAAATAATCCTTAGCAATGAGCAAGGCTTTTAGATGTCAGCAAAGGAGAATATCACAAATCCGTTCCATGTACTGCAATATAATAATTATGATGATAAAAATAATAATAATAATAATAATAATGATAATAATAGCTAGAAGCAGCAATGAAAAACAAGACTGTATTGCCATCTTGGGGTTTCTGATGACAAAGCAAGCTTTTAGTTTTGTTGTCAAAATTTAACCATACAGTTAAATGCATCAGACTCTCTCCTGCAATAAAAAAATACACAAACTAAAAAAAAACTATAAAAAGCACCCCACAACATAAATTTTAGTGTCCTTGAAGCAGACAGTACTAAGTAAGAGAACAGAAGTTTCAGTCTACTCTGGTTTATGTGAACATACCTGTATTTCAGTATTTACATCCATGCATACATGCATTTGGTTGTATTTTTGGCATGAGAAACTGATTTAGTGTGTACAGCTGTTGGCACTTACTGTTAAGCCTTTATGGTGCTTGTGGATTTAAACTCTAATTCAGACAGAGATTTAGTTCCTGTTAAACTTCAAAGCTAGCAAACATGCTTACATTTTAGCTAGCATTGCTGCTGCCACCCAGAAAATGTACTGATAAGTTAACTCAGAGAAAGCTCCAGGGATGATTGTAAGTGTTGAGATCTTGTTAGTTCATCTTGAGGGTGTTTTTTCCAGCATCTCTGTGTTTATTGGAGGAAAAGTAAGTCGTGTCTTTTGGTGCCAAGGCAAACCTGTGTTACCCAAACAATTTTCATTTGGAGGAAAAATAACTGGTTTGGCAATATCTGAGGAATTTCACCTTAAGATCTGGATGTGGGAAATTAGGCAAACGTTAAGAAACCTTCTTGTGGACAAAGGAATGCATATTCAGCTGTAAGAACACACTAATCCCAGACAGAGCTACACCAGCATGAAGGTCCCTTACTACATGGGCTTGGGTAGTCTCTGCTATTTTCCCTTGGAAAATGGGTGTACCCACTGTTCCTCTGGTGCTCCCATGAGGACAGGGCTGAGGTCCTTCCCTGCAGCCCCTGCTCCTGCACTTCTGCATCAGGACATTGGCCTTTAAAGAGATGACCCTTGAAAAGCAGGACATTGGCCCTGACTTTGTGGGGCCAAGTTTTGCACATGGGTCTGTACGCTGTGGCCTCCTCAGGAAACAACCTGAATGGTAAAAGGCCTCATAATTTCTTGCTTTCAGTTAGCAAGTGGTGCTGTCAGCAGGATTCTGCTCCTGTAACTCACAAAAAAATCATCTTGGTTTGATGCTTGTCAAGAAATACATGCATACTTGTAACAAAACTTTCACATTCCTCACAGTGGAATCTAGTAAGATTAAAAAAAAATAGTCAAGCAAGAGGAACAGTAATATGGTGTTAGATTCCTTCAAACAGCTGGTTTATAAGTGGATATGAAGTGATGCAAGAGTTTTGTATATGTCATAGTTACTTACTGTCTTCTTTAATTACCAATGAATTTCTATGCTCCAAAGCAGCTATCGCATACACAAATTTCTATATGTGTACAATTTAGAGTGTTTAAAATTAGGCCCTGTCCTGAAAGCTTTGAACTTTCTAAGAGGAAGCCCTTTAAGAAACCCCCTCAAAAAAAAATTTGAATGTATAAAATGAAGAAAGCTTGGATGTTTTAACGAGAGAGGGGTGCTAAAGCTGACATTACATCAGAATATTGACATTATGATTCAATGCAGTCAACAGTTTCACAGATATTTTTCTACAAAGCATTCTTTAATTTCAGTGAAATGCCTGCATATTTCTAACTTTAGCCAAATCTATTACCAGTTTATATTTCAACTATCTCTGCTATACAATTATTTAGAATGATCACCTTTTCCAGTAAAACATTTGTTATACTTCTGCTTCTTTGCAACACTTTTTTTTCCTCTTGAATTTGGGGGTAAGGATGTGCCCAATTTTGTTTTATTTATTCATTAATCTGCAATAGAAATAACAATTTTCTGCTCTCTATCCTTTTAAGCACATCTTTCTCTTCCCTTGGAAACAGCATAGTCTCGATGTTTCTAGACTAGTCTAGCTTCTTTTTATATGAAGACCAAAGTTAAAAACAAAGAATTAATTTCTGAAGTCTATCCTATCATTTCAGTGTATTTTTGCCTTAAAGAGACCTTTTTCTTACTCATTGTGAAACTAGAGATTTTCTTGTTGCTACTTATTCCTATGCCATTTATTACATTCTCTAATTTCTGATACAGCTTCACACTTTCTTAGCTGTTCTTCATGCACTGATTTTTCAGTCTATATTCTTGTTCCTACTTCCAAAAATTACTTCCACTCTGACTGTAACTTTTCTTGAAGACAAAATTTTTGATAGTTTCTTGCTGAATAGTTATACTTTTCTCACACTTCCTTTTCCATAATTAAAAGTTTTTCTCACCCTTTCAGAATTTTTCCATGTGAATTAACCTCTTCCATCCATCATTCTTGTATCTAAACTAGTTTTGTTCACAAACTAGGTTACCCCAGTGGTAGTGGATTGTTAGATACAGAACTGATTGTGATGCTCATAATAAACGTTTACAAACATTTTGTGTTTTAAGAACAAGCTTTCCCTTGCCCTTGGTTATTGGGCTGAAATTTTGCTTATGGATGACAAGATTTAGCAAATTAACAGGTAAAAATACATAGTATTTGCAAAGTCAAGAATAAAGAAGTGGGAAGGCTTCAGAATCAATACTTTTGGGACACCCTAAATTGAGACTTTTATGGATCTGCCCTTTAATGAAATCTTTATTCTGAGGTTGCATGTTGTCTTCAGTGAGGAAACATCCCTGACTCAGTACTGAAGTTGGACTGTACTTTAGAATTTAATCCCTTTTGTGCAAGGGATGCAGCTGCTGCCTGCAAAAGAACTGATGATGTGAAATGAGAGGGAAACAGAAGAACACGTGGGTTTGGGAAGCAATTATGGAAATAGGTGTGGACAGAAACTGCTAGAACAGCAAGGCATGCAAGTATCACTCAGGAATTAGAAGACAAGGGAGAAGAAAGAGTTGCAAGATAAGAAGGACCAGGAGAAATAATCAGTAAATGACGAGAAATACCAGGATAAAGCACAGCAGGAATCTCTCAGTGTCAGCCACTTAGCACCACCAATGTCTAAATCATTACATTTAGGAGTGAGAAATTGAGTGAATAGGCCACATTTCAGGACTCTAATTCTCTTAAAGAGAGTACCATAAATATTGTATTGGCACACAGTGTTCCATTGAAAATAATGCAAAGGACTTCACAACATAAAAAATGCTGGGCTCTGGAAAAAAGCAAAGAATGGAATGTATAATGCTGTTTTCATATACATTTTAATCTTTTACTATTGCTAGATAATATAAGACCAAAATTTCCTTGTCCTGAATGCTTTTTTCTGTTTAGAGACAGAGAAATCCTGCCTTTCAAAAACCATGTTTGCATCACATCTGCTGTGCTTCTGAGCACCTGCAATCCAGCAATTTTGAAATGCTGAAGTAGCAGTTCAGGGGAACAGACAATCAGGTTGTGTCACATAACAGAAACTAATGCAAATAAGGGTAACATAAAGCAAAACAGGATGACATCAGCATTTAAGTAAAGGAATAGTGTACAACATAAGCACAAAAGCGGGACATAAACAATATGATAATTCTGTGGTTTCCCTGAACTAAGAAGATTTATTTTCCCAGTTTGAAAATTTCTTTAAATTAATGTTTGCTTTATAATACCATGCAATATTTTCTTAAATGGTATGAGGGGAGGCTTGTATTTATAGATCTGGTAGACAGAGATGCTTCAACTGCACACCAGAGCAAGTGCATGCAGCAGAGTAGCTCCAGAGCAGCAGAAGCAGCATTATCAAATACCACTGAGCACACTCTGGTGATTAGGAGTGACTGGAGGCAACACATTCCAAAGAAATGTCACCAGAAACAATCCTTTCTTTTAAACTTACCACTCTGTGCAGATCAGTGAGCTTTAAAGAACTGTTAAACCTGCTGCCCTGCCAATGCTCTGCTGCTTTCTTATTACTCAGTGATAAAGTAAATAAATTGGCAGTATTCATCCTTTTTAAATTGCATGTTACTTAGAATAATGAGATTCCTTTCATCATTAGCCCTCAAAAAATTCTTGCAAATAATGCAGAGCTTCTTTTAAATTTAATGTCTTGATAAGCTAAATTGTTAAATGCTAGATGCTATGGAATTACATTTGGTGTTCTTTAGAATGAATGCTAATTAACATGTAAATTAGCAATTTAACCCTCTTTAAATTGGAAAAAAACCCATGGGACACCTAATTTCATAGTTGTTAATGATGGTCCAAAGACTGTAGAATTTTTCTTAAGCATTTCATTATATAAGGAATTACAAAAGTGTACTATCTGGTTTTGGCATTTAACACATAGCAATAACCAGAATGTCAGTTAGAGGAAGTGCTTTTCATTAATGCCTGTGTTATTGTTCTTTCTGTTCTTCTCAGATGGTATACTTTTTAATTACTAAAGTTTTAAAACTAATTTTCCTAGCAGTAGGAATGGTTGATGCAGATGGCTTATTAAAATAAGCAAGGAATTGTAAGGATTACTTTTACAACAAAACCAAAATAATGATGCCAAGCCACAGAAAATACAAAATTACCCCTCAAACCATCATTTTAGATTTTAATTTTGTGCAATAAATCCTCACCCAGAGCATGAAGGAATACATTTTTCTTGAATTATATTTAGACTAAAGGTCCAGTTAACCTGGTGGAAACTCAGAATCTCTGGTTCAAATAATTTCCCATTGCTACAAACTTTGTTCCCATTTAGATTACAGATAAAGATCCCAAAACTAAATTAATTAAAGCATTCTGTTATGGCTGTTTTAACATGGCAATGATAACTGAAACCAAAGCCAAAAAATTGAAACAAAAGACTTTCTGAAACATTCCATTCAAATAAAAAGAAAAGGTTTTGACCAGGTCATACTTTATCCTAGTGCTTAAAAAGAGTTATCAAAATCAACAAACTCCTCTTTGGTTCTGACTTCTGAAATGCTAATACACACAGTACATAGAATATGACAATTAAATGACCTAGGCATGTAGAACCTAAATATTTATGTTTAGATTATTATTCCCTGTTGACATTTAGAGCAACCAGACTGAAGTCATGCCTGTGTTATTTAATAAATAAGATAAATTTTGTTGGGAATTTCCTTTTCCTTTTAAACATCTCTGTATTCAGGGATATAGAATTTTTCCATTTTTTCAACATCAGCTATAAAGACAGAAAAAGCAGAATAAACAGAATGTTTTCTATTTACTTCTATGCAAAATTTTACCATTCATGTGAGATGTGCTCACGATGAGCTAGCAAGAACTGGGCAAGTATGACTGCAGGTGTATATTCCATTTCCTGTGCCAGCTTCAGAGCACTGGCAAATATGACATAATGCTGTGTGTAGGCCACATATTTTGCACAGTTGGTTAGGGTTTTTGTCATAAATCAGTAGATGTGGAATACCTGGTGTCATTTTAAGGTCAGGATCTACAGGGTCTACAAACAGTGAGGTGAGAGAGGCAAAGCACAGACAGGTGCCATGACTGGCTTTGGTGACCATGTGCCCGCAGGTACCTGAACTCATATTTCTGGAATGACTTTTAGAATAAGGTATTATTCACCCAGATTAAGGAACCTGTTCCACAGGATATGCCATGTCTCTGCATATCTTACCTGAGGCAGCCCTGTGCCATAATCAGCTTTTTGGAAATACAGCAATTAGCTGTCACAGCAAAATGTTAAATGTTCACACAAAAATTACATTTCTCTTGGCTTCTGCATAACTTTTGAACTTGCTGATAACTTTCCTTCACCTGAAAAAATGATAATACTTTTAATCCCATTGACATACACAAAGTGTGTCTGGCACTATAAACATCTGTCTAGAATTTGTGTCTATTCTAGTTCTGTTCATTTTTAAACACCTGTACCTTCCAAGCAGTAATTAATATGCAAGAATGTAGCTGCACAACTGATTCCTGTGGAGCTTTAAGTGATACTTATCAGCTAGGTTTGTGTTCAAGGAACCTTACAATGTACCTTGTACATCTTTAAGGGGCATTCCTAGCAGAAACAAATATTTTAAAGCAAAATAGAAACATATCTTTGCATCCCCAAGACAGCACTAAAAAGTGTGAGATTAGTCGTTTATCACCCTTACTTAGTTAAATGCATTAATTAAAATGTGTTAATATGTCTCTATGGAAAAAATAAAGGAGGTAACCCAGACTGATTATCATTTCACATTTTTTACAATTTTATAATCATTAGGTTTTATCAGAAATAATTTAAAAGGTGAGGGCTCTTTAAGCATCTTCTCAGATTAAATTTCAAGAGAAAGAATAGAGAAATGTAGGCGACATGCATGTTAATACAAAACAAATACACTAATGCAGGTGATGGGACAGTAAAAAAGTATATTTCTTAAAAATAAACCAAATCAAAATCAAACCAAACTAAACCAAACCAAATCAAAAAACTCAAACTAATTTTTCAGGAAATGTTTTTAGAGTAGAATAGTTTCTCAGGAATAGTGATAAGATCAAACTATTTAATACAAAAGGTTTGCACCATTTAGTTTCAAACAATTTGAAATGGTTTATAAAGATTGACATACTTTGTTTCAGGGTGTTACTTTAGAAAAATAACATTTCAAAATTTCTTGTAAGGAATGTAAAAATACTTTCATAATATTAATTATAACAGCCACATCTTTTTTTTTGTCATTCTTGAGATACAGAAATTTTGAAAACTGCAGCTTTGAGACATTATGTTGCATTGCTGTTTAGATGCATTAACATTGAGACACTTGATCATTTCATTTTTCATATGAGTTTTCCAAATTTTTCTTCCTCCATTAAGACTAAAAATTAAAGAAATCCCAGATAACAAAGTTTTCTGCATAGCAGAAATTCTAGTCCTTTAACAAGTGTGTAAGTATACAGGAATTGACAGACACCCCCTGGAACTCTGTGACATACTTTATGCTCATAGTTAGCATTTCTTGGCTTCTTTTCAGCTCTCAGCATGTTGATGGATTCCAAGTACTGCTTCCTTCAAAAGAGACACCTAAATACTTGTGTTGAAAAGTGAAATTCCATTGATGTGTGTTTACACTTTCCATTTAGGATCTGTGCTATCCAGCATGGTACTAAATCATTTCTGGCAGAATTAAAACAGAGTGTTCTGAACCTGCTTGTGTTCTGAACCTGCTCTGGATCTCCTGTCTTAGCCCAGATTGTGTGAATACTAAATCATAGTTAACTGAGAAACTATAGGGCAAAGTAATACTATGTTTGGGGGTAAACCAATGCAGTTTATTAGGGAACATATTGTCCCCAGTTAAGTGGTCACAGCAGCAAGACTGAGAGTTCAAGAAGTGCTTGGACAAAGCCCTCAGGCACACGGTGTGAGCCCTGTGCAGGGCCAGCAGTTGGCCAATCATCCAGCTAAGAATATTCTGTGATTCTGTGATAGTTACCAATATTTGCATACAAAAATATTGCCTAAAAGGTACAATGTAATTGTCACCTTTCAAAAGGAACCCAGAATATTCAGATTAGTCCCATCTTTACTTCAAAGCAACATTAATTCTTGTCATCGGCTCATAATTGACCATCTTATCTGAGTTCTGTGCTACTTTTATATAATTTGATTCTTCCACCAAACATTCAATTCATTGACATAATCTTGGCTCTCAAGAACCCATGTCAGATTCTGATTTCCTTCCCATTTTGAAATTTAGCACACCAGAATGTCAATTTTCTTGGTTAAAAAAAAAGGGGAAAAAAATCAGATTCTGGCTTTCAGTTTGAAAATAATAAGAAATTGGAACAGTACACATGTCAAACACCGAGTCATAGCTTAATACATCTAAACATGGAGTGCATCAGAAGTATACAGCAATTGTTATAGAAATTTTGTCATGTTCAGGGAAATGAACAGGGCTTTTTCCTACATAATTCTTTTTATTGTTGCAGAACGTCTCTCTAAAAGCTAAACCTACAATATGTGGAAAAATGATCAAGTTTTTTTCAGAAATCAAAATCATAACTTTCAATCCAGCTGTCCTACTTCTCCTTTTCCCAGAATAGTTCCCAATATTATTTTAACTCACCTAGTCTAAAGAATATGAAACCACTATCACCATATTGTATCTGAATTGGTGCATATTTTAAGATGCTTCTTTTTCATTTCAGTACATATACTCACAGTATTTCTCTTTTTTTGAAAGAAAGAATTAAAATTGTTGTAGGGGTGTAGAAAAGTATGGTTTACTGGGGAAAAAAACATGGTGTAAAAAAAAAGGGCAACTTTGAATTTCACAGGAATGAAAATTTCATGGAAGGGAGTAGTAAAGCTTGCTTAAAAAGTTCTTAGTGTCAAGTGATAGGAAAGAATTTGAAAAGCAACATAATATTTCGGAAACCGTGAGTGAGAGTTCATCTTTTGACTTTGACTTTTTGACTTCATCTTTAAGCATGCTCATGTCTACATGAAAAACTAGATGTGTTTACAGCACCATTTGATGTAAGAGTAAACAGACATTATCTGGAGCATGGCTAAGAAGATAACATTAAATGTTACCTCCCATAACTCCAGAACTCCATATAAGTGGGTAAGAGAAGTAGTACTGGATTGCTCTTATAAAAGTACATCATGTTCATTCCTACTCTCTTTTCAGGGAGAAGTTTCTAGAATACTGTTAAAAATTTTAAATTATGGCATCACAATTGAAGTGGGTCAAGTTTCAGCTCAGTGACATGTAGCACACCATTAAGTTCAAGGGGGCAAAATACAAATCATAAGCTGCAAATAAATATTTTAAGCACATGGTAATAAAAAAAAAAAAAATTTAAGCTAGATAGGACCAAAATATCTTTGCCTTGATAAATTGGAAAATTAGTGCATTCACTCTTCATGGTTTGGTCAACTCTTTCTATGACGCATTGAATTTGCTTAAGAAGCACCTACTTGCTCTTGTCATTTCAGAAGGAAATTTTGTTTAACTGGGAAGAGAGATGGATAAGCCAAGTAGATGGAAGAAAGGAGACTTACATCAAAGGAGAGAACACACAATAATAATGTGAGGCAAAATTTGTAAAATCATTAAATAAGCATAAAATATAATGAAAACAATCTTTTTTAATATCAGTACAATGTACTGGGATGTGTTCTCAGAAGACTGTCTCTGATAACCAAAAGCAAAACCAGGCTCTTGAATTATTATCCCTGAAAAACAACCAACCCCCCTCAACCTCCCCCAAAAAAACCCCAACATATGTTCATCTTTTTCTGCAAATAAAACAGAAACTGGAACATAAACTGCTACTCCAATCCCATGCATGAGGAAATTAAAATTAACAGGTCTTCTATCTGAATGTTCTTCCTCTGTGGGCCTCCCTTATGACAAGAATAGCACAAATATACTTCATCCATATTATGGGTCTTTAAAAATAATAACATATGGATTAAAGCTGATCTTTAATCTATATCTTATTTTTAATCTATAATCTTTAATCTATATGTCTATATTAGCATTGCGATGATCAACACAGACATATGGGAAATAAAAAAGAGAATTGTATACAGCAAATGCAAATAAAATATTTGCCTATATCTGTATAAATAACAAACTGTAACATAAACTTATTTAGGAACTTAGTTTCATAAAGGTGAATGAGCTAGTAAAATGGGCTGGGAGGAGAAAAATCAAACAGAAAGATGTGAGAGGGAACAAAGAAATTTCAAAGAGCACTTGGCAGATGGTTTAAGAACCCAAATCCCAGAACAGGAAAAGACCAAATAGTTATAAACAGCTAATCTCATTTAGAAGGAAAGTCAATTCTCCCTGTCTTAAATTTATAATAAAGGAGAGAAAGGAAAAATAGATGGTAAATACTATAAATCACAAGTTTAGAAATTGGAAAAGAACTGATGGAGGAAGTAAAAAGGGCAAAAGAAAATCTGTAGTCATCAGAGATGAGGGCAAGAAAGTTTCTGCAAATGTATTGAAAACAAAAAGTATTTTCTGGTCCAAATTGAAATTATTTACTTGTTAGCAGTGACATAAAAAAAAAAAAAAAAAAAGACTATTCAAAACAGATTTCTGTTCTATGCTTGGAACAATGCCAGATGACAGCCACATCCATGATGTTTAGGATGACTGTGAGGTACCACTCTATCAATATTTAAGAAGGACCTTAAAAAACATGTTCTAGAAATAAATATTTTTGTCTCAGCTGGTTCAAGCCATAAACTCCCCTAATATTTAATGTTTATTTTTAATGAGTCTCAGAGCACTAGAATAAAAAGCATCAAGCAAGATAATGCCATTATAGGATTTAAAAAGAATAAACAGGAAAATCTGTCATTTTGACATTAGTGCCAGCGAGAATACTGGCATGACTGACACAGATCTCTGTAAAATACTGAAGAATTTTAATGTAATTAATGTAATTTTTTATGGATTATATAAAATAGCTTTGTCAAAGTAACTTTGATTAATTTATTTATCTGGATGTCCCCTATCTTGTGTTAATGAAAAGATTTGATTGGAAGATTACAAAATTCCTTTGTAGTCTTTTCTGATTGAGCAAACTGCAAGGAAATCTCATGTATTACAGCTCCTTTACTTGGACCAGGCATTTTTTGTTATAGAATTGCTGCTAGATTCCTGGTTATCTTTAACCATCCTACTCCAGAAGAGCTCAGTCTACTTTGAGCAAGTACAAGAGAAATAATATTTTGGTTTAGACTGATTGAAAAAAAAAAAAAAAGCAAGCCGTAATTCTAATTTTTTTATAGCTAGCTATTATATCCTATTAAAAAAGCAATTTTTTACTTCCTTCACATATTTGATGAGGCTTCTGCTTTAAGTCCCTCCAGTGTCCTTCACACACATTTGCCCAATTTGTAACTTTTCATCTAAAGTTCAGTGGCTGGTGACTGTAAGCAAGATTACATTTATCTCAAGGACATATTCAAATATTTTTTTAGTGATGGACTTGAAGCTCTCTTGCAGAGCCCTTCAAAGTCACCATTGAGTAGTTGAGTCAACTTTCCTCTGTGTAAACTATGAACACAGCACAATAACTTGGAAGAGGTTTATCGTTTATGCTCTGTTGTTGTTCCCTCAGCTGTATCATAGTTACCAAGAATCAACCTATTATACAGCTAAATCAAAATTACGTTAATTCTGGTGAATTACATTTTTTTTTCAATGCGTGTTCAAAGAATTAGTGATGATTCTGTAAATTATTGCAATCGGTGATACCTGTAAATGCTGGTTCAGTCTCATCTCTGTTCCTTCCAAAAATCACCCCATCTCTCTATGCCTTCATTTATTTATTTGTAAAATGATATCATGGTAAGGATGAAATTTTGTAAGTAATCTGAGTTCTGTCTATGAAAAGCGTTATTTAAAATCCATGTATGGACATTTCTACTGTCATTTTTGTTGCTCTGAAAACATTCTGACTGCATTGAAGAAAGTTTGAGGCCAGGTTTTGAACTCACCTGAGAGTTCTGGGACAATTTAGACTCTCTTTTCATTAAAATGTAAGTGATTTTGTCTTCTGCCTGCTACAATTAAACTAAGGGAAAAAAAGTGGTGAGGCAGGCTTTAAAAACGTGCAAAGTCATAAATAATTTTAAAATAAGACTACAATAGGCACTGAAATTTTTTAAAGGCACTAGTCTTGCATTGGATCTGTAATGCCAGTTTCTTCGTTTTTAGCAACTTAAAGGAGAAGGAAAAAGAAATAAAATATATAAGATGATAATTTTGATCTAAGAAGGGTCCAAACACCCTGACCAGTGAGGTAATATTGAACTGGAAGGGAAGATACAGATCCTGGCCCAAGTTTTTTATCATTGTAATGTGTTGATTTTTCTGGATAAATCGCTCTGCATTCCAAAGGACACTAAATGCATCTAATCCAAGTACACAGTGTGCAGCCAGCTTGGTGGAGCCCATGACAATGTTTGCTGGAGCTGATAGAAACATGAGTGGGCAACAGCTCAGGCTTCCACAGGAGCGAGCTGCTGGCACACCGTGCATGTTCTGTCCCCTTCCCTGTGGAAACAGCCTCCAAATGCATCTGTTTCAACTTCATCTGGGGATTCTTATGAGAAATACAATCGGATCTTTGAAAATGGAAAGCATCCACAAATGGATGCTTTCATCCAGCAGTAGATGAAATCAGTTTAATTAGCAGGAATACTTTCAGGTCTGGTTAAACAGTAAGAGTTTCTCTGAAGACATGAAAAACAAGCCCTCCAAAGGGCCATCTGTAACTATCCTTCAGGTTAGATCTGTGATCAACATCTCATTCACTGATAGATGTATTCTCTAGGACATGTCTGAGGACTGAATTTTCCTCCCTCCTGCTATCATCTCATTCCCTAATCCAATCAGACAAGGATATTTTCTTTTTTGTCTTCTCATTCACTTCCACTACCAATATTAAATCTGTTACAGCTGGCTATAATAGAACATACTCTAACAAATAATTACTTGAACACACTTCAAAGAGATCTGTAGCTATTTATGGGTAAAACAAATGAAAATTTATCAGCCAGTTTTTGAGCTTCATCTCTTATTGTTAATTCCTGTATATAATAGCTTTTCCAATTTATTTTTAGGATTTTACTTACCATAGTAATGACAAATTCCTTCACATTGCTCTTTCCCCACTTTCACTTAGCAAGCTAACACAGTAAGCTTTACATATGGAGTTTAATTATGCTCTCTAGTGACTATCATTCTCATTTGATAGTTTGCAGTGTGAAATAATTTTACAAATAATGCATTTGGTTCCAATGTTAGGGTTACAGGCAAGAGAATAATTACTGAAATTAACATTCCTTTCTTCCTCAATTAACCCTTCTATGGTGAATTTGGTTAGAACCTAATTAAGGCGCCTTTTTGCTGAGTGGGAATAAATCTTTAAAGCAAATCAGACCCTCAAACACATTAGTTCAAGGACTTCAGTTCAAAGAAGGCTCTCTAAATATAACAGAAGACATATACCTAATATGGTACATACATTTTTACCTGGGGCTGGAATGCATAATGAGTAGTTTGGAGGGTGCATTGTGAATGATATTCCAGAACAAAAACATTCTAAATGTAATGGGAAAAATGATTTGACTTAAACTGAAATGACATTTTCTAGTTTAATACATAGAAAATTAATTTTTTCTCAGATACCTTCTATTCCCATCCATGCATTTACACTACTTGAAGAAGAGGAGGATTTGCTGCTCAGAAGAGTTGCAGCAACAGTTCTTCTTCCCAGAATCTGGAGCAGTTGGCACTGAGAACCCCTGTAAAATCTATGTAATGGCACAGCCCATGGCAGAATACTTCGGAGAAGCTATGCTGTCTCCAGTACCATACTCCTATGGTCCTCAAATTGAGACACTTGCCAGTTAACAATGAGGCAAAAGAGTTGTTGAGTAGCTCAAATTCCTCCTCATTTGTTGTTACCCGTTCAACACACTTGTTTGTTTTCTTTATTTGGCAGTGTTTTCTTTAACCTTTATTTTCTGGCTGACATTCCTGCTCTCTCTATTATTCTTTTCATCTTTTGCTAAGATCAGTTCCAGCTTCACCTTGGCCTTCCTGACCGGTCCTTACACAGCTGAGCAGCATTGCTATACTCTTCCCAGGACACCTGTTCCTGTTTTCACTGCCTTTCCATTTCCTTCTCGCCCCTTATTTTGACCACCAGATCTTGATTGAGCCATGCCATTCTCCTTTCCTCTTACACCAAAGGATTGGTGTAACTTCCTCAGAGATCTGCCACCTTGGTTCTGCTCCCTTGTCCCAGAGGGCAGTTTCTCAGGTGGCCCTATTGACTAAACCCTTGATTCCTCTCACCACGTTGCAGGGATGGCAATTTGCTCCTGACTTTCCAGCAGAGCAGTGGGATCCAGCTCCTCTGTTTTGCTGCCCGTGCTGTGTGCACTGGTGTAAAGGCACGTCAGCTGGGAGGTCAGCTGTGGCTCCTTCGTAAAGGAGAAATTAAGATAGAGACCTTTAATAACCTCTGCACACAATGAAAGGAAAGAGGTTCTTTTCCATTTCACTTTATCCCTCTTGATTTAGACAGCTGCTTTAAAAACAGGTGATTAGGTCCCTAAAGTGTTTATTTCTTTCCAGTGGTTATGAAGAAAGGCATCTGAAGCTGATCAGAAGAATAGCAATCCAGGTAAACATTTACCTGCACAGAGAAGAATAGAAATCAGGATCATAACTCTGGATAGAAAGTAAACTCAGTATTGCAAATGCAGCCAACAGTGAGTGTTCAGGTGGTCATAGGTCAGTGCAAAGCAAGTACTGGCCCAAATAAAGTGACAATTTAAAAGAGAACAAAACACAACCCCCCAAACATTAAGAATTGGAAGAAATTGCTAAATACAGGTATTTGACCACTGTTATTTTCTGTCTAGCAAAAGTAGGCACTGAAGATGCCATTAACTCATTTAAATCTCCTGGTGATTCATATTAGAGTTCCAGGAGGAAAAGCATAGATTCAGCAGTTTTTGACTGAGTCGTAGACAGAACAGCCAATGGGACTCCCTGCAGTTCTACAAGTAAATCTTTCCATGACAATGAACATTATTTTGTAGTCGTCTAATAGTCTCTGTGGGTGTTTATAAGAAAAAGTGATGGTTAACTTTTAAATATGGAAATACCCACCAACAGGTGTACAAAAATCTTAGAAAGAATAGAAAATTAGTCTAAAAAGAAATATAACTGCATGACAACTATATTTGTAGCAGTTGGAGGACAGAACACAAGAAAGCTATTAAATAAATCCTATTTTATTATATGTGCCTGTATTTGCATGCCCAAGTACCTAATTATGTGAAAAATGCAACTGCTGTGTAAAGAAATGTTAATTTTCAAGCACACCTACTGAGCTTAGGGTTGTCATTCAGATACCTGTTCAATTGCTTGCTCTTGTACCCCACCTGCAGAAAATATCTGTGAGCTTGTCAGAAGGCTGGCACAGGTTATTAGTGAAGAAAACCAGGGCTTTGCAGGTTCAGCAGACAGTCCCATGATCTATCCAACACAGCTGACAAATTTCATTATGACTCCTAAGCAGAGCTCTGGCAGTGCAGCTTTGTTTTGTTTTGCTGAGGAGATGTGCAGGGAGAGCCCTTTCTCTCCTCAGACTGTAGAACCTTGGATTTCTTGGATTTCAGCTCCAGTTGATGAGTTCTCTGCTATGCTTACCTACATTTCTTTTTCTTTTCTCTACTTCTCTGACACATGCTGCATGCCATTAGAGAGCAAAAAATACTGCTTGTACTCCTATTCTTAGTGTTGGTCCATTTGCTTTTTTGATTATCATCCTGACTGTCAAAGGAACGAAACGACATTGCTTTGCAGCACTGCTCTCCACAGCTCTCAGTTTCACACTGTTCTTTGTTTCCTTGACAGGTAGAAACTGTTTCTGTTTTTCCTCATGAATGCTTTAAGTGTGATGCTGAACAGCTCACAGTGACAGCTAAAACATTGCAAGCTGCCCTAAAGGGCATTTCTCAAATGTGTTTCTTTGCCCTTTCTTCACAATGGACATGTTAATAAGGCTCAGGACTACCTATGTTTTTCTGTGGAGAATAGGATCTTTACAGCTTAAATATCTCTACACTCATGTAAATATTACCTAGGTGACAGAACTTTTGGATTTGTTCTGGGAAGTTTCTTTGATTTATTTTTTAGCTTTGGCTTTAGTATATTATTTGAAAAGCTTTTTTTTTTGAACCAAAAGTAACATCGTCTTACATATTCATCCATTTGACTGTAAATTGCAGACAACGAGGTTGAGGGAATGGAGGGCTAAGTGACTGGCCTGGCAAGGGACAAATGAACAGTGAGAGAGGGCACATAAAGGGACAGGAAAGAGATAAACACACAGGGAGCAACCATTTCTTTCCAAGAAGGTGAAGCCTAAGAGCTTTAAAGAGGGCTTTGTAGCTGTCCTGTTTTAGAGTCTACTTCCATGAAGTACTGGATGTTGGTGCTAATATAAACTTCACAGAGAAACAAACATTGACAGACTGTAGACAGTTCTGATGAAATAGTTAAGCTTTCATCAGGCACTAGGCAGCACAATGATTACAATGATTCTGCTGGTCGGTGGTGCACCAGTTCCTGGAGCAAATCCCTGGCTTTCTTATCCCCATCCAACAGAGTGTCTGTGCAAAACCATCAGGATGGCTGAGAGCCAGACACCCATCTTAAGCTCCCTGAGCAGATGATTTGTGGACAGCCCAGCTCTCTCTGTCTCCAGATCAGTGCTCAAAGGCATTTCTCTTGGGGTCCAAAAGGCTGAGAGCAAACAAAAAACTTCTGCTCTTAGTCTCCCAGCACTTAGTTTTCTCTCACAGATGTTATCTGACTTTTTAAACAATCCCATACTTGAAGGACAGTTGATGTGACAGTGGTGAGAGATGCTCACTACAGCTTCCCAGCACTCGTCACAGACAGAAATTACAGACCTTGTATGGCCTGTTTCCACCAAGTGTTTTTCCATGCCTCTCTATATTATGTCTTTGCCACTAACTGGATTATTTCATCTTACCTGGACAAAAAGAACCTGTCATCTCTTTATATGGAGGTTTTCACCCATTTGCTTTATCATAATCTATTGGCAAAAGCTAACCCTCTCTCCAGAAAGCACTTCTCTCATGCATTTATAATTTTCTTGACCTCTACAGTTTGAGGACTCTTTGCCTCCAGCCCTGTTTTCTCAGAAGCAGGTGCATGTGGGCCATGTACAGCTCTGTGCTGTGGCTAGATTGCTCACCATACCTGAGCTGCAGAAAGCAGTATTTGCTTTTACCATCCTTGGTCAGCCTTCAATTTATCATACGATGCATATTGACCTTCTGGCCCCTAAAATAGTGAAACAGCAGCATGAGATGGTGGCAGTGATTTGGATGTTGATCTTTAGGTGCTGGTGGACAGTCAAGTAGGCATAGATGCCGAAAGACGAGCAGCAGTTTAAAAATGACTGAGACATCAGAACCTTTCTTCAAATGTACTTTCCGCATTTGAAATTTTGATAATTTAGCATTGCATGGTGTTGATACAGTAGTTCTAAACTACACAGATGAGTGTAGCCACCTCTGGACCAAGGGGAGAATGAATGCAGTAGTTTAATTTCAGCCCTGGTCCTCAAAGTTTCCAGTTTGGGCATCTGGCTGAATACACCAGAGCTCCTTCCCTGCTTGCAAACATTTTTTCCCTGAACATTGGAGAACTGGGGAAGGGGGAAGGCATTCCTGCCATGTAGTATGGAAGCATGGATCTGAACTGGGAAGTTGTAAGGTTAGGTGTGACTTGCTGGCTCCTAGAGAGCCCAGTGAACTCAGAGACAACTGTTTCTGCAGAGGATGCTGTTGACACTTTCTAGTTTACATCTTCTCCTTTCATTTTCCTTCTGTTATCAATAGTGCAAAATCAGGCAATAAAAAATATAATAAAGGCAAAGAATTTTTCTCTCTCCAGCAGCAATTACCTGATTTATAGATGTGTGAGGTGATTAAAAAATTGTGAAAATAACTATAAAAGAGTTTCTTGATCAAATATTTCAGACAGTGGTTCTCTCATTTGAGGAAATAATACAGCCTTTAAAAGATACAAAACCAACAGATAAGCCCCCACACATCTGCGCATACATGTCCAAGTAGAGAACTATAAAATATATTACACATAGGAGCTCAGTTATTCCAGTATGTGCCTGTGGATTACATTTCAACAGGATGAATTAAATAGGAACATGTTGACCTCATTAAATGGATTCCAGTTTTGTGTCTGTATTTGTATACAACAGAACATTTTTGTATTCATCAGAAACCAAAAAAGCTGTCATTCATACATAGGCATCTATCAAATAAATAGCAGAGGGCAAATTATGCTCTCTTGTTAAGCAAAAATAACATTTTCAATCTCTTCTCACTATTATAGTATTTTAGGTATACTTTTATTCTCCATTAACATACCAACTTCACAATGAAAAGTGAATAAATTGAGTAAGAGGAACTGCATCTGGTGTGTACATCTCTAATCCCTTCTGTTTATATTCTTTTCACACAGAGATTGAAAGATTTAAAACAAAGAGAATTTGCTCGAAATGTGGCTTCAAAGTCATGGAAAGATGAGAAGAAACAGGAAAAAGCACTCAAGAGACTCCACCAGCTTGCAGAGTTACGGAAGCAGTCAGAATGGCAAGTTTTTAAAAATCATACGGGGTTTTAATGCCCTCTTTCCTCCCTTCCAGAAGAAAGTATAATATTTTTACTCCTACACAAGTAGTGTACAGAGATTGTGTGTATTGTGACCTGTTTTCAGCTGTCTTCAACTCCAAATGATCCTCTTCTGCAAACCATACATTGAAATCCTCTGCCTTAATTACCTGCTGTTTGAAAGTTTGTCATTTTCTCTCATGTAGATAGTTATTCTCACGCCTTCTAAATGGAGTGCTTTGAAGATGCTTTTATCATATCACCATTTTACCTTATCCAAACTGATGTGAAGAGATTAGTATGACTGTCTTAACATTTGATTGTAAGTTAATGGGAGACGATAAACCCTTTGTGAATAATTTTTACTACTTTTAAGGTACTGGGAGTATTCTTCAGTTTCTCTGTAGGATACTTTGAATGAAAAACAAATTATTAACTGAATTAAGTTGGTCTAATACTGTTAGCTCTATTGATTAATATCAAGATAGAGGACAAAGATCGCAGTAGTAAACCTTTAAATTTGGAAATCTTTGTTTAATGACAAGAAATGCCTCAGTAGAATAGACTGACATCAGACCAATTGTTTATATTAATCTACGACCACAATGAGTTAATCAGATAAATAAACTGGCATTGTTTTAAATTCATCAGAAGACTAATGTACCCTGGAAATAACAGCATTCAGAGTTTATTACAAACTCATTTTGGCCTATGTAATTGCTTTTGAGCAATCTGCTGAAATATAACAGTTTAGCGTTAATATATCCCTTTTATGATTACGACTCTATTTTCATACAAATCTGCTGAAACAAATGTAACTGCCTGTGGGAAGATTCCTTCATGCCCACACACTTGAAGATGTAGCCTCGGATAGAGCAATAATATCAGTGATAACAGCAAAGCCAGAAGGAATCGGGGAGGGAAAGAGCAGGTTTGCTTTTAGGAAGAGCCGGGAGTCCATAATATTTTGCACAGAGTGTGGAAGGGAAGAGCTTGCTATTCCTCCCTGTGATCACTAATAGGCTCAGGGGAGGCTGAGTGCCAGGATTTTGGCAGAGGGGCGGCACTCCCAATTGCTCAGGAAAGACAGAATGTCAGCCTTTGTGAGCAGAAGTCCGCACATGCAATTGTTACCATCCCTAGGTACTGTCTCTCAGGCTCCAAAACAGTTCCTTACAATGAGCTAATTCAATTTGACAACAAAATTATTGTCAATCTTGGGCACAGAAAAATTTTATTTTTTTATTCCAAGAAGACTTTGAAAAGGATTTGTTTATGTTTCTTTATGCCTTCTCCAAGAGAAAATTATTCCTCATGTAAATAGGGGTTAATTTGTATCTCCTGATGCTGAATTTCTGGCATTTCTGGCAAAGGCAAATATATTCTCTGAAATGCACACATATTCTCACATTATGAGTTGACCCTGCTCCAGGGAATCTTTCTATCTTTCCCATTGTTGAAGATCAATTTTTATAGCATTTTTATAGCATTTTTGTATTTTTATAGCATTTATAAAGCATGACTGCAATTATAGATAGCATATAGGCAGATCTGACAGTTTTAATTTATTTACATTTAATAAAAATATTTTATATTTTTTTATCAAACTCTTAATTTAATCTGGCTCTAATTTTTTTCTTCTTAGTGTACTGAGGTACCACACTGATAGCAAATGTAGATAATTAGTCTAATGAAATGTGTATTTACAATATATCTTAGAAAAACACTTATGGTTGCCATATATATCATATCTTTCATGGAAAATGGCTACAGTCATTTCAGTATCAGTTAATTATCTGCTTCAAGAAATCAGTGGTTTGTCTTTTTTTTAAGGCCCTAGAATAGGTAACTTTTTTCTTTAATTACAAGAAAATTAAATAATACTTAAAATCTGAGATATTTTGAAAATAGGAATAATGTAATTAATGGAAGTAAGACACAGAAAATGTATCAAAGTAAGTCAAATCATGGTTGATTTGAGAGACCAGGGAAGCTGTGATTTTCTTCACCCCAAAGGGTGACAGTTTTAGTATTAATTTCTCTGAATATTTTGCAGTCATTTATTGTGGAATAAAATAAGGATCTATTCTTTAAAAAGTTAAACACATTCTTCCCATAGCAAGCAGAATGTTTCTCTTTCTCTTCTAGAGTTTGATTTTGCAGATGCTCCAAGTGGAAGCGTCTCTTTTTGAATATAGCACAATTTCCTTTACAGAGGCCTTTCAGAAAAGCAAGACTTACCACAGATTAGGTTCTCCTAAATATAAATTTGGAGTAAAACCAATATTTGTTCTGCTTGTACATTGGCATAACTGAAAAAGAAAATTCATGTGCTGACATTAAGCATTTAATTGTCTCTATGGAGAGACTGTCTTGCCCATACAAAATTCCAAACTGATGATAAACTGCACGTTTGCTGAAACTTAGCTTTACCTTGTAAAAAATTGAGTGACACCCTCCTTCACCAGACAGACACTGTAAAATGCAAGCTCTGTCATAACTTGGTTACTCAATGCAGCTTTCTTTTTTCCTTTATTTTTACCTTAAAGCATCACTGGGAGCGGACCATTGCTTAAAGCCCCCCGATTAGTCCTGGAAAAGCAGCAATCACCAGATGGCATTTTCCTGTACAAGGGCAGCAAGTTTGCAGCAAGTTCTCAAAGAACCACCACAAGCGAAGGACAAGGCTTCTCCAAAAGCATACTAGGGAAACAGCAACTTATAATAAGCAGGCACCACCCCCCAGCTGAAAGACACCATGCACTTGGAAACCGCATTTCACAAAAGTTCCCATGCAGCAACAATACCTCTCAAAGGGCAGGAGTGTCCTTTTCATTCTCTAAAAAGGTCCCTTTGAAGCTTGAGTCCTCTGCATCAGTCTTCAGTGAGAATTGTGAAGAAGGAAATGATTATAGTGAGTCCCCCAATCATAAAAAAAAGCAAACTATTGAGGGCTGTCATTCTGTCACTCTTTTGGAGGAACAACTGAAAGCAAGTTTGGATAAAGAGTCACCTATTGCACAAGACCAAACGGATTTAGATAAGAGTGCATCAAGTCATGTAGCTACAAAACCTAAAATGCTAAAGGAAAATGATAAAAGTAGTGATAGGGAATCAGAAGAAAAATTCAGAGCTAATCCTTCATTTTCTAAAGTCAAAATACCACTTCCAAATTTGAATTTTTCTGCTTCACTGAGAGAAACAGAGCAAGAGAGCAAACTGAATGAATCTGAGCAATTCTTAGAAACTCCCATTTCATCTTCATGCCAAGCTAGCAATTTTTCTACACAGTTGAACACCTACAAGCACAGTGATGCCCACCTGCCTGCCCAGTTATCTGAGCTCCCTAGACAGCCAGAACCTGAGCTGACCTGTTCAAGCAACATTAATGACAGTCCTGGAGTGATAAAAAGAGAAAGATCTTTGGAGATCACAGAAACCACAGATAGAAATATGGAAACACTGGAAAAGGAGACCATGGTTAAAGAAGTTAAGCCCCAGGCATTGCCTTTCCTCCATGTGGTGAGCAAAGATGGCACCACTGCTCTGCAGTGGCCCACAGAATTACTTTTGTTTACAAAAACTGAGCCCTGTATTTCATATGGCTGTAATCCATTGTATTTTGACTTCAGACTCTCTTTAAATCACAGGGAGGGTAAACAGCATGAAACAAACAAAGCAAGCTGTAAAAATCTCTCTAAAAATAAGACTGCAGATGAATATGAACCCTCAGGTTTAATAAAACACAAGCAAATGTCAAATGAACAAGATAATCAGTTGTTGAAACCAAAGAAGATGAAAGGTTCCCTAAATCCAAGAAAGGCCAAGCAAAAAGCTGAGTCAGACATAGGGAAAGAAATGAATGAAAATGGTCAAAAATATATTGCAGATTATTTGAATGAAAATATACCCAAAGTGCCTGCTTACCTTGATGTCTCACATGAGGATTATGTGACAGAAAAAAGTCTTTATACAACATCACTGAGGAGACCTTTAAAGCATCATTTCCATGGCTGTGAAAGAAAAACTCAGAACATTAGAAACGAAAGCATTTCCTTTTCTGCTTTTATGTCTAGGATTAAAAACTCTAACTCTGAAAAATGCCATTTAATTGATCCTGAAGAAAAATATAAGAACCAAAATGACTGCAGATCTCTTCAAGATGTGGTCAGCTGCAGCAGTGACATAAGTGACAGTGGAAAAGACTCTAGTGAAAGTTTCTTTAGTTGTAAATCCAGTTCAAACAGCAAGTATTCAGATAATGAAGGATGTGGAAGTTATACAAGATGCTGGAGACTCTCATCTCCTCAAAAGTCCTCGTATGGCAGACATTCCAGCTATTCTGACACTTCAGTTAGCAGCACGAGTAGCTACATGAGTCCCACATCAAACAATCACAGAAGAAATAATTTGCTTTGTTGTTGTAAAAGAAAAAACAAGACAGATAAAAGGCACAAACACAGAAAGCACAAGTGTATTTTCACTTCAGATGATACAGATGAGGATTATCTTTGTCACAGTAGAAGTCACAGAACTAGAAACTGTATTCAGAGTGGCACAATTAAATATCGAAGATGTTCAAGACATAAACTTTTACAAATCAGAGACAGGTCTAAACACAGCAGATGTAGACATCAGCATTTTGGCAAAGTGCTTAGTAGGAGTAGAAGCTACCACAAATCCAAAAGTGGTTCCACTAGTGATTCAAGAAGCAGTGAAAGATCATCTAGCAGCAGAATATCAAGATGCAGCAGTTCAGGATCTGTCTCAAAAGAGACTGACAACTGTGACAACAAAACAAAAGAGGATTCTGAGAGAGCTTCTATCACTGAACCAGGAAAAGCTGAAACTGCACATTCCAGCTCTCTGAATGTTAATAGTCAGTCCAAAAACTTTGCCACCCGCTCTTCCAAAAACCTGGCAAAAGACAAATGTGGAAAAAGAAAGTCAATGACAGCCAAGTTACTTTTAGAAAGAGTGCAGTCTAAGAAAACCCAGGAACAAATGCATGATCCAGAGAGATTTTCAATCACTAGTGGGATAGAATTAAAGGATCACTTACAAAGTCACTTTGCTTTTCAGTTTTCATCATCAGTAGATGACATTGCAATGTTACCTTTGCCAGAGAAAGTGCTAAGCAAAGGTAAAAATGACATGAGACATAATGAAATCAGTTCACTGGAAAACAGTGTGAAGAAAAACAACACTGAAGCATCAGAGATAACAAATGTTACTCTTTCACCTGGAACTGATTATGACCATTGTGTTCTTAAAGACATAATTCAAATTGAAACAGGCTATCAGAGCCCAAGCATAAAAAGGAACACAGCAATAAAGGAACAAACCAGTCTCTTCTTTAGTGAAGTGCAGCCCTTTATACAAAGCTGTGATCCAGTACCAAATGATTTCCCTGGTGCTTTTCCCTCTAATAGATATTCTGTTGCTGATTCAACAGAGACCAAAGAAGAACTACATGATGTAAACATGGACTTGAACCGGGCAGAAGGCAGTTCAGACTCTTTTTGTGACAATGCTATGCAGAAGTATGGTGATACACTACATGACCTAGAAGTGTACAGCAAATCCACCTCCCCTCCTTTAACGCAGCAGCCCATCACATTTACACCAGAAGAAGTAGACAAATACAGGTTGCTGCAGCTGCAAGCCCAGCAGCACATGCAGAAACAACTTCTGGCAAAACACCTGAAAGTTTTGCCTGCCCCAGGACCAGCTGCCTTCTCTGCAACACCAGCAGTTCCTGCCCTGCCTGCTCAGCAGCAGGCCACTGTCACCACCATCCAGCACACGCTGCTGCAGCGCTTTGCTGTCTCGGCATCTGTGCACCCCCACGGCGGCCATCTCTCCCTGGCGCCCCTCCACCCCCTTTCTCAGGCACATTTTGCCCCCATATCACTGTCCCCTTTAGCACCAGCCCTTATTCCCACCCACCCTGCTTTGCTGACAGGACACCCACTGCACTTGGTGTCTGCCACTCCCCTCTACCCTTCCCCACTGACCTTCCCGGCGCTGCCTCACGCTGCATACATCCCAGCCTTATTTACACCACACCTGAACACAGCCACTCCTTCTGCTGTACACCCAAATCACTTAGTTCATCCCTTATTCCAGGGACAAGAGCCCCTTCACTATTCTTGTTCTATCCAGACCCAACAGTTACCTACAGCAAAAGAAGTTTTCAGTGTTTCTAGCTACTTAAACTAGCCCAAATGATTTCATCATGGCTCCAACCCCAAATTAAAATAAAATAAAGCACTCAGCATTCAATCACCTCTGAGGGGAAATCTACTGTTTTGCTGAGAGCACAACAACAAAGATTTTAAAGTCCACAATCTGGCTGACAGCATATGAATGTTGATTTTATTCTTGTATCACTGAGGAAAAGCTGCTTTAAAGCCTTTCATGGTACTATCACAAGAAGGATGGGTGACCAGTGTCATTCTACGGGATGCTTTAAAAGAATAGCTTGAAGTGAAGTCTATAGGAAAGGGAAGTCAGTAGGAAAGGGACCACAGCACCCAGACAAAATGGGATCAATATCAACACTGATGAGGGATCTAAAGTAGCACAATTTAAGGCTGAGCAATCTTGGCACACCTCAAAGATTTGATTTTCTGAGTTTGCATATGAAACAGTGCCTGGTTTGGTTAAGGTATTTTGAACTGAGTTAAAAATAATGTATCTGGGACCAGCAGACCCTGGGGCTGTCTCCTGGCCAAAGTAAACAGGGGAGGCTCAGAGGGAGGGCTGATGAGTGAGCACTCGAAGGTGAGGATCACAACACCACCTTGAAGACACTTTAGTGATTTCATCCCTGCACACGTGGCTTGGACAGTCTAAAGGCACTGCAGTCAGGTCATGGGTACATAACAAAGCATTCCCTTAGCGTTGGGAGCTCTGTGCTGGCAGAACAGGCTGCCTCTTTTCTCTCCAAGCCTAGCATCCAAGAAGGCTCACTGAGAAGCCAAGTTTTTGGCACTGCCTGGGCATGACTGTGTCACAGGGCATGTCAGGGTGAGCCACACCAGCCCAGAATTGCCAAGCAGCCAGTGCTGGCTTTGAACCTCAGAGGTACTTGGCCAAAAGTCCCCACCAAACAGAGCTCTGATGTGTGGAAGAGTCTTTCCCAAAGAATGTGTCAATATTTTTCATCCCTTTCACAAACAACAGAAACAATTGGCTGGTCCTATAAAATCATGCAGATATTCATAATGATGTAGAAGTAAAAATCTGATAAAAAACTGGCTCTACAGGTTGAGACTCGGAGAAAAACTTGTTTGAGCACTCAGCATTTAAAAGTTTATTGAATCTAAACAAATATGTCAAGATTCTCGCATGGCTTCCCAAACTCTCTACAAGTAAAATGAAATTACAAATCAACAGGGTTTGAATGCATGTATCCAACCTTCAGAGTAACGTGTGGCTGAAATTGTTGTAATAACTGTGTATCTGAAAATAGGTGAAGGCTACAGCATCTCTTTGAATGCCATAGTTTGACACTTTTTATAATGTTTCTAACTGAACACAGGATATTTAGCATGAAATTAGTTTATAATTATGGTTAGACTGCAAGCATGCTTCCCCAATAAAATTGGACCATGAAAATCCAACACACAGTACCTGTTTGTTGGGATTAAAAACATTTGAAATAATTTCAATTCATTTGCAATAAGTGCACAAATAAGTATCTTTCAGAATCAATATAAAACACATTGAAAAACTTTTGGGAGAATTTTAATCCATTATATTCAGCTACCTGAAGAAGCTGAAAACTCTAATTGCAAATAAGTTGTGTCTTTAAAATATAACAGAACCAATTTTCTTAGTTTTAATCAAAATGCATTGATCCATTACAAAAAAAAAAAAAGAAATTATTTTAATTTCTGTCTTTCTGGATCTTCTTCAGCATAAACTGGTAATATGCCAAACTTTTTGAGTTACTTTACAAGTTGTGACTCCTATTTTTGTATTTCCAAGTAGCTTTAAATATTTGGTGGTTTAGCTATTGAAAAAAAAAAAAACAGAAAAAAATATTATGGAGGCTATGCAGAAGCAAAATATTTTAGTGCTGAAAAAGGTTGGAGGCACCAGCACCCTCCAGCATATTTTGGTTTGATTCCCACCTTATTTTTTAGTCTCATTAACAAAATGGATTCATGCCTTTTTGGTGTTACTTATCTGTATGTAAGTAGCATATAAATTATATTTATTTTTCTCATTTAAATTGTAGAGTAATTCTTTAATTGAAATTATTGCCTCAGAATTAAGGAAGTCAAAGATTTTATTTGGGAAGAATGTAGAACTAAATGCTTCCAGAGTTTAATAATTCTTCCTTTCAATTGTGGCTGGAAAATTTCCCAAAATAAGGCCTGAATTTACAAATGTTTTCTGTACTTCCAATACTTTATTTTCTGAGAATCAAACATATTTCACTTACTCTGACTCAACACCTCTGAAAATTTTTACTTGCTTGGATGGAGATCGCTCACGCAGTGGACCACTTGGACACATTAGTCATAATTCTGTAGAAACATTCTGAATTGGACATCTAAAGTAGCAGGTGAAGCAGTGCCCCAGGAGGGGCTGACTGGGCTGTGTGACCATCACCTGCAGTCCAGGGATAATTCCAGCATAAAAGGTGGGGCAATTCCAGCCCCACAAGTTTTAAATTTGTGGGCCCAGTTTCATCTCTGTTGAAGTAAACCCAGCTGTTCTCATTGCGTATAAGAATTCATTTGTACCTTAGGCAGATAACATCAAAAGAAAAATATGGAACGGAAGGAATGATGGGCTAATCTCATCTTTAATGTGTGTACACATATTTTGTATTCCCACTTCTACCAGAAAATGTTAATACTATAGAAATTTCTGTGGCAAGAAACCTGACCAAATCAAACTTAACCATATCCTACTACATAGATCATTTATGGAAAATAGATTTATTTGTTTCCCTCAATGTATGCACCATACAACGGGACTCTAGAATAAATGAAATCCTAAGATTCCCATGCATCATTGTACATACCAACATGGTAGGGCAAATAAATTGACAAGGAAGAATAATTTTAATTCTTGGAACAATGGGAATTAGAATTTTGAGATGCATTAATGGGGAGAAAAAGAGAGATTAGGAACAGAAAGAGCACAACAGAAAACCAGTAATCACTGATTACCAAACACAGGCAATGTCCAATATGGTTCTTAGTGCACAGAAGGGATTTTCTTGGAGAAATATAATAAAGCTATTGGCACAGCTGAAATTATATATTTCCTCTAATTGCTGTCATATTTTTTTCATCAGTAATGTACTTTAAATATGCATCATTATAATTATTAAAAGCATTATTGAGCCTGATGTAGGGAGCCATGCTACAATTTTGATTTTATTTAAAGACATTTTTAAAAGAGTTATAGTGTCTTTATGACAGTGATATATACACACCAAGTTAATAATCTATTTTAGCTTGAGTGTATATTCTTGATACATAATCTAAGGAAAGAGGTCACCCACACCTTAAAATTCAAATTAAAAAAAATTTCCTAAGTGACACCATGATAAACTTTTTTGTTGTTGTTTGGGATTTTTTTTAATCTGATGCATTTCTGGAATACATTCAACATGTATATTTGTTGTGCGGATTTGCATAAAAATGCCATTTGATCAGATTGATTTTAAAAGTGTCAAGTTTATATTTAAAACTGGATAATACTCTGGCTAGTATAATATGTAAACTAGTAATTTTGTTTTGTATTCTCTGTATAAAGTGTTTTATATTATACAGTAGCTAAGTGAATTGCACTATTGTACATGCAATGGAACTTTTGTTTTAGCTTATTCAAGGAATCCCTGGGAATGTAGTTTAATGCAATAATATTTTTTTTCAATAAAAAGGCTTACTGGTATAAAGAGTGTCAGTCATGTATTTTTAATGTAAAGCATACCAAAAGGCGGCAACCTAATAAAATGCAGAATTATGCAAATATATTCTGTATTTTAATTTCCAGAACTGAAATACATTTAATTCATTACTGTGGTTATAATCCTGAAATTTCATAGAATGTTTCCTAAAGATTTTAGTATGTGTTACAAAAGTGGGTTGTTTAAATGGAACTGAAAATAAATATTCCTTACAAAAATTATTCTATCTATGTGTTTTTTCCAAGGATTTTTAATGAATAAATATCCTCCTGAGTATTTTTATGCACTGATTACTTTATTCATAATTAGACATACAACTCATCTGTCAGGTTCCCCAAATAATTGTATAGCAGGTCTTTTGGTAGAGAATCTAACAGTAGGATCTACAAATGTGTCATTTATTCACTCTTCAATCATTCTTTAAATAAGTATCACTTTATCCCACGTTTTCCCTATTACCCTGAGTTTTTCCAGGTTGTTTATTGCATCCTTTTCCATCTACCTTTCATTTAACTTATTTTCTGACACAAGGCTTTTGGTTATGCAGGTACTCAGCTTCAGTGCTCCCAGAACTGCTGTTCTATTTGCAAGGCTACTTGTACCCCTCAGTGGATAGTTTCATAAGTGTCCCATCTCCAGGTGAGCACAAAGACTGAAGGAAGGTAAAAACCAGTGTCTGCATGTCTGTAGTAGATGAAACTCTATTTTTTGAGGTGAGATGTGATAGAGGTTATATTCTGTCCAGCCTATCTGCATAGCTGGAAATACCTTGGCCAATCTCTGGGACCAAACTAATCTACCTTGCAGTGACATTTCATGACTCGGGCATTCTATAAAGTCTTGAAACCAATGCAAACCCACGATGACAAAATTTACACTGTGTATCTAATTCCATTCAATTGTGGTTGTCCTTCTAGTCATTTTATAACAAAAACAAAATTCATAATTAGACATATAAAGAGTGTATGTGTCTGAAGGAAATCCCCTGCAAATTAATATCTATGACATTAATGTTAGCTCAAATAGGCTTCCAGTTGAGATCAGATTCCACCTGTTTGTTGCTGAGCAAATCTTTGTATAAGCCGGGCAAAAAACAAAAACAGAATCAAAAACATAAACAAAACCAAATCCCCCACCTTGTTTTGACTGAGATATAATATGTGAATAAATGAAGCTGTCCACACCTTACTATTCCTGATAAAGTTAACTGTAAAGCCAGCAAAATCCTTCCTACACTCTGGTGGGAAGTGTATTATCTTATTATGCAAACTAAGTATCTTAATATGTATTTTATACAGAAATATAAAGAATCACCATGAATGCAGCTCATTACCTTTATCTTTCTAGACAGCAGGCACAATGTGTGCGGGAATAACAGGAATCTGCAAGTCAGGGAACTGCACTGCTGCCATGCTGAGTTTGGGGCACACTGTTGTGATGTGCTTGAATGTTTCTCTGCCCCAGGGCTAAGGGGAATTAACTCATTAATATTTCAGGTTATGAAAATACTCTCATTCAGGACCACCAGGATGAGCTGTAAGTCCACACATTGCTTGTCTATAGAGCATGTGGTAATGTTAACATTCTTTTTATTATTCTTCAATGAACACATTATTTTCTTTAACAGAAAACACAGATGATGCCAAACTTCCAATTACAGAAATTATAGACAGAAATAAATCTACAGTTACATTAATGGGCATTTACTTTACACATGTACAGCTTAACAGGGACCAATCTGTTTTGTGAATGTGTTTAAAAGCACTCTTGGCTGAGATGTCAAGCGCTAGATACACAACTGTCTTAAAAGAAGATGCAGCCCAAACTAATTTTTTATGACCTAGCTATGAAACCCTCAAAATAAAGATAAGATTGAAAAGCGTGTTAGACTTCCATCAAAGGTATAAGCAGTTCTGCTGCCTCTACTTAAGTGCCCATCTGAAACTTATATTACACAAAAAAATCAATATTTCATTCTTATGAACCAATAAAATTTTTAGACCAAATAAATTTGTCATTTGCAAATCAATAAATTAAATGTATTTATCAATTTTATATATAAAACTGTTTTGTGTACTTCAAGCTTTGTATGAGTAAAATCAGCACCCTTAATAAATAAGTCATCGAGAATGGAATGAGATAATTAGTTTCAGACAGCCATAAAACAATCATTTCTATGTAAAGCAATATGTTCTATACAAAAATGGTTGAATTATAATTCACTTTCATCTTTTTTGCAAGTCACTTATGGGCTGTTTTCTGCCAGTCCCAGTGGACAACCCTACCAAATTTATTAGAAATAGTTATGTGTGTGTGTCTTGGGGACGTGGGTGCGTCATCTGAAGGTTGTATGGTTGCCTCTAATACAAACTTGTAGCCCTGACAGCTGAGAGGTGGAGCTGTGCAAACCTCAGGAACCTCAGCAAAGCCAGGTGAAGGTCTTGCACCTTGGCTGAGGTAATTCCAAGCACAAGGACAGGACAGGCTGGGTGGAGAATGGATCTAGAGCACCTGTGGGGAGGAGGACTCAGGGGTGCTGGTGGGTGAGAGGCTGGGCATGAGCCAGCAGTCAGTGTGCACTGCAGCCCAGGAGGCCAAACGTGTCCTGGGCTGCATCCAGAGCAGTGTGGGCAGCAGGGCAGGGGAGGGACACTGCCCCTCTGCTCGGCTCTGCTCTGCTCTGGTGAGAGAGACACCTCCTGGAACATGGAACACCCAGCTCTGCGGCTCTCAGCAGAAGAACATGGATCTGTTCCAAAAGGCATAGAAATTTGCAATAAATCAAAGATGGTACAAGCAGGCAATATCATTAATCAATTGCCACATATTTTCACAGGTGAAATACAGCAGTGTTCTTGAAACAGGAGGGTTTTTTCTTTTGTCCCTCATGCTGAGAAAGTATAAGTTGCTGAGTAAATGCTTGTCTTTCAGCTGTACACAGATAAAATGTTATGAATTGGAAATCCTATCTGCATCAGGGAAAGTCAAAACACTAGAAATGCTTGCTTCCTGCTTGCACCAGAATTTCTCTGACAGTATTCTTGAGAGTGCACTCGATTTCTAGTGAGTTGGCTTTCTCCAGAGAGGTGGAGCAGATACTACAGGTTTGAAGGTAGAAATGCAGAGTCTGTACTGCTTAGATGTTTTCCCTGTTAATTCGGGTTCCGAATAAAGGCTTGTAGATCCAGGGGTAGGTAACCACATTTGATCCAAGGATAAATAACCAAGTTAACACTACATCTTTAGTTGCCAGTTGTCCACTGAGACAAGTTCCCATTTCTCCTAGGACTGGATTCTTCCTGTCTTATCCTCTGCATGTAACCAATGCCTGAAGTACCTAGGAGAGTTTTCAGGACTGTTTCTCTCACTCTCTCTCCCTGAGACACTTGAGAAACTGGCTGTAGAAAAAACCACTGACAATAATATGAGGTGATCCTTTTTAGTTTACTAGTAATTTCTTCAAAGATCTCTGTGACTCAAAGCACTTAATGTTTTTATTAATATAATCTGTAATTACATTACTGATATCTACTGCTGACAGAAGTTTAATCCCTAGCAATGAGTTTTCCCACCATGAGTCCCCCTCTATTAGCTCTGCTCTGTAACCACATATTTTCAAATGCTACATTCCCTGATTTTATTTTTCTTAAATGATGTGTTAGATAAACACTTGCTATATGATTTTTATTGGAAATTAAATGGGTCAGGGTGACATTTAATAATGACTCTTATTATGGATTATGATCAGAGCTTATGAGTTCAAAACAACTTTGTCTTTCATTTCAGTGCTTCCAGCCTTCACTAACTGCTCACAGGAGAGATCCTGAGATGCTCAGGGCCACTGAGGGTGCTGAAATGGGACAAGAGAGGGAAGGAAATGAGCACAAGGGCTGCCTGCAAATAATAAAGACAAAAGAGTGCAGTCTGAAGAGCAATGTCAGACTTGTGACACCTGAAGAAAAGGCTATGTTAATTCCCAAGGGTGCAGAGAACCCCAGTGAAAGGTCAGACTCATGACAGATAAAGTTGAAGAGATTTGCAAGCACAGACAAAACTTCAGAGAAGCAGCTGTAATTACTGAAGTCAATAAAATTAAGACAACCATTTCCAGTAGCTTTTTTTACTCATAGTAGGCTGTAACTTTTGCAAAAAAAATTTCTCCAGTCAAGTCTTAGGACAAGCAGCATTGGATAAAGGCGAAAAATGATGAATAACTATAAGCATTCCATAGTGTACACTAAGATGTGTTTAGCTACTAGTGATTCTTCAGTTCTTTTTTCAGAGATCACTCGGCATTTGGAAGCAGAGAAAGATAGAGACTTTTGCTAACTATTTTCAAAGTGCCACAGAGAGATTTAGCCACATAATTCCCATTATAGGCAATACATTTGAAAGACTTTGTGACCTTTAGGTTAGAATACATGGGTTAGTGTGGAACCTCATTTTTTCCTAAAAGTTTTCCAGGAAATTTGCTTTAGAAATTCACAGTAGATGCAGGTATGACCAGCAGGATTAGACAGATTCAAACTGAAAAACTTCCTTGGTGGCTTGGAAAACAGAAAGCACTGCAAGAAAATTATAGCACAGTCCTATCTGTCAACTCTTGTTTGAAAAGTTTTAACTTTCTCTCAGAATTTCTTTGGTCTTCAAAAATCCAGGAATGAACTCACCATGTAGCATTCCTGCTGAACAGTTTTCAGGTCTAAGCATAGAAGTACTCAGTACTTATGGAGAAAGTTAACAAACACTGACTCAGCCTTACAAGCTCTGATTACAGGACAACCGAGCCACTGCGCAAGCACTGAAATGCATAGTGGCCTGCAAACTGCCCCAGTATCTGTGTCTGGTTCCTTCCATATCATAACCCAGTGCTCAGAGTTTTCCAGATCAGAAGCCAAAGCCACTCTTGCCTCCTGCAGATGTGATAGAGTAGTGGGAGTACCTCAGTACTCCCCTGGCACTCCGTGTCAAGCAATCAAAGCTCTCTGCATTGAGGAAATTACACAAAATCGACTCATTACATTTAGCACACAAGAATCTGCCCATCTAAATAGGACTGTGTAAAATTTAGCTGTCTACTCCTTCCTGTATTCCCCAAAAAGTGAAGAGCCCTTAACATGGGCTGATCCCACTTCCCTCAGGATCTCTAGAATCACCCTTGGTAGGTGATTATCTCTCCCCTCTGAGCTTAAGAGGTGGCTGCATGGCAACTTGAGCTACATTTTGGAGTCCAAAATAGGTAATTGCTTTTTTTTTTGGACATCTGGAAATTTTTTAAACTGAAAACTGGAATTGTTAAAGATAAGAGAGTTCATCATGATGGAGGTACTACTCCTACCTAGAGTCAAACAGGATAGCATGATGGAAATCACATAAAGCCTTTATTTTCAGCTATTTATAAAGAGATTGTCTAGAATTATTCACCAAAATATTTTGTGAAAAACATAAGAAAATAATTATGTTTTTAGGCAACTTATAACCAACTTGAAATTAAGAAGCTTATATTAAAATAGGTTATTTGCTTCATATTGTTTGTTCAGGTGAAATGACAATTAAATTCATATATATTTTTACACAGTACCATATTCATTTCTTGCTTTTAATTTTTTAATTTATGCATTTTTCTTCTTTCTTCACATGCAGATAGAGATACTTGATTCATCATCAGATTGGTCGGCTTTCAGTGCTATTAATTGGTACTAAAAATTCAGTCATTAGTATTTTGTATGCCACAAATATTCTCTACAGTATGCTTTTTTCATCATCTTTATCTGCTAGAAATGAATGAGAGATGCAGCTTTGGAACACTTTGAAAGGTTTTCTCAAAGAAATGTGTGGGACTATCCTTGATGTGAGTCCAAAAACCCATAGTAACGAATGTAGCTAAAATGATAACCACAGAAAGAAAATGACAGGCCAAAAAAGGGAGTCTTCAAAGACTTTTCTTTTGAAAACATGTAATTACTACAGTAAATAATATTCAGATCACGGTCTTGTACTCTCTGACAAACCATTAAAGCATCTTCTACAAATCCTGGGCACAGGACATGCCAGAGCATGATAGTCATAAACAGACATAAGAGGATGATGTATCATGGTCTTCTTCCAGGAATCTTTATTACACAAATCTGGGGCCCAAGCAACACTGCAAAGGATGTTTCTCACCCGTATTGGTCAGCTTTGTACTCTTCCTGATGTAGTTCAGACCACAGGGAATAAAGGGAAAGACAGACCTGTGCAATGCCTAGACAGCTTCACTGGAGAATGGATCCATCCTCCAGTGCTCCAGAGTGAAAGCATCCATTCATCCAGTGAAAGAATCCCACTCTCCAGTGCTCCAGAGTCCCCAGGGGAGCAGAAGTCCTGGAACCAAATTTTCTGTGCCGTAGGGGAAGCTGAGGAAAGCTCCCAGGCTAATGAGAGGAATGTGCTAAGAAGGGCAGCTGCACTGCTCAGCTTGCATGGAAAAAGGCTTTAAAGGCTGAGCCTGGCCCAGCTGAGAAAAACACAGCACGGAGATCACCAAGCAGCTTCCGAAAGCAAATTGCCCTTCAAAAGAAAGATGGCTCATGTTAACCCCCTTTAGTTAATGTGAGCTGCTGTGCTTAAATGAGCATGAAGATACAATCTAAGAGAAGGACAGCTCTCACATCCACATAAATCTCATGGTGGAGGAGGCATGTAATCAGGGCTGATTGCTATAATGTCTGTGCTTTATTGTAGATGCTGTTCTTTGTATACAGACTTTCTGCTGCATTAATTCATTCAACCCCATTTTCTAACCTGGAAATATTACTTTCAGAGCTGAATAACTAGAGGTTTTACCTTTAAACTGTGACACTGAAGTATATAAAAATCCATTTAAGCAACCTACAGAGCTACTTATAAACTGAGTACAGCTGTAGCAGATGGTACTCATGCCAAGGTGGAGAAGACCTTCATACACTACATGAGACTCATTATACCTGTCTTGGAAGAATAAAAACAGCAGTTGGATATGGCATTAACTATAGATATCTTCAAAGCTTAAGCTGCCAAGCCATTACAGTTAGTGTCTGAAGATTAAAATTTCTCAGGTAGCTCCCAATAGGGCCCAACAATTCATTGGAATGTGCTCAGAGCATGTATTACACCACATGAAGTCATATGTTTTGAAATAAGTAAGCAGAATAATTTTCAGGCTGCTAATGCAAAGACATGTAAGCATGATAATTTCCAAAATAAGGTTCAAGCAATAGGTGTGCAACAGAATCCATGCAGAAAAGTTCAAAAATCGTAAATGTCAATGTCCATGTATGTGACTGTGTCTGTTTACAGACATATTTCTGCATCAGCTGAAGTAGATTTCTGTCCTCACCCTGATCTCATAATTTGAATGACTCAACCCCTAGAGTGCATCCTCAGTCATCTAACTAAATCTACACCTCTCACACGCTGAGGGAGGATCGACCTTTTGAGCCATCTTAGGGATGCTGTTGTCCAAACATGATGGGGACAAATCATAAACTCTGGTATGCTCTGCAATTCCTCGAGTGTTCCAGGCTCCCACACTGTGCCATTTGCATGGTGGCAGCTGGGGCTGCTGTTGCTGCCACTTTAGGTGTGCAGAACAGGCTTACTCAGAATTTAGGGATGTTTGAAATCCAAGACCAGATCCAAATTTTGCAGCTCTACTGAAGTTCTATTTTTACCATCTTAAATTCACTGTGACCAGTTTAAATTCCTGTCTGCCCTGCTGTGTCCCTCAGGAGATCGTGTTTTCCACCTGAATAATCCTTTAACACAGACATCCACTGATTCCATCTCTCACTTTCTAGTGTAAATTTTCATAAAGCAAAAATATACAGTATTTTAATTCTATACTTAAAATACAAACTGCCAGCTTCTGTCACATTGCGGCCCTAAGGGCTTTTAGGATCAGACTGCTACTGCCAGAAATAGGATGCTGCAATTGAATCTGTTTTTATATTCTACACTATATCAGGTTTCCAAGTTGGGCATATTTACATGTACATTTGATGACATCTAATGTATGCATACAGCTAAAATAAAATTTGCATGATGGTAACTGATCACATGCAGGCTTTGATGAGTTCCTTTCCTTCTGCTAAGCTCCACATATCTTATTGAATTTCTGCATCAGTTCACATCCTGGATCAGAGTGATGCACACATCATATATCTGTGGGTAAGTACAAATATACACTTTTCTATGTCATCAACCATAAATCAACTATGTGTGATAGCTGAAATTATGCTGCTATATATTAGTTGTCAGATGAAAAGAATATTTTCCATTGCTTTTTTTATACCATTTCTGATCTCAATTAAATACAGACTAATCAAGTTCATCTGTATTGTGTCAGCGAGTAGAAGTGTTGTTTTAGACTTTAGTGTGTTTGAAGGTATTTGTGTTAGAGACAGCAATACAGATTGGCAGGAAAAATTCACTGACCTAGTACTAAGGCATTATAATGAATCTGCTGTTCACTGACACTAAACAATAAATACAAGAAAATATAGAATTAAAAATTCTTATTTAAAAGTAGAAAAACAAGCTTAACTTGTTCTCATAGGAATCTTAATAGTTTTCCTTTTACTCTAGGTAATCATTGGAGAGGGTTGCCTGTGAAGAGGCACTTTAAGTGAGCTCTGAACCTACTACTTAAAGCAGGGCAAAGGATCTTCCTTAGCTTCTGCAGAAGAATGAATAATTAAGTGGCACATTTCTGCTCAATAAACAAAACTGTAATGAATTTAAAGGAAATTACAGATTTTATCATCTTCTGCAAAGTCTTACAATGAGCATCTGGGTTTTGCTGGCATGCAGATTATTGATGGCCCAAACTTATTAAGATTACTGGTCGCTTTGTTCGCACAAGTAAATCAGCACAGCAGAAGGAATTAAAAGTAGCACTAAAATAATTTTCTATTGTTTTAATGAAATGCTTTATGAATGCTTATATCTTATGGCCAGATGGAACAATTCTAAGGTCTTATTTTCCAAAGGTATCTCATTATTTTATTGCTCATGAAAACTCCCTTCCTTTCACAACTACTCAGCAAAGAAAGATTTTGCTACGTGCTGTGAACTACTGAGAATGACTTCCAAGGAGCAGAAAAAGATAAAAATATAAACAAATAAATACCTCACAATGGTAATGCCTTGATGGCACTTCTGATATTTTTTCATTGTTCCAGATGTCACATGTGAACCAAAATTTCACCCAAGTAATTTTTCTTTAAAATTAAAAACATTTAAAAAACATTTAAAAACATAAAGCATTTAAAAAACATTTTTTTAAACCTAACACATATGAATACACTGGAAGTTAAAATTAACAAAATATTGGGGGAGGCAGAGGGTAGGGGTTGTGTAAGCAATTCTGTTTAAGAAGAGGCTACTTAATAAATGTTATTTCATTAGCTGCTCAAATATCATATTCTCCTTTGAGTATTTTTTCAAATACAACTCACCATTATATCTGAAAATTTTCATTTTCTTCCCTCAAGGACATGGCTAAACTTGGGCTTTTTATATAATTTCCAGAGGATATACTGCTTCGGCAGGAACCTTTCTGCTCCAATGATGATGACAGGATGAACAATATACCTGAAAGCTGCTGGCTGAAGCATGGATTCCTAAAACATGGAAATTAACCACTCAAATAAAAGGAGGAGGCTGGAAAATAACTCTGCAGGTCAAAAACAGCACTGAAGCCCCATGGTAGTGAAGAGTTTCTCTTACAGAAAAGGTTCCTCACTCAAATAGGTACTGTCTTCCCTTCCACTATTTCAGCTCGTAAATCTAATTTTATTCTATTTTCTTGATCTGTGTCCATCTCTTCTAACTATCCTAACAGTATGCTATCTGAACCTTCTGTCCCTTGTTATTTCTGATTCTATTACTCTGTGGCATTTTGCTATATATTTTCATTCCCTTTAAGTCTCCACCAAAGTGGTATGACTCCAGACACAAGGCCTCTCAAGAACTGGACTATTTGTCTTCTCTAGAGAGAAGGCTGTAGCAACTGAGCAAGTGACCGGGTATTGCAAAACTAGTGATGTGTAGGAGCGAGAAGATCCTTGGCATGGCATTAAAAAGGTCATAGGAACCCACCTCCAGCAGAGGTGCTTTTATACTCAGGAGTCCTTTTTCATTTCTTGCATCAGCAGCCAACCCAAGCCTGGACTGGGACTTGTGGTTTACTCATATCTGGACTCTTGACATGATAGATGAGAGGATAATCTTTCTGCATTTAGTTTACTCTGATCCTGTCTACCAGTCTTTCTCCTGGAAAAAAAATCACTGAATGGAGTATGTACCTTTAAATAAAAGGATTAAAAGAGAAAGAGAATCAAAGACCTTATTTCTTGAAAAAGAGAAAAGAAATTTATTTTTTCTTCTGCAGTGTCTTTGTTACCAATGGCACTTTGTATGAAATTGTGGACTGTCCCTCTTTCCTTATTTAGCTAGTACAGGAGTGCATTGAGCTGTTCTGTGTCACACTGCAGTGTGCTGTACCTGTAGGAAGACACCACAGAACATTATTCAAGGTGGCATTTTTCTCTAGGCTCACTGCCAGTGTCTCAGACAAGCATGCACTAATCACAGAATATTAGTGCTTTCTGCACATGAAATGCAGCCTTGAAACTACTGAGAAATAGTGAGAAAGAAGTGAGAAACACCTCTTTGTTTAGAGATGCTTTAGAGACACTAAGACCATCTGTTTTTTTTTTTTAATTTGGATGGTCAGTTTGACAGCTTTCTACATGTTTGTATGCATACAGTTTTCCAGTTTCCTAAAAAGTAGCTTATTAAAGAACAAGATATCATAGACTGAATCCACATAATTCTTGCTAAAGATGCAATTTTTGAGATAATGCTCTGACACACAGGCCAGAACTGTGGCTCTTTTTTCTCAGTTTTATCAAAAAGGTTATACTTGTTACTATTCTCTGTTCAACATAAAAACACAGTCTGGCTTTTTTCTCTCTATTATTCTCCTTGCAGGGAAATGAGATAAGGTGAAGTCAACAGTTTTAGTTTCTATCACACTCTGAGAGCAAAGTCACATATCTTTAAGGGAAAAGAAAAAGAAAAGAAAAAGAAACATGCAAGCAGGAAAGAAAGTAGCAGGTAAGCAAAGCACCACCATGTTTTTACATGGGATATATTTTATTTCAGTGCAGAATAAACCCAAGGCTGCTCATGAGGCCTGAGCCACCAGCTGAAAGAAGTATATTTCCACTATGTACAATAGGGGAAATATTTATTTATTTTCAAATATAAGTTCCCCATCCAAACTCACAACTTGTTGTATTAAAATGTTAAACATTATAAACTGAGGTCATAAATCTCTTGTCCATCATTGTACTTTACTCTTAGGAAGCCAGGGTTAGAGGTTCTAATCTGGCTTTCCTGGGGTGAATCATCCATAATGTTCTGCAGCTTTCTGGATTGTGCAAATCTAATGGGACACCTAGTCACATTCATATTCTGAGAGCAAACAATTTTATTCCTGCAGTACAGCACAAGGCAGAGACACCATCTTACATCCAGAACAAATCTCTCTGTTCACTGCATTTTCACCAAATATGCCAAAAAGAGAGGCCTGGCAGGAGGGAAACAAGTGTTTTTTAATAGTTCTGAAGAATCAAGGTGCTTGGTGGAACCCTTGTGCCCTAGGTTAGCTGACCCATCTAACTCCTTTAGGCCAGCCCACGTTGCTGCTCCTAGTAAGGAGTTTAGATATGATCATTGCAGCTTGAAGAGACCAGAGAACAGCATGTCTGTGATGGCAAAGGTTAATTCAACAGAATATGTGAGGGATGTGGACAGGCGATGTCATAGTTCTCAAATAATTACTCTTCTGTTCACACATAGGTCACCTTGCCTGTCTAAACTTCGATGATCAAATCAAAATTACTTTCCGTATATTTTTATTTAATTATTACTCATTATAAAGTGGATGCATACACTGAACCTGGCTTGCCAGTCAATTAATTTATCAAAGAGTTTTCCATTTGCTACGTGTATGAGCAGCTGTCTCCTACAGCAATCAAATTTAAGAACTGAAGCAACAACCAAAATATATTTCATAGCCCTAACACACAAAATAATAATCGGTACGACTAGTTCTTAATTAACATTTCTGTAATTGTTGTGCAAACTTATCTAACACAAGAAAAACTGTGGAAAATATAATGGGATCAGAATTTGGTCTAGGAAAAACGTAAGAGTGGAATTCCAAGATGTAAAAAGAAAATAATGTATACTTCTGCAAAGTATCCCACCTGCCCCTGAGCACTGCTATGGTTTCAAGGTCTGAACACTGTGAGTCATTGACCCTTGGCACACACCCGAAAGGCAGGCAGCCAAGCAGCACAGGTGGATATATACTGATAAAACCATACTATACTGATAAAACCATAGCATGGTTTGGGTTGGAAGGGACCTTAAACATCATCTGGTTCCAACCCCCCTGCCATTGGCTAACCTGGCTTCCACTAAACCAGGTTACTCAGAGACCCATCAAGCCTGGGCTTGAACACTTCCAGGGATAGGGCATCCACAGCCTCTCTGGGAAATCTGTTCCAGTGCATCACCATCCTCATAGTCAAGAATTTCTTCCTAATATCTAATCTAAATCTGGCAAATTCTGTCATCATATGAAATCATCTTCCTCTGACAGAATTTCTGTGTCTTAATGATGCCCACAGAGGCTGAGAACTCCGGCACATTTCTATGCAATCCCCTGCTCCCATCTCTTTTGCCAGCCTCCTGTGGACTTCCAACTGCGTATGGGAGGTCCTTGTGGACCCACTCCTGTTGCATTTTGGGAAGATTATAAGTGCCCTGTTTGTGTGCAGTCTGATGCAGTGTGTGGATTTTTTATAGCTATGACAAATACAAGAGGCATATCCATCATCCATGATTTTCTAGGGACAGTGGCTGCTCCCACCTCTAGTTAATATGACTGAGAACTGCAAGAGTGGGTGGGAAAATAAGGGTCCAGTAAGCCCTTCTGCACTAAATGAGAGGATGGCTGCCTGCAAGGTTGATATTAAAGAAGTTATACACACAGTCCTTTACCTGGAAATGAACATAAGTGGCATATTTGCTACATGCTGTTGCCTTCTAGATTTGCAAGCTGTTGTTTCTGAAGTTGTCAGGTAGAACACATTTGATGTATGACTAAACCTCATCCATGCAGTTTTAGATCAGTTCAGTTTCTGTGAATACTTTCTCTTTCCTACTGCACCGATGCTCAGTTCTCTGGGCTACAACAAACTGGGCACTGCCATTTCAGTGCTCACTGACACCAGGGCAACAGAGCCAGCTCTCTCACTTCTGCACAAAAAAGCCTTTCAAGGCTCAGGCATTGTCTCTAGGGCTCTCAAAAGCACACAGCATGGGAAGCCAGAATTAGCCAGATAGCAAGGAAGACACCTGACATCAACTGGAAATGAAAAAGGAAAATCTAATGACCACAGGGTCAGAAGCTCAGTGATTTAATGGTATTCTCCAAGTGCCCATCTTGTTACAGATGGGTAATTGCTGTTAGAACAACATGGCTAACACTTTATTTTTCCTGTAGGAGATAATTACTTTGATTGAAAACACTGGCTGTCAGACAATGGAATACCTACTGCAACAGCTGCAGACCAGCAATGGACAGCTGCATTTGTCTTGTAGCAGTGCTAATCAGGTGCCTGCAACTGCCAGATCTTTGACTGAGGTTGAGATGACAGGTTGCCATAGTGCTTTTGAGGTCTTCTTTCCTCTTTACTGATTGCTTTAGCTCAGCTCCTCCCTCAGTTTTCAAGACTCCAAAACACATTATTGGCAGTGACAGCAAATACAGAGAAGAGAAGAGAAACTGCCAGACAATCAACTTATATAAATTAATGTACTATTTTAGCCAGCTGAGCTTTTTAAATATATGCAAGATAAACAAAATTAGCCTCAAATCTGATCAAATGCTAATTAGCATTTGAAACTACCTGCAATGATTATGTGTAAATCCACAAAGGAAATAGCAGACTAGACTAACCTATCATGCTCAGGTTAGCACTTGTCAACTACCCAGTGTCCATTCTCAGCTAAGATAGACATTTTAAACATGCACTTTTTTCTGGCTGAGTTCACTATATTTTCAAGCATAATAAAAGAACCAATAAATACTTTTTATAAACTGGATGGAAGTGATGAAATAAAAAAAACATTTCTACAAATAATATGTACTGTACTGAAGAATTTTGTAATATAAAAAAATGGATGAACATCAAGGGCAAAAATAACTTCAGCTTAATCATTACAGTGACAAGCTAAATTTGATGTCAAAGGCCTTCATAGAGGCTGTCCTCGAAATGAGCAGCAAGTTTTCTCTAAAGGCCTTGTGGAAGCTTGGGCTTATTCACTGTACATAATTGTTTCCCTAGAATAGAAATCTCCAGGGAGGATTAGCTTTATCAACTGTAACCACAGCTATATAGTCTTATGCCTTCCTTCTACTCATAGGTGGAGTGCTGTTTAAATTTATCTAGTTTGGCCCTATAATATAATGATGAATCATGCTTAGAAATAAGGATATGTGCTGGTATTGACTAGAGTAGAGTTCATTTTCTGCCCAGTAGTTGCTATGGGGCTGTCTTTTGATTTTGTGCTGGTAACAGTGGGATATTTTCATTGTTGCTGAGCAGCACTTGTACTGAGTCAAGGCCCTTTCTGCTTCTCACCCCACCAGCAAGTGGATTGGGAGACCACAAGAAGCTGGGAAGGGACACAGCTGGGACAGCTGACCTCAGCTGAACCAGGGGATATTCCAGACCATATGGCATCATGCTCAGCATGGAACACAGCAGTGGGATGTTAGGAGTGATGATGTTTGTCTTCCCAAGTCACCGTTACATGTGATGAAGCTGTGCTTACCTGGGGATGGCTTAACAACTGCCTACCCATGTGAAGTGCTGAATTCATTAATGTTTTGTTTTGTTTACTTGCATGTGCAGCTTTTGCTTTCCCTATTAAATTGTCTTTCTCTCAACCCACAAGTTTTCTTACTTTTATTCTTGCAGTTCTCTTCTCCATCCCAACAGGGGGTGGGGGTGAGCAATCAGCTGCTTAGGGCTGAGCTGCTGTCTGGGGTTAAACCGTGAGAGCAAGAGAATTCATAAGGACAGGCAATCTGTACTTTGAGAACTTTATAGAAATGTTTCTCTTATCACAGACTCAGCAATCTGATGATTTTTATTGTTTTAAAATGCAGTATGAAGCAAGACTAGAAGACAGTCAGTCAAATAATAATTTGTAAGGAACTGAAGAGGAACCTTGAAGAGTCACTTAAGATTTGCTGCAGATGACAATAAAGTTATGAATTTATTAAAGTTAAATTGCATTTCTCAGCATCCTAGACATTGCCAAAAGACAGATATGACACTTGAAATGCGGTATAACCTGGTGGCAATTACATTAGTGTAGCACAACCAGAAAAGTACATATTTATTATTTGCCCTGCACTTTACTATTCTGTCTTCTTCCTTACCCAGCTGCATCCAAAACTTTGAAGTCCTTGAAGAGCCGACAGTGAAGAGCAGGTATTTCTTCACTGTGAATCTAACATAGTTGTCATCCACTTCAGAGGACTTAGATGCCTCATTCTCTTCTGAGATTCCTAAAAAACCTGAATGACAGTTTTATGGAACAAGTCTTAAGGGAGGCAACTGAGAAAGATGCCCTGCTTGATCTGCTGCTTGTCAACAGAGTGGATTTTGTGAGTGGAGTGGAGATTGGCAGCTGTCTTGGCCACAGTAACCAAGAAGAAATTGAGTTAAAATCTCTCTTAACAGGAGGAAAAGTGCTGGCAAAACCTCAGCTCTGGATATGAGGAGAGCAGACTTCAGGTTTCTCAGGCAATTAGTAAGTAAGGCCCCTGGGAATACAATTTTGCAGATGCTGCAGCCCATCAATGATAGTGACTTTTTAAACATCATTTCCTAAGGCACAGGAGCAGGCAATTCCCAAAAGTCAGAAGTAAAGCAGGTGAGGCAGAAGGCCAGCTTGGCCGAACAGGAATCTTCTCTTGGAAACAAGGCAAAAAGGAAGGTGCATACCCAGTGAAAAACAGGGCCAGATAATGTGGCAAAGATACAGAGATACCATAGAGAGGAAATTCAGGCAGCCAAACCTGGAGCCAAAGCTGGCCAAAACTGTGGGGGACAATAAAAAGATTTTTCAAATATATCAATGGCATCAGGCACTGCAAAACTAATATCAGCTCATTAGAGGATGGTCTCCTCACAATCAAGGATATGGACAAGGCAGAGGTTTAACATATTCTTTGCCTCTGTCATCAACACCAGATGCACTAAGGGGTGGTCTCAGTGCCCTGAGTTGGAAAACCATGACTGCAGGAATGATAAATTCCCAGTCAACCTGGGGCTCCAGCTGGATCCCTACAAATCCATGGAGCCTGGTGGTCTGAAGCCAACACAGCTTCATGAGATGAAAGTCCTGCTTATTAAACCTGATTTCCTTTTATGACAAGATATCCCACCTAGCTGTCCAAGAGGAGACAGTTGATGTTTTTGGATTTCAACAAAGCTTTTGATACTGTCTCTGTGTTCTTCTACACAAAATGTCCAGTTCACAGCTGGATAAACACATCATGTGATGGGTGTGCAGCTGGCTCAGGGTTCAGGCACAGAGGGTTACAGTGAATGGGGTGACATCAGACTGATGACATGTCACTAGTGGAGCTCTGCAGGGCTCCAACCTCAGCCCTCTGCTTTTCAACATCCTCATCAATTACTTGAATGCAGGACTGGAAGGGACACTAAGCAGGTTTTCAGATGATACAAAACTGGCAGGAGCTGTTGACTCCCTCAAAGGTGCGGAGGCCCTACAGAGACACCTCAACAAGTCAGAGGGCTGGGTAACCACCAACCATATGGAGTTCAGCAAGGGAAAATGCTGGATTCTGCACCTGGGATGGGGCAACCCTGGATGTACAGACAGACTGGGAAATGAGATGCTGGAAAGCAGTGCCACAGAAAGAAAGAGACCTGGGGTTCCTGGTTGATGGAAAATTGAGTATAAATCAGCAGTGCCCTGGCAGGCAGGAGGGCCCGCCGTGTCCTGGGGGGCATCAGGCCCAGCATCGCCAGCCAGCAAGGGAGGGATTGTCCCTCTGCACTGGGGCGGCCTCACCTCCAGTGCTGGGGCAGTTCTGGGTGCTACAATACAAAAAAGAATTTAAGCGATTAAAGCCCATCTAAAGGAGGGCTAAGAAGATGACATATTAGGAGTGGCTGAGGTCACTTTGTCTGTTGAGCCTGAAGAAGAGACTGAGGGGAGACCTCCCTGCAGTCTAGAACTTCCTTGTGAGGGGAGGAGGAGAGGAAGGCACTCATTTCTTCTCTGTGATGACCAGTGACAGGGCCTGAGGGAATGTGCCATGGGAGGTTTAGGTTGGAAATTAGGAAAAGGTTCTTCACCCCAAGGCTGATTGGGCACTGGAACAGTCTGCTCAGGGAAGTAGCCAGAGCACCAGCCTGACAGGGTTCAAGATGTGTTAGGACAATAATCTGAACACGTGGTATGGCTCTTGGGGATGGCACTGTGCAGGACCAGGAGATGGACTTGATGATCTGGGTGGGTCCCTTCAATCTCAGCATATTCTGTGGCTCTGTAAGATCTAATCCAGTATGAAGCAAAATCCTGTTGCATGACACTGAGAGTAGAGCATGCTCTAACCTAAACTAGCCCTTGGGATAATGTTGCAGAGAAATAAAGATACCCAAGTTTAATTATCCTTCCTCCTCCTTACAAATAATTTGAAAACCAATTCATAGAGCATATTACTGCCGTATGGCCCTTGGGATACTTTCCTTGTTCCTCATTTCTTCATCATAATATTCTTTTATAATTACAGCAGGAAGCTGCCTCTATAGCTCAACATCCACTCTCCACAAGAAATGTAAAATTAGGACTGTCCAGGGAGGAGAACAAGAAGGATTCAGACAGATATTTAAATATGTTTACTTAATAAAGGTGCATTTTGGTGCACCCAGATGTATCCCAGTATAGGGTAAGGTTTGCACAGCAAAGGGGAAGGGTAGGATTTCATCCCTCTGTTTTCAGATAAGTCTTCAGAAGACTGTGTGGTATATTGCCATTGGGACAGGCCTCTAAGAGGTCAGGTGTAGTTGGGAAAGCAAGAGAGGGACACAGATAACACAATTTCACCAAGGACGTGGCTCACCTGGACATAGTCATTAGGGTTTCCTGTTGAAATGGATCAAGAGAGAAAAGACAAAACTAAAGGAAGAAGAACCAAAAGCCTGTAATATTTCCATGAAGAAACACTGAAATACAGTGAGTGTGTCTAAGGAATGAGTTTCAAATCCTGGGCTGGTAATGAGGCCAAACCACCTGCATTTTTTACTATCAAAGCAGGTGTTTTTCTCTGAGTTAGGGGACAAAGCTGAGGTGCTCTAACATGGGTGCCTGATTTGATGTCCACACTGCTATTGGTTGACCGGGTGTCAGCAGTGACAGTGAGCTGTGAGGATTTATGAGGGAATTTTGAATGAGTCAGAGATGGGACCTCTGAGCTGTTTTTCTTATCTACTACACAGGCAGGAAGGGTGAGTTTGGCTCACATCTTCACCTCATGACTCAGAAGGTCCTAAGTTACAAGACCTAGTTAGAAGCCCTTCTAAGGATTTATTAACCAATAAAACATTGCCAACAAGGACATTTATGCTTTTGACTCAATCCTTGAATATTTCATCTTATGGACTCACGCTGCAGTGTAAGCTTTCTTAGCCAATTATGTTATGACACACAAACCTACAGTCCTGTGCTCTAAAACACTAAACTTTCCTCGTCTTAGCTTAATGTGTCCCTGCTTTAAACTATAAATTTGCATTCTTGCTTCTAGCACCAAAGTTGGAAGCCTTTCCCAAGGTCTCAGATCAAATCCTGTGTTTAATTCTAAGCTTCAGCTTAGAGGCCCAAAGTTCTGAGAATTCCCTACATTTTGGATTCCAACTCTGAACCATCACTGCTCACCTTGAGATGAACTGCTAACCAGCTGTGCACTCCCCACCAGAGACACAATTCGGGTGAATGAAGCTATTTCAGACGCTCAAGGGAAATACTTCTGTTCTCAAACTACTGTCCCAAGAACACAGAGCTGCTGTGTTATATCTGACAAGATTCTTCTGGTGCCTTGGATGCAGACATTCAGGACTTACCTAGGTCCTAGTTTTTCACTTGTGAGCTGTAGGAATGGTATTAACAAGACCTATTAATCTGAGTCTTCTTTTTCATGATAGATACTCCAGAAATGAATACTCCAGACTTCAAGACCCATTTGCTTTCTCAGGTTCAAGCACAGGTTTCCTAGACCATGCTTGAGACAAGTGAGGTGTATAAGATATCACAGACTCAGAAGCTAAACATGTCTTCAAAATTAAAATTTTGGGGGCTGATTCTTTGGGCACTGTGTCAGCTGTGGGAGCTGAACAGATGGGGAAAACAGATGGTCTGGGCTTCCCTGCACGGGATTATTTTGCACAATGGTTTTCCCAGATTCCAGAAACAAAGCAATTCAGAGGTTGTCCTCTTACCTGTGCAAGTGCTGAGGCAGACACACACATGTTGTACAAGCCTAGTCAGAACTAGAAATTTGCCTAGCACACAAGATGGGAAGTACAATTTTTTCCATTAGTTTTTCTAAAAGAAATAATTTCATGAAAATGCTTTGCCTTTTCTAGATCTCACTCTTCCTGTTAAAAGGTTCCATTTCTCTGTAAAAGGTCAAATGAGACCCAGTATAATACCCTCATCAGAGATCAGGAGAGAAAAGAAAATCAAATTTCCACTAGCAAACAATAGGATGAATGGCACAGCTATCTAAGTTGTGGCTCAAAATATGTGGGTCAAAGTTACCTATGAGAAACATCTGTTTTAATAATAGTACATGTTGCAGGCAATAATGGAACACAAAACTAGATTTATAAGTCATTAAACATTTCAGTATGTTTCTAAATTAACAACCAATTTTGCATATAATCTCTTCCACCACAATATTTTGTTTTATTCATGTAGTGGTTGATACTTAAAGATTTAGAAACAGTGATTTCAACACCACTTTATTTGGTTACACAAAGATATTTATTTTAAAATAAATTAATTCTAAATAAGTTCTAAATAAGTTCTAAGGGCTTAGAACTAATTAAAAAACTAGTTTTCTCTATAAAATTTAAGCTTTTTATTGAAAAATGAAAATATAAAAAGACTAAAGCTTATAAAGCAAATATTTTGATTCCAAATGAAGCTGTGATTGTCTAGTCTTTCTCTTCTCTTCCATCAGCAAAGTTCTTAATTTCATATAGGTGATGATCATAGGTATTTGTTCTTCCTCCCTCTAGGAGCTTCGGCAAAGGATTTATGCTTCTTAAGTGAGATTTCTTTTGGTTCTTCATACATCACTTCTTTATTAGACAAAGGTTCCACCAATCTGGGATACAATCAAGGAAAATGCTCACATAGTTTATGGGGCAGCCTTTGAAATTCATCAGATAATACATTTGAAAAATGGACTTTCCTAAGATAAGGCAAATATTAGTCAAATACTGCTTCTTCCAAATGCAGCTGGGCAACAGAAAATACCAAATATTTTTGTGGGCTGGTATAAGTATGCTATCTCACTTCAATTTACACATATTATCATTGGAAGGGATAGAAGTTTTGGCACGAGGAATTTGAAATGCCTGTTTTGGCACAGGGAATTTGAAATGCCTGTCTTGAAAAAAATGCCTGCTCTGCTCAAACCTGAATTGTCAGAGGAGTGCCTCTGGATGGGAGTGCACCACAGGACAGCTTCAAGCCTTCTCAAACTTTTTGAAATTTACAAATTGAAAAAAATCAGTGAGCTTCTACTCCCTTGTCAGCAAACACAGAAATCTACAGGAGGTCTGAAACCCTGAAGCAGCTGAGAAAGACAAACATTTTGTTCAATATGTACATACAAAATGCCAATATGGAACATGTTAAAAATAAGGGTTTTTAACCACAGCACATCCAACTGATTGATGCCCAATAAAGTTCCTAGTCTTCCCTATATCACCCAGCTTTTATTGATGCCTAAAGACTATTGCTTTTTATGTATTTTTCAAAAGTTTGTAGCTTTGAAGACCATTAATACGTGCTTTTACAGCTCCAGGTATTTTTCCTACCCTTTCTCTTAGATTTTAGTTATAACCTAACCATATAACGCATTCCTGAAATATTTTTTAGTCTTATTTTGAGGTGGAGGACCTAAAAGAAGAACATTTTGTTTTCTAATCAGAATCTGAGAAGACATAAGAAGAAGCGGGGCAAAGAAAACCTGGACCTACTCCAAGGGGCAGTACCCAGGGAAAATCACCTCATCAACTGCTCTTCTAATTGGACAATGTCTGTCAGATATGATAATATGTTAAACTCATAAAAATTGTAGAAATCTGATACCTGTGTGCTCACAGCCCATAACTATGGAGGCACCCAGAAGTTTCCAATAAAGAAATTTTTTGTCTTGCCATTTAAATACTGTTGCAAGGGGTTTTGTCTTTTGATATCAGGCAACATTACGAAGCAACTTCCCATGGTTTCTCAGGTTGCCCCCTGGTTATTTGTTCAGAGATTGTCTGAAAAGCATAGTTTAAGGTTCTTCAGTGCTACATGCAGGTGTGCAGAGAAATTGTGTGACACTGAAAAGCCAGTGCAGACATCTCAGTGAGAGCAGCAGGTATAGAGTGAAGCCAAAATGACCTACCAGGTACTATTACTATCAGCAAAAACAGAGACAAATAATAGCTTTTCTGAAGCACATCATATATGCTGGGAAAGATTAGAACATATTTATCAAGACTCACAAACTGACTCCAGATGGTTTTTTGCTACATATTGAAGAAGGCAAAGTTCAGCCACTGATAGCACTGTCACTGAATCTGAAATAAGAATTTTTTATTTAACAATGCTCATGATTAGACAGGATGTCACAAAGAGAAGTTTTGAAATGTTCAGTGCTATTTAAGATTATGTTAAAAAATGCTAAGTATTCAAAATAATTTTATTTTGCTTTCAGTGCTTTCCTCAGTTCAACTTTGTCGTTTCACATAAAAGACATGCTGTGGAGTAGAGCTCCAGAAGGATAGGAATAATGGTGAGTATTGCTGTTTACAACCCCAATGATGTAAAATTTTACACTCACAGAAATATGAAAACTGAAATATTTTTTTCTTTTTCCTTTTTTTTTTAAAGTGAATATTAGTGAAGTACAAGGGGAATGGACCACCCGGTGGCCAGACTCTCATATTGACCCTAGAATGAGTTTACCTAATCAGAGATAGAGCACTACTGAAGGTAGATCAAGGCGCAATCCAACAGATCATTACTTGCACTCTTAAGTCTTGGACAGATCTCATTCCTACTGCCTGTCCTGTTGCAGTGGGTTGGCAAGAATTTTCTTGATTTCTTTGTTTTGTGAGAATGCAGTAAATTATGATCATTTGGAGTATCCAGTGATGAAGGCAGGCAAATACAAAATAAAACTGCAAATATTCCCAAAGAACATAAGTACCATCAAGCACAGTCCCAGACTTTAATCTACATTTTAAGAACCTTTATAATCTCTCCAAACACCAGCCTGCTATATTCCAGAAAAGTTATTTAAAAGGGCTTCTCTACCTTGGATAGCAAAGTTACAAATTACTGTAGATGTGGAAAAAGGAGTGGTGGGTCAGTCAGGAATTCAAGACCACTAGTGTGAAAGTGGTAAAAAAGAACAGCTGAATAGCTTATGTGGGAAACTAAAAATAATCTTTTAATTGCACAGTAACTTGAAAAGTAACAAGGGGTGCAGGGGAAAAGGTAAATCCCCACAGTGGCAAATATCAGCTGAGACTTTGTGAAAATAAACAATTACTTGTGCTATGTCGGAAGGGAAATCACAGACTTGAAGTCTTCGATGTGGTAAAAACAAAATTTCTTTCAGCTGAAAGACACTGAGAGAAACAAGTGTAAGAAAATAATCAGGTAAGACAGAAAGGTCTAATTGCAACAAATCATGACCACATTTATAAGGTTCCTAAGGTGAGAGAGGGCAGAGCACTAAAAAAGTGTGGAAATTCAAATCCAGTATTAAGTTTGAAAAGATATCTGTAGTTCACTGGCAGGAAGACATCTGAGTGATCAGAAGGGATTTCTACTACCATTGGGAAATATTTAACCCAAGCATCATTAGCTCAAGCTTTTCTTTAATCTGCTCTGTCTGCACAAAGCGTCTGACAGTGCTTGCAGGAAATCCTGCTCTGCCCAAACCTGAATTGTCAGAGGAGTGCCTCTGGATGGGAGTGCACCACAGGACAGCTTCAAGCCTTCTCAAGCCCTCCAGACTAAGAAAACAGCCCTTAGAGTAAAGCAAATTACATTCCCAAGTTTTACAAAAAAACACAACTATAAATGAGATTGCACCAATAGCACCTCATCAGACAGTTCTAATCAGCAATATAAAATAAAAATCAACCATTCATTCACAATTTAAAAATTATGAGGCCAGGATTCCAACACAAAGAAAAATTGATAGTCAAATTGTAAACCCTGGAAAATATGATCATGCTATCAAAACAGCAGTAAAAATCTATAATTATTAAATTATAAACAATTCTTCTATAGTAACAAATATTAGGAACAGTAAGAGACTGCATTAAGTGAAGAACAATGAGAACAGGTATTATAACCCCTGCTGTTTCTGCAAACATTTATAGCACCTCAAGAAGCAATGGAATGAGACCAAAGGGATTGAATTTCTAGAAGATATTTACCAACTATAAACTAGCAAAGGAACAGGGAATTCTAGTTACATTGCAAGCTGTTAAAGTGGATTTTTCTCTCTCTTTTCTCCCCCAAATGGCTGTTCGATATGAAAAATTACTCTGTCAGCAGACACTCTTCACAACCCACCCTGATTGGCAGCCTTCATTGTTTTATTGAGACAAATGGGCAGTAAGAAGCTAAAACATTTCATGTACAAGGAGTTAAAAATGCAGAAACAGCATTTTGCCATGTGGCAACAGAAACCAAAGAACAAATCTGTATCCACCCTATAAAACCAATTAGCAATGAGCAGTCCACTCTAAACTCTTCCTTGATTCAAGTTCCTTCAGGTGGAGCTGTACAAAATGATTTAAAGACTAAAAAATTTTTAATTGATTTAGCCAGTGATTATTGTTACTATAAACACTAATTATTCCTACAATGATGTAATATAAGCAATATTTCCTGGCTATATATGATAAACAGGGAATGGTGATCACCTGTTTTTACCATACAACATCAAGTGTTAAAAAATACTTACATCAAAATAATGTGAAATGCAGTTTTTTCAAAGTTTTTTCTAATTTTTCTCAATATTTTCTAAGAAAAAAATCATGTACTGCCCATGATATTTTGTTTCCTTATAATAAAAAAGAAAAACTTCAGTAACTCAATATCTTATACCATTCCTGAATTAAAATTTGACAGAATGTCTTTCTATGACATTTAAACAGTTAAGTCTTTCAGTGATGACCAGTAACCAGTCTCCACCATAAGTCTCTAAAACACTCAGGACTCCAAGTTTAGTGATGTCTCAACAAATTCCCAAATCCTTGTCCAAGACAGATGGTGACTTTCCACTTTTTCCTTCATTTATTCTGTTCCTTTAAAGAGATTAAACACAATGAATGCTTTGCTTAAGTCCTTGCTTTGAGGCTGGTAGAGTACCTATGAAGCTGGGTAGCCAGCTTCCAGCACAATGTAATATCTCACTTATTTGTGCCCAGCAATCCCTCCCCAGGCTGCTGCAGGCAGCTGATGTGGATTCAGGTTTCCTGAGAGGCCAGTGAATCATGATCTCCTGCTTCTGCATGCTGTGCCTTAACACCAGGACATGAACACATACACACCCTTCTACCCTTGCTACCATTTTTGCAGCTCAAGCCTCCTTGACCACCATTAGTTGACACTTTAATTTTTTTTTCTTTGTCACCAGCCATCCTACTTTTTGAATTTCATTATTCCTTTTGGATATTTTTGAATGTTTTTTCCTTCTCTCTTTATAATCAGTTTAAATTTTCTTGTCAGATTTAATTGTGGGGGCGTTTGCTTCAGAAGAGGAAAAAAACAAGAAGTTTAATAGTTTAGATCTATTTTGTTCCCCTCAAATGAACAGAAAAAAACAATTATTAGCTAGCAGTGTACGACAAATTGTGCCTCTGTGCTGATTCAGGCTCTCCACAGACAAAGAAAAAAAAACAATAATGTACTAAGCTACACAGAGTACAGCAAACCTGAAATCATTGAAGATTTATGACTCCAGAAGCACCAAATCTTCCCAACTGAGCTACCTGGAGAATCTTCATTAGTTGTCACTGGGGAGGTACATATTCTCTTTGCAGGACAGCAAATTCAAATGCAATAACTACAAAAACATGAGAAGGACTGAAACCACATGTAGAGAAAGGTACAGTCTGCTTTCCAGCTTTCTTATTTCCCATCTTCCCATTAGGGACTTTCGTTAGTGTATGTGTTTTGGGTGGGAAAAAGCTCCTTTTCACCTTGTGGAAAGATTGCAGACGAATTTATTTATACCAGTTTATTGTCTACACCTTCTTACCAGAGCCCTTCTTCCACCAGCTAGTTACCCCACAGACCAAAGATTTCCAGTTCCTTATTAAGCACAGGAGGGAATGGCCATGAACATTTGTGTCTGTACATAAGTTTGCTGTTCAGTGTGTCATATAAGCTCACTAATGTGAGGTGGACAGAAATGCATAAAAATGTATAGCTTGCATAGGAAGAACATCTTTTCATCCCTTTAAATAAGTCTTCTGCTGGAATAAAGGCTTTCCTTCATTAAAACCTTTTACTTAAGAAGATTTTCTTTGTCATAACCAGTGAAGTAATACGAGTGCCATAGACAACCAAAACTCTCCCTGCACAGCTGAAGCAGTGTGAAAATTAGGCCAGCTAGTCCTCAGAGGGAAAGAAGTGTCAGGACACCAAATGTGGTATGCCGAGGTCCCTAATGGTAGATTCGCACCCTGTGCAGGTGGGCACAGCCCCTTGCACATCTCCCCACCACACCTTGCCCCTACTGCCCTTTCCTCTCTGGGTCCTGACTCTGAGCTCTGCCCTGCTGAGGCAGCCCTGGCCCAGTGTTTCCCTTTGCACATGCCTTGTGCCATCAGGCACTGCCCAGCCTGTCCTTCCCTGCCATGAGTTTCCTCCCAGCTTCCATTTCCATTCCCCATACCATCAGATTTCTTCTCTGAGTCCTCACCCCTTCTCTTCCCCACATGTGAACATGAGGTTTGTATTTTTTGGCACACCAGTGGCTATTTTTTCACCAGCCTTTTTTTCACCAGATACTAGTTTATCATAGGTTGTAAGTACAGAACCAGAGCACATTATTCAACAAAGCATACTAGTTCTGGCTGCTTTCCAGCATATAAAAATACTAATTTCCAGTAAATTATATATGGTTGTAAGAAAGGTACAACACCCTGTTGGGAATCCAACATGGCTTCTCTCTATATCATTTTTCCCCCTACCTGCAATAAATTGCATTTTGTCAAAATATATAGAGCTCTTCAGTATTTTGATATAAATCTACCCGAAGAAAATTAACACACTTCTAAAAATATGTATACCAGTTGCGTATAGCCACAGAACTACTTCCACTTTGGGGTAAAAGAACAAAGTTAATGAGATTAAAACAGTGGTCCCTTCCTCCTTATAATTAAGAATGAGAAAATAAAATTACATGTAAAGAAACAGATCACAAGTTTAATTATATGCTTTCAGACTTATTCTGTAAATGTATTTTCTACAAGAAACGTGATGCTCTGACAGATGCAAATGTTTGTGGGAGGGCCTCCAGAAGTGAGTTAGGTGAAGTGAGTCGGGTTTTGCCAATTTTAGTATATGCAGTTTCAGCCTTCATGTTTTGCTGACTTTTATTTTTATCAACTATTCCTAGTGATGTACAAACTTGCTTTACCTTTACTGAAATTCCATACAATGAGTACATGAACGGTGACATTGTCAGCATTGTCAGAAATGTAAGCCCTCTGAAAAATTTCAGGTGTGGGAGTTTGCTAACATGAATGCTCTGCTAATAGAAGTCACTGCTTCTGTCTAGCTGTAGTTTACATGTTTTCTGGTTTGTGTTTGATGGGGAGTAAAGATATGAAATTTGCTGGCAACAACACTTGTTATTAACAGTAGTGTCTCTGAAAGGTGCTGGCAATTTTTCTATCAGCATTTTCTGACACAGGTATCCCTGTGAACGACCCTGCAGTAATGCATACTATAGTTTCACTCTTGGAAATATCCTCTAATGTCAGAATTTTCCATAGCTTGGTTGCAAAATTTACAGCACCAATTTAGCATAATTTGCTGAACCTCATTGTTTGTAAAGTCCTCTTAGATGTGGCAATCATTCACAGTTTTCAGGTCTCTTCTCTCCCCAATGACAGTACAAACTTACCTTGCATTATTAAAATACAGTCACACCTGCTTAAGCCACAGCATCTATATCCACTGATTAAACCTCCTTAGGAAAAAAGCCAGAGAAAGGAGGTCCTCTCAGCTTCAGGCTGCCAAGCTGAAAATGTTGACAAAGAAGATACAACCAGAAACTCTCAGTTCCTGCTCCTTTCAACATGAGAAAATGCGCTATAAGACCTGCAGGCATGGTTTTCCACTGTTGTCTTGGGGAGCCATTGAAATTCCTTTCACCTCACTGGGAAAATGTGTGTCTGTAGCTAGTCTGTAATGCCCTGTGATCAAATTGTTTGTTCAGCCTCACTGTCTCTCTTTCCTCTGCTTATATCTTAGAAACTGTTCTCAGAGTGAGTCAGGAGCTCCCGATGCACCACATGCATGAAGTACTCACTCTTGCCCATTTGTACACATATAAGCTCCTACAATTAGCCAGGGGTCCTGCTCCCTGGATGGGGCTGCACTGGTTTCAATCACAGCTTCTGCACAGTACTGCATTTTGTCACGTAGATGTACCCTCAGTGCTGGTGAATGACTTATGTGATAAAAAGGAGAACATCCTTGTGGGAATTATTTCCTTCAAAGCATGAAATCATTCAATAATGCTTTGACAAGGCTCTATCACAAACACTTCCCATCTCTCTCTCCTCATAATATCAGTGGTAAAAGCAAGCCAAATTCATTCTGACAATATTTCTCTGTTCAAAAACAGCATTTCAAGCCTGTGTGTGCTGGTCAGCAGCATGTGAAGATGTAAGTACTCATCTTGGCAGTGTGTGTTATCATATCCTGCCTTGCTAATGGGCTTCCTACCACTTCTCCTGCTTGCTGGGTGGTCTCTGAGACTGGCAGGTACCATGGCCACCCCAGAAACAGGTTGGGAAGTTCAGGCTTGACAGGTGCTCTTCAGTTACCTCAGAGCCAAGCGATCCCAAGTGCCAGAGCAGCCCACCTGGCATCAGAACTCCTAGGTATTTCCAAACACAGTTTTTTCCCTGTCCAGAGAAGGAAAAGATGGGATTTGTTACATCTAATTCAACCAGCCTTGCAGTCTGGAAATTGCACTGGAAATTGCACTGGAAATTTCCTTGTGCCTTCTAGGAGCAGGCTCTGACTAGAGCAACCCAAACAGGCTGAAGAGATAGAAAGAGATGCTGTATGTTCCTGAACTGTGTTATTCCCTTTTCTTAAAAACCTCAAGTACTCTGGTTTGAAATGAGACAGTATCTCAAGTGGTTGAATATTCTAGCAGAAGGGAAGCTTGTTTCCCACCATTCTCTGTAAAAAAAGAGCATAATAGCAAATTGAGGTCTCACAGGTGTGATGGATTGACTGAAAAGTGTTTCAACAAAATTATTTTCAAGGGAAATACTTTTCCCTTTTCTTTCTAAATAATATTGGTGTTTTTTCTTGCAAATTCAAACATGCAAAACATTTCTAGTTTTGCCTCTAGCTAATCAGGTTTTCTGGATAATGTATTTCTTCTGTTTTTTCCCCTTTCTGAGATGGGTATCTTCTTCCATATCTTCCATGGTTTTGAACAAAAGTTTTAGTACCTCAAACTTAATATTTTAGTACCTAACGTTTACAAACATAGTACTTTAGTACCTAAAGTTTACCTTAGTACTAAAGTACCTAAAACTACCTACTAGTAGGTAAACGTGGCACTGCTGGCACTTATTTACAAGCATCATGACATTGGCATTCCTACTCTGACACTACTATGCTGCATAATCACTTTTGATGCCATGGTTGCTGCCATGGCACAAGGAGCTGTTGGCTCCTGTCCCTGGGGGCCCACCAGGTTCCATTATTACCATCAGACACTTTTGCCTTATTAGTTTCTTCTCCAAAAGTTTGATGTCAGATAGATGTCAGGCCCTGTTGTGGGTTGCTGTGCACTTACCAGTGAATAAAAAGGGGAAGGTTATCCTGCCAGTCCAAGTGGTCCAGCCAGGCTGGACATTGCCATGTGCCCTGCTTGGCCCATGGCTAGAGGAAGGAAGGCTATGAATGAGGCCATCTGTGTCTACCTTGGCAAGACTGCCTGGGGCCTGAGCACTTTGGCTATTTAAATGCCCAGTTTTGGCTCCTCTAAAACACTTAAATCTTTACTCTCTTTACAAAGTCATATTTCTTTTCAACTGCAAGCAATGTCCTACATTTTGTCCTCTAGCATTATAGCCGGCTTACCTTTCTAACCACCTCCAAATGCCAGATTGTCACCTTTTGTCATAAACATTAATTATTCAGGGAAAACATAACCTTCCAGGATTTGGGGCATTTTTTTCTTTTTTTCTTCCATCTGACCAAAGTGATAGAATAGCCTCTTTCTATGCACCCCCTAACTGAAATATGTTAGAAACCAATCTTCCTCCTGGGATGAAGTCAAAATATGCAGAGTCTATAGTGAGGCATTATCATCAAAGAGGTCACCCATGTTTTCCAGCATAATCTTTTTACTGTTACAGAGCACTGACAGAAAGCTGACAAGGAATGGTACTAAAACCTTCAATGTCCACTCAGAATAAAAGTATTTTAAAGACATTTTCTTAGGAGTGCCCTGGCACTGTTGGCTCAGAGAAATATCGTTAAAAAAACAGCTGAAACAGTTGTTGTTACAGTAAACATGAATTAAGTTTAATAGCATTCTGCCCTCCATTTCAGGCCTCAAGTGCTCTCTAAAGGTCAATAAAACATCCCCTTTATTATAGTCTGTCAAATAATGCAGACAATGCAGGTGAAAGGTTGTCAAATAAGTAAAGAGAAATGTTGTGCAAAGCAAGTACACAGGAAGGAACCAAAGGCACGTGACCATATGTGCTCCTGACAGGCTTTGCTTCCCAAGCATTGGGCAAGGCTGCCATGGTTCGTCCTGCCCTGGGGATGGAGTTATCCTCTCAGACTCTTTCTCACAGCTACAAACCATGCAGGTGGGCTCCACATCCCAGTCACAGGCCAGCAGCAGCACCGCCTAGGCACTGCCTGTGACCATCATATTGGTACTTACAGGAACCTGTGAGCTGCCCAGCTGTGGGTGAGGCAGCATCATAGGATGGCTCAGGCTGGAAGGGGCTGGAAAGAAACCTCTAGTCCAACCTCCTGCTCAAAATCAAGGTTCCTCTGCAGGAACTCCCTGCCTTCGAGGGAGTCAACATCTCTCCACAGTTATGTCCTTTCAAAATTTGCTTAGTATCCCTTCCAGTCCTGCATCCAAGTCATTTATGAAGATGTTGAAGAGCACAGGACCTAGTCCATTAAAATGAGTTCTTAGTTTTATATGTGTAAGATGTTGTTTCTTTTTGCATATAATAAAATAATATAAGTCATAATAAAATTATGACTTTAACCCCACTGTCTGCTGTCATTCTCCTACCATGCAACACTGTGAAGAACATCTGTTCATCTTCAGAATAACCTCTCTGGAAGTTTTAGATAACAGCTACTTGGTTTCTTACAATGCATCCTTTCCCCAGGCTGAGCAAATCTTGAACTTGCAGCCTCTCCCCACAAGCCAAATATTCCAACCCCCAGCCATCTGGGGTGCCCTTTGTGAACTCCCAGGTTTCCTTGTGCCTGCCTGATATTGAAGGGCCCCACACTGGCCTCAGTAATTAAGATGTGGTCTAAAGAGTGCTGAGCAGAAGGGGTGATCACTTCCTTGGACCTGTGCTGCTGTTTGTGTAGCCCAGGGTGCTGTTGATCCCTGATACTGATCATGGGTCATAGGGACAGGTGCAGCTCCTCCCTGCCATGTCCTCCAAGGCTGTGTCTGCACAGCTGCCCTTGCACAGTTAATCCACAGCATGTAGCATTGTCATGGGAGTGGGAGGCTTAATCCCAGCTGCTGGGCTTTCCACTTGCCCATGCTGAAGTGCATGAGGGTTCCACCAGGCCATCCCTCCAAGTGCTCCTCTTCCCCCCTACTCCAGGGTATTGATAAAGGTGCTGAGCAGGACAGGTCCCAGGGTATACTCCTACAGTGCTTCACTTCTACAGATTCCGCTTCACTCACTCACACTCACTCACTCACTCACTCACGCGGGTTTTCCATCAGTTCAGACTGTAAAACCATAGTTTCAATAAAAAAATACCATGAGAGACTCTTTTGGAGAAAAGTCTCTCTTAAGTCTCTCATTAAGTCTCTCCTTCATAAAAATGTTCTAAACAACATTCACTGTTTCCCTTTTGTCTACAACCCAGTCACTTTGTCATAGAAGGGCTGCTTGGGCAAAGTCTACACTTGGCACATCTGTGACGACTGCTCCCAAATAAAACTGCCTTTGTGCATTCAGGAGTGTGCTTCAAGAGGACATACTCCATAATATTTCTAAGAATCAAAAGGAGAATGATAAATTTGGATTGGTCACAGGATTTTCTTTTTGACCTGTTTATAAGATGAGAATAATATTTGCTGTTTTCAGGGTCTCCCCACCCTTCTCAGTCACAATTGAAAGGAGCTGTGCAATGATACCAGATAGGGCTCCCAGCAGCCCTGCCCAGGTTGGAGATGTGAGATGAATTTATGGAGCTCTTGCTGAAGCTGACAGGTAAAGTCTCAGCCTCCACTTCTGATGGGCTCTCAGTGCCACCAGTCCTTATGTTCCTGCAGGTTTTATGAAAGCAGTACAAAGTTTTGCTGCATCTGCCTTAGGAACGTTTCCAACAGAAGTTCTCTTTCAGAGATCACCCACATTGAACCTGAACCACATGAACAATAGGAAAGGAGTCATGATAAATTTAGAGGGAGCAAGAATTGATGGGAGCCACTGAGAGAGTCTCTGACAGCCTTCTGGAACGATTACGTGGAGAACACACTGGTGTGATATTTGAAGGGCCAGGGGGTCACACTTGGAATATACACACGATTAATGGGCAAGCATCGTTGGCTTACAGAGAGCAAATTTCACAAGTGCTCATCGATGAGTGCTCATCAAGGTGTGGTTATGACATTATCACACCTCAGTGCTACATCCCTATGCTTTGGTTAAGGGATGATGGGAGGGGAAAGGGAAAGATAGAACAACACAGAGGAGACAGCAGGCTCCAAGCTGGTTTCTGGGAGAAGGTTTTGTCCCAACAACTCTTCACAAATTTCTCTCTCCAAGCTGCTCCACATAGAGTCTTTCTGGATCCCTCAGCTGAGCTTTCCTCCATCCAAACACTGCTAAACTTGTCAGCGCATCGCTTGTAAGAAGCTGGGTAGATCTAATAAAAATACAACCAAAGTAACTGATTAAACCCATCCACTTAGGCCTCACAGATACAGCTTTAGAGATTATTAAATTTGCTGTGTAAGCTAGAATTTGATATTACTATTTCAGAAGGACTTGTACTTTTGTTTCAATTTGATGAACTGGAAACTACTTATTGGAAAATTATATCAAGAGGTTTTTGATCAGACTGTTTCTAGCAAGATTTTATTAGGAAGCAGTAGAAAAAGAGAGGTCCTATAAAGCAGAGAATGTTGCAAAATTGTGGATTTAAATGGTTTTGAAGGAATTGGTAGACTTTTTCCACCAAGGAAGTGGTAGAATGATAAATCAGTAAAAAAAATCAAATAGCAGCCTTCAGAAAGAAAAAAAGTAACAATATAATGATTTAAACTGTACATAGAGTATTAAGTGTGCACTTGAAGTCGCTGGGGAAATTTTGCCTCTGTTTTATGACAGAATTTCCAAACACTCTCTTTCTTGTGAAAAGGCATTTTTTTTCTGAATTACTGCACGAGTGACTCCTGGGGTATGAGTAGAAGCCTCTATGATTCAGCAGAAATGTTCTGGCAATATAAGAGTAAATACAACAGAAAGCTTTCATCCAGCAGGGCTGCTTTGATTTCACCATAAACTGGAACTCTGTTCAAGTAAAAATGCCCTCCTTCTGCCTCTTCCACTAATATCGTTGTCTGAGAGGGTTTGTCATCTGAGGACTTACTCTCAAGGAATGATACCTTCAGAGTTTTGGATTATCAAAGTGTGGGTTTTATGCCTGGAAACACAACCATCACTTGAAGGAAAATTAGTTCCTCTGTATAGTGCTAGGGTAGCTATACTGCATTGTCAGCTGGAGTGAGCTGTATGCTGATTTACAGTGAAAAAAATGGAACTGGAGTTATAATAGAAACAGACAAAACAATAAACCACTTAATTTTCTAGACTTGAGAACACTGAAAATATCCAGAGTCATTGACTTGCCTGAAAAAAAAATAGCATATGTGTACCAAACTCCTAATTTCAAAGCCAGTTTTCTCTGGAGTTTTTAAAAAATACTATCTGAAGTTCATGCTATCTGAATTCCATATTATCTGAAGTTCACAGGGATGGACCCAATGGAACTGGAAATGTTATTAGTCAGAATGCTTTTCCTTCTCCTCACAGAACACAACTGTCCTAAGCAAACAATCGACATATTTGACTTCTTGCCATGATGTTATAGATTCCCAAAGACTGGAAAGTTCCCACAGGAAGAAAGAAAATCCAGTTGCCCTGACCAAAAAAAAAAAAAAAAAAAACCCAGAGAAATGGATGGTTATATAAATATCCCACTATGAGACAAAGCCAATAAAAAGTGTATAAGGTTAGGGAGAAATCTATTCAGCTAAAACTTTTCTTTGCATTTCCAAACTATCCACTCATCTGCTCTGAAGTATCTGGCGTTGCTTGTTATTGGAGACAGAATGCCAACCTAGATGGTCTGATCAGTACTTCAACTCTTACGTATATTCCAATATTTCATGACTATTTTTCTTTAGGGACATTAAAACTTTACAGCAATCTTTATTAATAAATATTTTTGACAAGCTACTTGGCACTACAGGATGAAAAATGAGAAGTGTTTCCTCCTACTGTCAGGATGCCTTCATGTGATGCATTGAAAGAATAGACATATATATATTAATCTTATGTTGAAAAAAATAAGCTTGTAAATAAAACTTAGTTTATTATCTCAATAACAAACTAGAGTAACTCAATTAACTGGCTACTGCATTCATCTAACTCAATTCTGCAAATGGAAATATATTAAAATGCAGTAACTGGAAAATCCTGTTGTTGCTCCTTACTGGGTGACTGCAACTAGAGAATGAACACCTCACTACATCTCAGTCTGGAATCTCAGCAGACAATCCAATGCCCATACCACTGGGAACAAAATAGTGGACCTGGATTAATGTCATCAGGTACTGTAGATGTCTCTAATGTGTGAAGTCTCCTATGTGACTGGAGCATAAATTCTCATAACAAAAGAGAAGCCAAATACATCTTTCACAGGAAAAGGTTCATAATATTTTGACCTTGGTGCTGACAGGAAGTATTTCAGTAATAAGGAGCTATGTTTTTCTCTGCATGCTATAATCATGACTCACAGTAATTTTGGCTCATCCTAAGGCACTGTCTTTGGACCCAAAATCCTACAGCAATTTCATGCAAAATGGGACCATTTTAAGAGGGTACTTCCTCTTAGAAACAGTGAATCTGAGTTGGACTTTCCTCTGGCAAGGAGGAAATGTTCATGTGCTACATTCTGAATCATACAGGAAAGTTTACAGAAACAAGATTTCCATTGACAAACTGGGAAAGTCCTTTCACAGATTATTTTAATAGAAGTAAAATGTTTAAATTGAGAGAATTTAAAACACAGGTCTAGTCTGAAACCTGGGCTGTATGAATTAATCATCAAACAGAGCCTATAAAGAGTTTATCAGCAGATTTAGTAACTGGTCTTTCCAGTGTAAAATAACCCAGTTTGCCCAAGGTTGGCTGCTAAATTAGCTATTACTAAGCAGGAAAGAAATCTTAAAATTATTGTTTTCTGAAATTTATACCCATTAACTTTGTGCTCAGTGACTGGTAAATAGAAAAGTAGGAATGATAAAGAAATACATAGAGAATTAAACTGAAAGCATCATTGTGTTACTGCAATGTGCCCACATCTTAAAATGTTGCATGAAGTTCTTGGCAAACCTCTTCTAAAAACTTAATAGTAGAGTTAAAAAAGGACAGAGAAAGGCAAAAAAGACTATCAGATTTGTGGAATACATTCTACATTATATGAAAGTGTAAATACAAGGACTTGATAGTTTTAAAAAGTCAGTGAAGAGGATATGATGTAGCTTAATAGAATTAGGAATTCTAGGGAGAAGGTCATTTACTGTTCCTCAGAGTATGTGGAAGAAATGGAAATCAGCCCTTTCAAAACCATCAGGTGGCAAATTTAAAATAAGAACTACATTTTTCATATGAATCTATTTAAATTGGAAGCACATTGCCACTGACTTTTCACAGAATTTCTCAGAGTCATAGCATAAATGGTTGAAAATACATAAAACCAATTTATAGAAGTTAAGGTCATTAGTAGCTTTTGAAAACAGTGTTCTAAATGCTATCTCAAGCTCAAGCAGGTCTTTAACTGCTGATTGCCTAAATACATTTTTAAGATATGTAAAGGTCACCTTATTATTATTGCAGTGCTCTGACCTGATAATGTGCTCTAAAAGTGTGCATTTTATTGATCTTCCCATTCCAAAGATGCATATTAATCACTAGTCATGACAACACTGAGTTAGTTCTGAGCATACACAGGTACCTGGAGAACTTTAAATGTGAAAAATAGAGACAGTTCCTCAATAAAACAGTATCTTATTTATTAAGCCTCTTCATACACTCACTTGAAGCATCCTAGTCATATATTAAGTATCACAAGTCCTTTTAGTAGTGAGATTGAGGGAGCAAATTTTAGTTCAAAAGAAATCTGCAAACTGTCCACGAGAAAAAAACCCAACAGCAACAACAAAAAAACAACTCCAAACAATTTACTTCAAAAGCACATAGAAAATTCCTAGATATTTCCATTGAACAAACTAACTGTTTGTTCAATGGAAATAGTTTCACATTTTTTGTGCAAAGTTCATAGTTTCTTTACCAAAATGTTAAGTACAGTGACAGCCATTAATGTCAACTTTATAAGGATTTTTTGCTCTACTTTCTAATGATGCCACCCCTGTAATGAATTATAAAAGCTTATTCCTTGTGAAAAATTTTAAGCTTCTCCATTGATAGATTTTTCTCTCTTACTTGAAGAAAATCCAATCCTTAAAATCATCTCATGGAAAAAAAATAAAGTAAGTATCTCACTAATATAGTTCATATACTTTCTCTGCAGTTTAAGCTGATATTTGTTTTTCCAAACAGAAGGACCCATTCTCCAGGCACATAATACAGCATCCTGAAATACAATTTAAACACATACTTATCTAGAAATGAAAAAATTTATTGGAAGAAAGTTTTATGTATTTTCTTAAAAGAACAGGAAACACAAAATTTCAGCACAAAAACACAAAGTCACAGCAACTCTTTGCTCAAGTAAGTTCATCTAGAGCCAGTTTCCCAGTGCATCATGCAGATTTTGAATATCTCCAAGGATGAAGACCCTACTGCCTTTCTGGACAACATGTGCCAGTGCTTGATCACCCTCAGTAACATAAGTTTTGTCTCATGTTTTAATCATTCTTCTTTGTTTCCATTTGGGACCACTGCCTCTTGTCCTGTCACTGGACACCACTGAGAAGAGGATCTCTCTGTCTTCTGCACTCTCTATCTACACAGATGGCGTTCCCTTTCCTGCTGAACCCTCCCTGCTCTCTCACCTGCTCTTGGAACATCAGGTGCTGTAGTCCCTTGAAAATATTTGTGCCCCTTTGCTGATCTTGTTCCAGGGTGTCCATGTCTTCCTGGCAGCGAGGAGCTCAGAACTGGAGTTAGGACTCCAGGTGTCTTTCTCTAGTGCGGAACAGAGGGGAGCCATCACCTTCCTTTACTTCTAGCGATGCTTTTCCTGGTGCAGTCCAGGAGGCTGCTGGCTTTCTTTGCTGCAAAAGCACATTCCTTGCTCATGTTCAATTTGGTGTCCAACAGCACCCCTGGGCCTCTCCTTCAAAGCTGCTTTTCAGCTGTCTGGCCCAAGACAGATGAAGGGAATGTTTTTTCATTGAATCACAAGATAAAGTTGGCCAGAAAAAGGGATTTCAAGAGACTGTGGAAAAATTTAAGCAGAAATAGTAGTAGAGAAGAGAGAAGGCAAGGAAAAAGGAAGGATAAAGCCCACAAATTCTGGTTTTATTCTCCTTCTGAAATACAAAATACAAATTATTCTTCCTGGATGTTCATCCTTTTTGATCTAAATGCACATCTCATACTGTTAATTTCTTACCACCTTCTGTTTTATTCATCTATTTGTGGATGTTTTGTGCTCTCAAATCATGTTATTTCCACTTCCACTACATTTACCTGCAAGTTATTTTTTCCCTCCCAAGTTGTAGACTGAGTTCTGTGATTTCTGTGATCATATCTAATACTTTTCCTTCCTCTGCTTCTTTCACTCCCATTAATTCTAAACTCTTTTAGCACTGGTCCGTGTGTCCCTGTCCCGTAATGTGATGCTCTGACAATGGACATTCCATCTCTAATCCAGATTATTTGCCACAAATCTTTTTCTTCTCTCCTGGAAAGATCTGGTAACTTTTGCTAGGAAAAAGTTATGCTGAAAAATGCTACATGTTATGCTAAAAAAAGCTTATGGTCTAGTGTTTCCTTTCTGCAGGTAGGTAGGTAGGTGGGTGGGTGGGTAGAAAAGATTATAAACTTCTCCAAAATATTTGATCCTATCACAGTCTTCTTCAACTGCACATGTCCTTTTTTGATTCAAGCTCCTCTTGCCCTCTCCTCAGTGAGTTTTTCTCAGGATTTGCCTTTTCACACCCAGTTCTGTGGGGTGAAGCCAGCGGAGAAGGGTCTATTATAGGTCTGTTTCTTTGCTTCACACCTAACTCAAGTGTTCACATGAGCTGTCTCTCCAAACCATCCAGTGCTGACAAGGAATCAGAATGTTTTCCTTTCCATGAAAACCTGCAGGTTTTTAGATCATAATATCTTCTGGTGAAAATAATAAATTCTGAGTATTTTCAACAAATTTTACCACAAAACAGCTGAGCTTTGTTCTCCCTTTATTCCTGTACATAATACAAGCATAATAGTATGGTACATAATATAAATGTATACTATTATATACATAATATAATAGTATACATATATATAATAATATAAAATAATATACTATGTATATTATATATTATTATATATATGTATACTATTATATTATGTATATATTATACTATTATAATAGTACATAATAGTTTCTAATAGTATTGAAAAAAGATGGATTAATGACATTATAGCTTCATTCATGCAAATGCTCATCACCATGACTGAAAAAATCTCCGTGAAAACGACCAGCAAGAGGACAGTCAGGGAACCAGCACTTTGAGACACAGGGTGGGAAATAATTCATCTGAAGCCAAACAATAATCCTGTCAGAAGATGAAGATATGCAGACCCTAACCTCCTAGAAGTTCTTTCTTAATACAGGTAATAGCAAAATAAGTCATAGAGATTGCCTGCAATCACATCTCATCCATGAGTGGCATTCCTCTGTGGGAGATCCAGTTCTGTCAGAGAACAGTCCTGCAAATGCCACTGCATTCAGAATATTGCAACTCATCACACTTGAAAAATTGTCATTTGGGAGCTTCTTAAAGCATGCACAGATACATAATATTTGTCCCCTAATCTGGGGATTTCTTAATTTCCTTTTTTTCCTAATGTAGTGCGGCACAGGATATACACTTACTGGTAATCTGAAAGACAGAAATACAAGGTTAGATAGAATTCAGAATATAATGGATGAAATGCTTGAAATCTCTCACTTAAAATATAGTGGCTTATAGCAAAATGGAAAAAATTTGAGATAACACTTGATGAACATTGTGCTATCCATATGATGGTTCTTAGATTGCCATCTAACAAATCAAGCTGATGAACTGAAAGTAAGTTCATAATAGAAAATATTATGTAGGTTCTGGTTCCTGAAGGCAAAATAACCAGGGAGGTTGAAATATAATCTCCTGCAAAAGATTGTAGATGGGCAAGGCATAGATAACTTTGAAATACATTTACAGTATTTTTTGGCTTATCAGATTTTCCCTTACAAGTATAAATTATAAAACATCTCAAACAATAGTGGAAAATCTTAGTCAGAAATAAAAAATGTAGTCTGTAAGGGTGATCAATCACATTTTGCTTTCACAATTTTTGGTAATCAATATTGATCACATAAAAATTGGGCTTTGAGAAATAGGAAAGGGAGAACAAAAATTAGGCTTTGAGAAATAGGAAAGGGAGAATATTAATTAGGCCTTAAATTTTAATTCTGAAATCTATGTTGAACTTAGAAATCATAAAATACTAAACTTCTGCCAGGAACTCCTACACCTATCCCTAATGAGTACTGTTCTCACTACCTTTCTAATCCTTACAGCACTATTTGTACTAAAGCATTTCATGTCTTAGCTTTGAACAGTCCATGAGAAATTATTTAACGCACACAGGCACACACAGTCATATTTGAAAAAATCTGCAGACAACTCTGAGAAATCACCAGGAAATCCTGAACTGGAGTGAGGTGAGACCTGCTCCTTGGATGGAGTCCAGCAGCATTCTCATGGGGTCTGAGCTGCTCTCACATGGCTACAGCAATCTGCACCTGACCTTTACCTGAGAAAGAAGCAAATATCACCCTTTTATGCCCTCCTAGCCCTCTCTTCCCTACACCACACTCAGTGCACCCTGCCTTGAGCACAGCACTGTGCAGGTCAGAATGAACCACGTCGTCCTGGTCATCTATACCAATGCCATCAGCACTATGGGGGTCCCAATTACAGTCAGTGGGGTTTGATTCTAAAATACTTTTTTTTGTCAAACGCCGAAGAATTTTAGAAAATTGTATTATTTACTAAGCTCCTCCTTTCCTCTCAGAACTCTGAAGCTAAAATAATTTATAACACTGACATTTCACCATCCATAATTTTCCAGCCAATTTCCATTTGCCCTTTGCATTACATTTATGAATAGTTGTTGGATTAAGTTTGATTCTTCCCTACTCCACTAACTGCCTGAGCAAAACTGTGTTGAGCTGTAATTTGACTCACTGTTAATTGCTGACATATGGCATATTGAATAAGGAGGGGAGGGAAAAGCACTCCTGGGGGGTAAGTGATTAGCAGTCTAAACATGAGCATTACTGACATTCCATGATTTTCTGACAGTTCCTTCTAAAATCCCAGATTTCAGAATGTGCAGATTCTCTGTTTATTTCAAAAGGAGGGTGCAGGAAACACTACGGTGAATTATTTCATAAGAAAGAAGTCAAAAACCTCATAAATCTTGCAAGTAAAGCAATCTGCCAAAGATGATCATGCATATTTAAAACTATTTACAAATGGGGCAAAGCATGAGCAGCTGCATCCAGTACTTTAAAGCTCTCAGATGGAGAACAGATCATTTACAAATGCCAATGAGCATTGCCTGTGAAACATGCTGTATATGCACAGTGGACACCTGGAGGAGAAACTCCTCATTTACCACTCACACTCTCTCTAATGAGGAGATTATTTGGAAATGAGAAAATAGTATATCACCTACACTCTCATCTCAAATAGGTTCTATTTGAAACATCCACCCACTACTAGTCACATCAAGAGCATAATAATGTGAAAAGCCAAAGAGCAATCCTTCTCTTAATCAAGAGAGTCAGCAGCTAGAATATTTTAAGAAATTACTATTTGTTCAGACATTACTTATCCTTTTGGTGATACAGTTTAAATGGTAAAACATAGAAGAAGCTTTGCAAACTACTGCTATATCTTGAGCAATTCAGTCTTTAAGAGCTGGGCTCCATCTATTCAGGAAGGATCAGATATACCTGTTATTAGGCAAGGATGGGTTTACTACTATAGTAATCATCTGTAACTCTGTAAGTAAAAAACAAAATGGATTCTTCTCTAACATAATGAAACTGTCCCAGAAATTAACAGTGCTAAAACACTACCAGAGTTTTTTTTTAAATAAATTTTCCCCATTGTTAAGGAAATTTTCTCACCTGTACAACAGCTTCTAATCTAAACTCTATGGTCTTCAATTTTGATTCCTGTTGCAGGAACTTGTCCCTGCCCTGGGATATCACAACTCCTTACTGTCCTTTACTTTCCACAGTCTGAGGAAAAAAATGATCTGAGCATGTAAGAGCAGAAGTGCATCTACAGGTGTGAAGACTGGACAATCAGATCTACAGATAACCTCTACTAAATTTCATTAGCTTTAGTTCAAAAAGGGTGATAAGAATAAGCCAGGTGCTTACTCAAAATGAAGAAGACAGTTCTGCAGGTGTAATAGGCAATAAGCAGAACTCCTTGTCAGAAAGAGACCTCAGGATCTCCAGGCAGAGAGGTATTGATATTTTGTTCATCTGCGTATATAAAGGAAATGAAGAATATAGAAAAGAAAAGGCAAAATAGGGACAAACTGAGAAATACATGAAATTAATATAAAGCAGTCACTAAATGCTTCTTACACTTACAAAGCGGCAGGTTTTTGTCTTACATGAACATAGATAGCCTTCTGGTAACTCCACAGATTCTCCTAGAATAGGATTTTTAAAAACTGTGAGGAAAAAGTTTGTTGCCAGACTTGTCCTGTTCTATCAAAAAATAATTGGCGAAAGAACCTGTCCCTACTAAAGTAAATTACTTGGTGAGCTCCAGTGCCATCACCTGAGCACAGGGACAGACACTGGGGTTAATTAAAGGCAGGGGTCCTGCAGTCACTTGGTTGAAATGGGACTGTTAAGGCCATTTTTTGCATGATTAATTCACCCTTAGCTCAGTTAATAAATCTGTGCCTATGAATGACTGAATAGCACAACAGAACTTATCAAGGAAATGCAAAAACATACATACATATATGTATGCAATTTTTTAAAATTTCAGAGAAAAAAAAATCACCTTTCTCTGGAAGATTAAATCTGAGTTTGGAATTATTTCCTGGGTAAAAAGAAATCCTAACAAAGGCATTTTTCAAATTTGCTATTTTCTTATGAACAATTGAGACCATTTAAAAGATTCCAAACACAAATTTATACCTTGGGCTCACAAATACTATCATTTAACTTTTTTTTTTGTTTCATTAACTCATTTACATGAAAGAATCTGTACAGAATTCCAAATTTTTAGGATTGATTGCATCCTGTCCCTAGCTACAGCATGGTGTGGTGGTAGTGTTGTCAAGACAGCAGCAGTCACTTTCTGGCCTTGCAGGTTTTGCTGCGGTGCTGCTCAAGGGAGGTGACACCAGTGAAGGTACCAAGAGCTGGAGTGGGTGGCAAAGCCCCCAGCCCCTGGGAAAGCCATCTGAGCTCATTTCTGGGAAGACATCTAGGAAGCAATCATCTTGGAATATGGAGATAAACTTTACATTTTTCAGGATGTGGATCCCCTTAAATATATTACTCAGTTAAGAGGATTCAGCATCAGTAAACCACAATATAACCCTATTTCTGACTGGAATTCAACTGGAAAAGCCAAATCTACTCCTATGCCTTTAATACAGCCTGAGTTGGATTTATTTTCCCTTTCAGCTGAAAAGCTACAACTAGTATATATAGTGATATGCCTAGTCTGTCTTGAGCCCTCAGATGCAAAGCATGAGTTTCTGCTCAGTGGCTCTCCTACATATACACAGATAGGAGAAAAGGGAGCTTGTGCATCTGACCCATTGTAAAGCTGAACCTGCCTCTTTCCACCAAAAGCATTTAGAATAAATTAGAAAGCAATATTGGGGAAAGGGGATAAAGCAAAACAGTCAAATAAGTGTCCCAGGCCTATTAAATAAGCAACTAAAAGGAAACAAATTAACTGAAAGGAGATAATGGCAAGGGTTAGCTCTGGCACCTCTGTGCCAGCTACAGTCAAACTAAAACATGACTCCCAATCTTCTTGGATTGCAGTAAAGGACTCAGGTGCTGGGCTTTGAAAGTTATCTCTTTAGCAGCAGGATCTGACTCACTGAGAGACTTGTTGAACAATTTGGCTGGCAACCTTGAGGCTGCCTCTGTGCAGCAGCACAGAGCTCAGGGCAGGCTCATTTCCCTGTACACCAATCCCTGGGAGAATTATGGTTCTTTCTGATGAAGCTAAAGCATTAAACTAATGTTCAGTGTGGCCTTTTTTTTTTTCAAGGAGTAAAAGCTATTCTTTTGTGAAAGCATTTTTTTGCAAAACTAGGCATGATTTTTTCCAGTCTCCTCACGTATGTGACGCTGAATTGCACACAAATTCAGTGACATAACATATACAGCAGCCTTGACTATGAGGTAAATACTGCAAACTATTGTTCTTAAACATTATTTTGGTAACAATTTATACATGATGGAAGTAATATTTGCATCCGCTGCAAATTGCACGGAGAGCAACTTCAAGCAAATCCATTACTTTTTTACTTACTGCAAACAATGAAGAGTATGTATTATGTCATGACAGATGTCCCCAAATAACACTTCAGGTCTAATTTACTTGGTTATTTTTCTAACATCAAAGTGAATATCTAGTATCATGAAGACACAGTGATCAGCTGATTTGACTTTACTAGAGGTGTGAGTTGGCAAAGAGAAAAACGTAATCAGCAAAAAAAAACTCACTGCAGTCTTTTCTGTTCTTTGACTATGATCAGAATTAAAATTATTTCTTACATAAAAACCCCAAATAGCAAGTCTTTTACTTTTTTCTTTACATAATGTAAGCAGAACACAAATGTAAGGAAAGTAAACTTCATTTTAAATATATTGCTGCTCTTTCTCATGTCTCCTGTACTGCAAAGCTGCAGACTGACAGACTCTCAATATCATGCAGGATTAATTGCACAGCATTGTAGCTGGCTGGGAGCTAATTGCCTAGTCTAAGCTGGGCAGTCAGTCTAGTTATCTCTGCTCCCCACAGAGTTATCAGTGAAAGACAGGTACATATCTGAGTGCCATTCATCTGTCTTGCCAGGCCTTAACCTGGAATGGTGTGTCTCCTTCTCAGGGGTGGTGCAGAGGAAGCCTGTGTAACTTAGGACAGACATCTACATTTTATTTAGGCAGTACTACTCAGATGAGAAGTCACCAGCTTCCCTCCCACGTGGTGAGCTGACTGGGAGGTTATGAAGTGTGAAGTATTTGGAGTGCCCAAGGCTAGGCTGCCTCAGGCTGGTCGGTAAGTTGGTTTTGAAAATACTAGGAAACTGCACTGCCTATTTCCAAAAGCAGGAAAAAAAATCTGCGTGCAGTTGGGATAGAAAAGCACTCCCACATGGGTTTGGGCAGGCATCGAGCCATTTTATTGTCTGATTTAAAACCTATAAGTTACTCAGGACTAGTTAGTGTACTCTTTTTTGCTGCAGTCCTTCCAAAAGGTTCAGCCAGTCACAGCCCACAAGGCAGCCCCTCCACACAGCCCAGTGAGCTGGGCTCCCACAGGAATCCTCAGATAGGTAGCCCAAGCAAAGGCTTCACAGCCCTGAGCACTGGTTGCTAACAACCATGTAGAAGTAGGCTGAAGGCATGCTTTTGTGTTTTGTTTTATTTAATTTCCATTGCAATTTGGGCTCAGGGTGGTTATCATTCCAAGAATTCCTTGGATAATCAAATTTTAGAGGGAAACTTCTGTGTAGCTGAACCCTATTTTTACATTGGCTTAGTTTCTAAAGCAATGTGATCACTATCTGCAACAGGAGGGTACTCAACAATGATTTTATAATGACACCCCTTGAATAAATGGGTTTTAGGGAAAAAGAAGAAACATCAAGAGAGGACTCTGAAACAAAAATCAAAGGTGAAACAGTCTTCTCCAACAAACTTAAGAAAGAAAAAGGGCCTTAAGATCATGGCCAAAAAGACACACTGTGAAAAAAAAAAAAAAAAAGGGCCAAAAGAAAGCCAAAAAGTCCTCAGGCAAGCAGGCACAGAGATTAAGGATGATAAAACAGTTTCTTTCCACCTTGCACTGTGTCCTGGAAGAATCTTCTGCTGGACAGGCACACCTGGTTACAATCTGTGCACTAAGATAATTTGTCCTCCACCAGATAAAAAGCAGTAGAACAATAGATAGCTACTCCTGGTATTGAACAAGAATCAGCAGGAGCTGTGGGAAATACCTTTAAGTACTTCTTCCAGCTTCCCAAAATCAACAAAAAAAACATAACCATCAAGTCTAAACTAAGTAATTAACAATCTGAACAACCCAAATCAAACCAGTAACAAGAAGAAATTTCTGCAAAAGAGTAAAATGAAAAGAGATCAAATGAATATGCAAATACAGATTTTGAAAATACCCATCTGCTTCAGAGAAAATAGGTTATTCTGTAGCTGATTTCCTGGACAGAGAAAGTATTCAATGGCTTCAAGAACCTGCACTAGGAAAGACCACAAAACCTTGCTGCCTTGACAGGAAAACCTGCACAGTGTTTGGGAGCTGTCCAGATTGTCACAGCATGGAGGACTTGCAATATATCATGCAGCATCTGTGGAAGACTTTAATTTTAAATAGGTCACCCCAAATATCAAAAGAAGTGCAAGGGCCTATGCAACTGAATTGGCACTGAACAGAGTAATGATCACAGTACACTTCTGGACCTCTAGCTACTTCTTAATTGGATGAAACAGCCACTGTAAGTTATTTTATGTATAAAAACTATCTGAGTTTATTTAATGCTTTAGTTTTTCTCAGTACTTATGAGAAGATTTGACTTTTAAAAGTCATCCCAAACTAAATGCTTTCATGTTTATATTTCAAAAAGAACACTGATTTTTTTATCCATCCTGTGCACTTTTTCCACAAAAATATTTTTTGCCTGGGAAAAATGCCCTTACCACTGTTCACCTGACACATGCTCTGCACCTTACATTGAACTGTCAAAAGGAAGCATTTAGCTAGGAACTGAACAAAGCTACAAGTCAGCCTGGAAAGTATTATAAGATGTTCTAAAAACACCAATGGCTAAAACAGCTAATAGGGTTTTTTCCATCAGCCTTTCTGAATGTCCAATTTCATGCTCTTTTTCCACTCAGAAGAAAAAAAAAAAGCACTGTGCTACTGAAAATTAAATCCAAGACATGTTATTACTTGGCTCCAGAACATTTTAGAACAGCTTAATGTAAGAAAACTCTTGATAAAATCATGAGAGTTTGCAATATTGACAGTGAACCTGAACCTGCAGCCCCTTGAATGTGGGGCTGGTCTTTGATAACTGGAAAAGAGAGATATCTCAAGCGTCTCTCTGTAAGAAAGAAATCAGCCTTGAGCTTTTCAGAGTAGACACAGTGGCTTCTGAGGAGCCTTGCAGTGAGTCCAGTAAGTTTGGGTTGAGCAGGACTGAAGTAAATTTCCTAAATGCCTCCTTAGTCAACGAGGAACCAGCAACTCAAGTTGTTTGTCCTGTCTTCCCTCATCATCTTGGTGCCTTCAACCCCAGCCAACTTTAGGGGGACAACTCACAGAAATTCTTACTTCCAGGTTCAAATATTTTGTTGCCTTATAACCATTTGTCTAAAGGCAAACTATATGTATTGAGAATATGAGATCAGCTTGAGGAACAGAAAAGTGTTTGAAGAGTGTCCTTCTTGTTTTAAAGCTGTGGGTTTGGTCATGACATGAGACTGGGAGAGGTGAGGCACATCCAGTACAGCAGAATTAACTCCTTTTGTTTCTTTACGTTTCCTGCCTGCTTAGCAACTCTACAGAATTAGCAGGCAGTCTGGTTAGTTTAGCCAGATAAAGAAGCTTAGGTTTCTTTATAACAAGGCAAATAGGTGTCAAACAACTCTAGTAGCTGGTACAGAAGTTTGTTGCCATGCTGGAGCCATCTGGCTGTTTTGTTAGTTTGCTTTTCTAGCTGGCAGGAACAGAACAAATTGGTAGGTGATACACTTCTATCCAGACAGAGATGATTATGTTCATCCATCATTGCTCTGTCAGACTAGCTCCTACCACATCTTCTGCTGTGCCAACCACAGAGAAAAATTATCTGACTGCTTTGTTGCAAGCAGCAGATGAGGTGAAAGAAAGATGCCAGGTGGCAAAATGGTTTAATGTACAATGGCCATTAATGAAGTTGAGCTGACACTGTGGCATTAGTAACAGGAGTGACATCATGTGAACTCAGCAGAAGTGGAAGAACAAATCACAGTCCCCATTGACACTGCAACACAGGCAAGCATTTAAAAATGAAAATAAAATATCTCAGACCTCAAAGAACTGAGAGGAAAATCTCATTTGCCATTCCTTCCAAAATAAATCTGATTCCTTATTGATAAAAGAACTGTATTCTTTTTCTAGTTAGAGGTACATCTTTATTTTCTTTTCAGTTCAAAGCTGTAGAATGTCTCCCTAGCCTCCAAAAGGAAATTTTTATATCAAAAGTCTTTCACCTTTACTGCAGCAAGAAATACCAGGCATTGGACACAGCAGTTATCTCACCTTGGAAAGGAGCGTTATTTTCTGCTATATCTGCCAATTACACATCCTCCAGATTAACAAAAAAAGGGGCAATAGAAATAGCAGCATCTTTGTCTATAGATGACAAAATCACAGAATAATCTATGTTGAAAGGGAGCCATAAGCATCATCAAGTCCATCTCCAGCCCTGGACAGCACCATCCCCAAGAGTCACACCATGTGCCCAAGAGTAGAGTCCAAATGCTTCTTGAACAATGTCAGGCTTGCTGCTGTGGCCACTTCCCTGGGGAGCCTGATGCATGTACCTCCACACAATATTTATTGAATCACAAATTGAAGTCTTTTCTGCTCTTGGCCTCCTCAACCAGTGAAACTTGAGCTGAGAAGTCAGTTGCTGACCAAGAAATTTTGTTTCCAAAACACAGCCTGTCAAAACATCTATGGCTCTGCAGTGGTAGGCCAGAGCAGGCAGTTCTAATTGCATTGCTTGTTTTATGTCAGTTCCTCATCTGTACCCACCTGCAGATTAAGGTTCTAGTCTATGTGCCATTACAGCAGCTATACTGGGCCAGGACTACAAAAGATCAAGGTTTCAAGATTTATTTTTTTTCATTAAACTAAACTTTTCTGTTCTACTTTATTTCTTTCCATTGCTGTTAATGGAGTCAAGCTAACACTATGGTTCAGTAAAAAACTTCTCTAGTCCAAGTTGATCCCCTTGATGCTTTTAATGACTGGACATAGACTCACCCTAGTCCATCACACTGGTCCTAAACACCCAAAGAGGGTCGGATGAACTGGCTTCCTAAGCCCTTTTGCTCTTGGACTAAACTCTTTTACCAAAGACAACCAAAGAAAAAGCAGAGAAGCTTAGACTGCAATACACATTTTAGTTTGTGAAAAGCGGCATGATAAACTCTACCTGCTGTTTGCAACCTGCTTCAATCTTTGTTTGGTAGAGACTTTGAAACTGAGAGGATTGTTGAGGGAAGGGGTAGGAATAGAGCTAGAAAGGAAACAAAAATCATTGCTGGTAAAGACTAAGTCTTGAGTCTGCTGGGGGACCAGCTTGAAGAAAAAAGAAAAACCCAACCATCTCTGCTTCTACCCCTTCCAGTCTTCAATTATTCATGAACAGTCCTGAGTTAACTTATTAAAACATTTCTATTGAGGAGGGCAACATATGGTAAGATAATTAAATGTGCCTGGAGTTCACCAGAGGTGGTATGTTGAGTAAGAAGAATAACTTAGTAAAGGATAGCCTCTGCTATATTATTTTTCATCTCAGAGTTACTCTGAGCTGGAAAAATATTTATAGATACAACCTTCTTTCTGTTTCGGTGAATCTGCACCAACTGTGTCAGCTGAGGATCTGACCCATGCTGAGTAATTTTCCTTAGGCAGTAAGGAAGACAAACTTACCATAATTACCTAATGTGCACCACTTTGTTATTTTGCATCAGAGTCATTTAGCCTTCTCTTTCATTTGCATTTCTCACAAGAAACAGGCTGTGTTTGATGTTTTCTGGTGCAACAAACAGAAACTTTGAGGAAACCACATTAAAAAAATCATGCAGAGTTACTTTACATGCATCCTTGTGCATAGATATGCCATTTCTTCGGCACTGCTTAATGTGTCATGGCTAATATGGATAAATAAATATCATCTAATATTAGGAAAACATGGATATTATTGTCACAGACTGTCAACAAGGATTTCCTACTTGGGTCTAGCCCTCACTCAGCCCCAGAGCCAATCCCACCATCCCTACACCCCTACAGGTTACTTGAAGTCAGAAGTGTCAAGCATCTGCTCTTAGTCTAGAATCCCTTGACAGCAAAGGGACAGCAACACATCCATTACTATCTAAAATGAGTGAAAATTAAGTTTCCCAGGTGCCTTTGCAAGTGCCTTTTGAGTGCAGAGAGAACACATTAGCAGACAGTAGTCTTCAGGGCAACTGATGGTAGGATGATGGACCCCAAGCATGGGAATACTAACAGGCAAGCATTTCTCAGGAATATGGCAGATGAGGATCAGTAATTTATTTGTGGCATCTCTCTTTCTGCTGCTACATGCAAATCCCACAGCTTTTCCCTGTTGTGTTGCTGGCAGGTGATATGCAGCAATTCCCTGGACAGCTGACTCTGCAAGCAACAAACGTCTTCAAAACTCATAATTTTTGAGCATTTGAGTAAGAGCTAGTTATCATTTTATAATAACTTTCTCTTACCTTGACACAAACTGTGCTATCCTTTTTCAACTCTATGTCCACATTTCTTTCGTGTTTTCCTTGTGATCTTTTTGTGCTGTTCTCACAGAACAGAACTGTAACTTTCTATCATATCACTGAAATTCAGCAGACTGAATATTCTGCATAAATCCCAGTTGGTGAGTTTACCTAAGTAATACAGATAACTGATTTATTTAAGATAAAATTATGGTTTGCATATTATTAAAAATAGCACTCTAATATGCAAAATGAGCCGCAAACACTTATGTAACAATCACATGTATTTTATACAGAAATTAAACTATTGACATAAAAAAATTTTTAGACCCTGTCCTTTTTAGAAGGTGAAACGAAGTCTTATTTCAAGCAGACCGGGTTCACTATTTCAGTAGAGGAGAAAGAATGTTTTTTAAAATATTAATGTAAGCAACAACAGTTTTTCTGTTGCTTATGAACCTAAAAACTAGGTGGCAGCAAGAGAGAGAAAGAGAGCTATGAAAAATAAGCTTGATCATTTTGGCATCATCCTTCAAATTGCTGTTTTCATAACAAAGACTTAAACCATAACTCAGGAATGTTACAGTGTAAAATTAGGAAGAACTATTACTTGCTCAATAAATCAAAGACAAGTCTCTCCAGTTCTCTACTGGCTCTGCTAAAACATTAATTTTGGTCATCTATGACTTTTTGCTTAAAAGCTCCATTTTAAAAAGACTGGTGCATTTTGGGAGGTTTTGATGAGAATATGGCTGGATGTGAATATTGGCTAGTAGAATGAACAGTATTTACATTGAAAATTTCTCTAGGACATGTAGTTTGATAGGCTGGAGAGTTGGGAAGTGCAGTGTCCTGCACCTGGGGAGGAATAACCACAAGTACTACAACAGGTTGGAGGCTGAGCGGCTGGAGAACACTCTGCTGAGAAGGAGCTGGCAGTATTGGAGGGTGACAAGTTGATCATGCACTGGCAGTGTGTCCTTGCGATCAGGAGGGCCAGGGGCATCCTGGGGTGCTTTGGGATGAGTGTGGCCAGCAGGTCGAGGGAGGTGAGGCCACACCTGGAGTGCTTTGTCCAGTTCTGGACTCTGCAGTGAAAGGAAGACAAGGAACTATTGGAGAAGATCACAATAGTGAGGAATCTGGAGCATCTCTTCAATGAGGAGAAACTCCTTGTGAGGAGCTAGGCCTGTTTAGTCTGGAGAAGAGAGACTGAGTAGGAATTTTATCAATGCATATGAATACCTCAAAGGAAGGCATCAAGAGGGTGGTGCCAGTCCCTTTCCAGTGGTGCCCAGCAACAAGACAATTTATGGTAAATACAATTGCCAGAAACCAAAACACAAGAATTTCCACCTCTACATGAGGAAGAACTTCCTTATCTTGGGGTGGCAGAGCACTGCCCAAGGAGGCTGCCCAGGGAGGTCATGGAGTCCCTCTGGAGACATTCAAACCTTCCAGGACACATTCCTGTGTCACCTGCTCCAGGTGACTCTGCCTTGGCAAGGAAGTTGGACTGGATGGTCTCCAGAGGTCCTTAATAACATTAAAAATTCTGGGATTCTGGGATTTTTCCCCTGATAAGTAAAATTATGTTCTCATATATAAGAAAATATTTCACTATATAAAAGAATCAGCAGAGGATTTCAGCCATGTCTTCCAGACTTATCATCTAGTATTCCAGTGGTCAACAAACCAGGCTTTCATTAATTTTTAGATTTATTATCTAAACAGATATTAAAAACTATTTCTACAGATTACCTGAAATTAAGTCTTTTACTCCCCAAGGAATTCTGAAATTTCTTAATACACAGGAAAAATTGAACACAATTAAATATATGTGAAGAATTTGATTAATTAACAAAAGATAGGAATCTAGACAATACCTGAACTTGATGTGGAGGCAACAGCCAAACCTGAGTCAGAAAGGCTGACCATCCCCTCACAAGTGTGGATATCAGAACATTGATTATTACAAACTCTATATTTGCTACCAAGATATCAAGTGCTCTGTTCACTTATGGTGTCAGGGAAAGTTAAATAATGACATAGTCCCAGTCCATAACACTGAAAAGAGGAACAATTTTATATTTTATAATCTAACAGAAAAAAAAAAAAAAAACAGAAAAAACCACAGTGGCTGGAGACTAAGGGAAACTAGATTTGCATTGGCAACGAGGCATAAATTTGCAACATTGAAAGTAATTATAAGGGGCAATATAGCATGATTTACAGTGGGTTTGCTATATTTAATCACATTCTAAGCACTAGGCTTTTGCTAAAACAGGAATTGCTCAAGTGACATTCTATTATGTGAAGGACTGAGCTAGAGGATTGTACCCAGCTCTTTCTAATTTGTAATCTATTACTTCAGTGTTTAAGAAATTGAGTTATTAATTTTTTAATCAACTAGCTAAGAAAGTATTAGAATTTATTTCTGTACATGACTTGGAATCAGTTCTTTCATTCCACATGGAATTCTGAAATTTCGTATTGTTCACTAAAAAAACTGGAGACAAATAAGACAAATAAACATCTCAGGAGAATTCAAATAATTAATAAAACATTTCATTTCAATATTGTCAAAGCATCTCATATTTCAGCATTCTGGCTCAATTCACTTAAACTCCTGTATTAAAATGATAAAAAGATTATATTATCTTTACTAAGTAAGTCAAATCAAATTGGTATAAATATTTCAACACTGTAAAAGCAAAACATGAGATATTCCCATGCTCCCATCACAAAAAGTTCCATGAAACATTCGATTTCAAAAGAACTATTGTTCAGGAGAAAGCTGTTCTTCATCAATATTGTCTGATGCAGTTAGTTAACAGTTTATTAAATTCTTGCCAAACTAATACTTTCCAAATCTAACCATTGTTACTGCAGTAAGAGACACTAAGTCTAAGAAGAAATTACATCAACAGGACAACAGAAAAACAATAGATTGATCCATGACTAAAGTGAACTGAATAACTGTAGTCTCCTTTAGTAATTTTCCCTATTTCTTAATTCTTTCTTTTTCTGCATTCAAATGTTTTTCTTTATCTGTAATTTTGTCCTTTTTGCCATTTTTCTATTCTCTAATTATGCAATAAGTCCTAATATATCCTATATATTTCTCTTGCCTACCTGTCTTCCCCAAATACCTTTCCCTTTCCTCCTTTTTCCAAACCTTGCTAGTCTTCCGCTTTCCGCCAACCTTCCCCATTGTCATTCCAGCATTTCACTTAAATTCCTTCCTTTCCTGCTGTCATCCCACGAGCTACTATGGCATTCCATAGGTTTTCCCTCCTCCGTCTGTGCCAGCTGGTGTCTGTTTTGCTTTCCATTTTCTAGAAGAACCAGTCTTCCTCTCCTGCTGGGCAGCAGCACACCAGCAAAAGAAGATGTACATAACACTGCTGGTCAGTGGCTGGGATAAATACAGTGCTCTGCAGCACAACAGCTTGAGCTGACCTGGTACACATTTATAAGCTGACAACCAGCACAGAGCAAAGAGACAAATGTGCTGTTCTCAGGAGCACTAGACAACGGTTTTATCTGAGTGGTTTTGTTGGTCTGGACTATTTAATGTGTTGTTGAATGTGTGTGCTGTCCTTGCTGTGGAATTAGCACCTATAGCCCTTCCCACAAGATCTTGCAGGACAGTATAAGGGCAGCATCAGCTGAGAATATGCCAGGCTGCTATGAGGAGTACAGTAAGGGAGTCAGAAATTATTCTGGAAGACACATTGCATAGATATAAGCAGAAATGAAGCCTCTGCCATTGTCTCAGAAGTACCTAAAGAATGAGAGGCTCAGCAAAGCTTGAGACCGGAAGGTGCAGAGAGCTCTTGAACAGTACAGGAAAGACTTGGCACTTGTCTTTTGGAGAAGGATGCTAAAATCCACGTCAAACTGCACTAAGCTGTTTTGGTGGAGGCCCACCTGTGGCACAGGAGACACAAACAGATGAAGGGAGCTGCAGCACAAGTTCTGGTATTGAGAACAAGACCTGAGCTATGGGACATGAGCATTTCTGAGGTTGGCTGTAACTACTAAGTGACCAGCGGGTTCTTAAGGTTCATTGATAACTTGCCCTAGAGGCAGAATGTTTGAAAGGGACTGATACTAGCCTTCAAAGAAGCACAACCAGAGCCCAAATAGCTGTTTAGTGATGGTCTGACATTACTGGTAGAGATTCATAAGCAGGTGATAGGTCTCACCAAAAAGGGCAAGGAAGAGCAGTAGCCAAAACAGTGTACTGCTGCTCCCCCCTCAAAGGTGGGGAAGCAGGGCCAGTGTAGGATCAATTGCAGTTGCATCACAGTTAAAGCAAGCTAAGGATCAGGCAGCAGGTCAAACCAGAATACACTATTTGATTGCCTTATGCTGCTTTTAGACAAAAAAAAAAAAAAATAAAGTAAGATAAAGCAACATGTATTTATGTCTACAAATTCTGGTTTTAATCTGAAGCTTGGATAAAGCCTCTTATTAATAAAGCAGAGAAATAAGGTTAAACAAATGATAAATAATGTCTTGAACTTTCCTGTCCTCTAATTAATTTCCAGAGCTTGCTCCTAGGAATTGGTACTCCCTTGTCCCCAGAGACCTTACCAGAAGAAAAGAGAATAGATGAAAGTTAAAACCAGAAGGCAAGACACTGGTTTCATGATATGAGCTCAGGCCATTGTCATGGGTTGACACTGTTAAGATGCCAGGCAATCACCAAAGCTGCTCACTCAGTCCACTCTGGAGAAAATTTAACAAAGGGTTCATGAGCTGAGATAAGAATCCAGAGAGAGCTCTCATCAAATAACATCAAGGCAAAACAGGCTCAACTTAGAGACATAAGGTTAATTTATTTCTAACAAAATCAGAGCAGGATAATGAGAAGTAAAATAAGCCCTTAGAAACACCTTCCTGCCTTCTCAGCTCTACCCCCTACCCCAGCAGTGCAAGGGGACAGGGAATGGGGGTTGTGGTCAGTTCATGACCCATGGCTTCTCCTGCTGCTCAAGGGGAGGAGTTGTTCCCCTGCTGCACCGTGGGGTGGCACAGGAGACAGTTCTCTGTGAACCTCTCCAACGTGAGCTCATCTCATGAGCAGCAGCTGCCTGTGACTGCTGCAGTGTGAGTCCATCCCATGGGGAACAGCTCCCTGTGACTGCTGCAGTGTGAGTCCATCCCATGGGAACAGCTCCCTGTGACTGCTGCAGTGTGAGCCCATCCCACGGGAACAGCTCCCTGTGACTGCTGCAGTGTGAGTCCATCCCATGGGAACAGCCCTCCCAGGCTGCTGCACTGTGAGTCACTCCTCCACGGGGTGCAGCCCTCCAAGGACAGGCTGCTCCAGCCTGGGAGCAGAGCCTCTCTCCAGGGTCTCCACAGGATCACAGCCTCCTCCCAGGCATCCCCGTGCTCCTCCTGGGGCTCCTGCAGGGGCTGTGGTGGATCCCTGCATCCCCCTGGCCTCCATGGGCTGCAGGGCACGGCTGCTGCCCCCGGCCTGCCCCCCGGCCTGAGGGGAATCTCGGCCCCGGCGCCTGGAGCGGCTCCTGCCCCTCCTGCGCTGCCCTCGGGCTCTGCAGGGCTGCTCCTCTCCCGTTCTCGCTCTGCTTTTCTCTGGCCGTAGTCACAACTGGGCAACCACTGCTTGTTTATTTTCCTCCTTAAATCTGTTACCGCAGAGGTGTTGCCGCCATTTCCAATCGGCCTGGCCTTGCCCAGCAGCACATCCATCTTTGGAGTCACCAGGAATTGGCTCTGCCAGACATGGTGAATATTTGGCAGCTTCTCACAAAGTCATCTCTGTGGCCACCCACTACCATAAACCAGGCCATGAAAAACCAATACAGCCATTAAATCCAGACCCCACATTATTCCAGGTGTTCATGCCCTCCCCTTGCAGCTAGCAAAGAAAAGCTGTCTTAGGAAATTTCTTCATTAATCGATTTCAATTGACATGTAAAGTTATTGAGTAGTTTCAGATTTCAGAAAATACTTAAAACCCAACATATTTTTTTAATGGAAGAGTTTCTTCTACCTCCCACTCAGCCCCCCTGGAAGACAACTAATGTTACTTACAAAAAATTTCACTTCAAAGAAAATAATAATAAAAAATATGGTCATGAGCCAGCATATTATTAATAATACCCTTTAAGCTTTTTCAGATTTCTTTCTTTTGCTCATAATACCATTTCTTATGCAATGTATTAATATTTCAACCAGAAATAAACACTGAAGACAGCTAATAAATTATGTTCTGGAAAAAAACACCCCAATTTATAAAATTCTAGATATACTTTATAAGTGAAGGCAATAGATGCAAGTATGATACCATTTTCTGTAGTTTCTAGCTGATATTTATTTCTTTCCCACAGTTTAGGTAGCATCTTTTATTCAATTCGTTTTCTTTTCTTTATATAGTTTAATTATATCTCATAGACCAGATGCAAAATATCTTTATTAATTTTACTCTTTGCTTTTAAGTAACTCTATTGAATTCCCTTTTTAAAAGATGATTAAAACAAAATGGATGATGAGTTGGCCTGCTGGAAATAAATCTCAGCATAGAAACCCACAGATTAAGGCATCTTTAGAAGGCAAGGTCAAGCAAGTTGAAAGCTTCCTGTTTTGCAGTTCTAATCAAGTTAACCTCTATCAATCAAGAAATGGAATATAAAATCCATTGTTCATATTTCTGAAACAAACTACAAGCTTATGGATTTTAAAAAACCAGAGTAGTACTACCAGCTGTACTTGTGGACCCAGCTAAGACCAAAGGAAAACATCACTTTCTGTGTGTACAGGCTGTAGGTTTTTTTAAAATAATCTGGATTAGAGCATATTCATTAGAAAGCAGTGAAAGAAAACAAAGTTTTAAAAAGGCATTAATTTTGAATAGTATCATATCATATCACATCATATTTCAAAATTTAATTACTGAAATTTAAATTTTCAGCCACTGAAATCAGGCTTATCCTCCTGCAGGCAGCTGAAAAGTTTCCTTTTCACTTCAAATTTCTTTTCCCTGTGTAGCAGCTATATGTAAGCACCAGTCTCCTGCAGCCAGCTTCCAGTACCTTTTTGTCAAACTGGTTAGGCTGAACTGTGTAAACTTCACAAGCCACCACAAGGCTTGCTTCCCTGCTCCTGAATCCTTTCTTTACCTGACTGTTTACTGAGTGTTCTCCAGTATTTCTGTGTCTTTCTTAAGGGCTGATAAAAACACTCAGTCTCATTAAGGTTGGGTACAATAGGTATGAATCATTGCAGAATTAAATGCCATATTGCTTTGTGGAGGTTTACAGGGCTGATAATACAAGCCTATCTTCTGCTTGAGCACTATGTCTCATGATGCAATATTTTTCTCCCTTTTGATCCAAGAGCATGACATGGGCTAGTATTCACATTATTGTTCACCTCTATTACTTTAGAGAAAGTAAAAGCATCTAGATATCCAGCTTCAAATGCCAGGAGGTCAAATTCAGGCATGGTGGTGTTCAATTTTGATGTTTAGCTAGATGAACAAGGCTGTTTGATTATCTTCAGCCAAACAGAAAATTTATGTCCTGGGATTTTAAAATGCAGAATTTTAAAGGCAACATTGTAAGCACAAAGTACCATTACTTTTGAATTTTTTTAATCAAATTCTAAAATTTATGTGAGTTTTTCCCCCCCCCTTATCAAAACAATATAAATATCAGACATTTCCTTCTAAATGAAAGGGCTGATTTCTGTTTACAGCTTGTTCCAACCAATTATAGTTAAAAATGACAGCTACAGTAAATTACTTGCCATGCCCTTTACATATCTGGGATGAAGCAGCGCTCCTGTGCACCACTGGTGCAGGACAGTACCAATGGGCACAGAGATTGAATTTTTGTTCTATCTCCAAAGAGTCTCACCTGAAGAGACCCATCATTGGCCAGATGTGCCAGATGTAAAATTAGGATAGTTGGTAGTTTGGTCCAATACAGAATGCAATTATAGAGCCACTACCATGAAACATGGATAAGCCAGTATGTTCTTAAAACAAGGCAACTGCTCTTAATTTATCTTTGTTTCTTATTCCTCTGGGCTTAGGTTTTTTATGCAACAAAAGGATGTGATGCTTTTCATTGAAAATGTGATGAAAAGGTTTGGAAATGCTGGTACTCAGCAGACTATGGGGCTCCTTTGCTCCAGCCAGCTTTGTCTCCTCTCCCACACTGCCTCAAGGATTTTAGCCTGAGTATTTGTGATCCAGGATGAGGGATGTGCTAAAAACAAGGCCAAGCAAAACACAGCTGGGCAAAGCTTGCAATTTGAGAACAAAAGGTGTGAGAAAATGATAAGCCCATGAAAATCATGCAAACATTGAAAGTTTAAATAAAAGTTAACAAAAATTTTTAGCAAATATAGTTAACTTCAAATACTGCGTTCTGTGAAGAGAAATTTTGTTCACACTTGAGTATTTTATTTAATTTATGCAACCAAAATTGTATCCACATATTAGAAATACAAATTTGTCAATATTTACTAACCATTTTAATGTTTCAGAGATTTTAAGAGGGAATGCATACACAAATTCATGCATATATCATAGTATTAAATTCTACAGTATTTCATACCCTGCCGAGCTTTTCCACCACTCACTGAGAAAAGAAGGGGAAAGGACGATAAAAGAGGTAAAATGAGTTTTAAAAAGGCTGTTGACCAGAGAGCTTATACCCCACAGTTTAAATGCTCATGTACCTATATCATGTTTTCCCTTAGTAAAGAGAGAAGCTGGGGTGACTTTGCTGCTGCACTGTCCAGGTGCAGGGCAGGAGGTTGGGACACATCCCTGGGATCAGATCCTTGGTTCATGTCAGGCAGACCCAGAGAAGGGAATAAGGATGTTATAAGTGGGCCCCAATGTGTCTCAAACAAACAAACAAAAACTAAAGCCAAATTTCAGTCTCTGGCCCATCATTTCATGCTGTTTGAAAGAAAATATCAATTCATTTTGGAATCCCCATGGGCACAGAACTGCCTTATGTGACACAGGCATGCAGGTCTGCTGGGGGGAAGGCTGGGCTTGGAATGGCTCCGTGGGTCCCCAGCAATGGGGATAGGCCCACATTATCAGTGCAGGTTTTCTCTGATGAGAAAAACAAAACATGGAGAACTCTCCACAGCGCATTTTCAAAAATAGCAAGTAAATCAGCACTTCAATTTAGGATAGGCTATATCTGACTTTTTAATAATCTGCTTTAGCCCACTGAGACACATAGAACCTTTTGCTTTGTAAATAACAGCATTAAAAAATGAGAGATTAACTCAAAAATTCATTCCAAAGAGAACTAAAATCTTTATTTCATATGCAGACAATATATCTAAAGGAAGGTTTTATCTATTTATGGTTCCCTGACCTTTAAGCTGAATTACCATTTTGTTTTTTAAAAAATCCTATAATAATGATGATAAAATAGCTAGCAATTTCAAAGAAATTATTGAGACGTTGGCAATGCAAAGAAGGTTTGTTCATACAGAATTTTCAGAACACTATTGTTTCTCAATAAGCTTTCTCCTATATGTTATTATGATATCCTTCATGGTTGGTTTTTATTAGTTACCTTAGTCATTTATACTTATGAGCTAGCCTTGGATTGCTCGCAGTTTTTTCTGTGACATTTTTACTGAGAGAGAAAATCAGAGTTACTCTGATTGCTTATATTTGTGCAAGCAGACTCTTAGAAATGGGGTAATATAATGATGATTATAAACATTTTAATGACTACTGAGGTGTGTCTTTCATGTTGTGATTGATGAAAAATTGATAGCCATTGATAGTCAACAGTGACTTGTTTACAAACTAAAGAAAATAATATCTCCACAAATCCGCTACTGTTTTCTTATATTGCATAGATGATGAATATAAACATTACAGTGTCCTACCTTGTTGCAAAGAATGATGAAAAATAAAATCTCAATACACATGCTCTCATTATTCCACCAAACACTCAGTTGCAAAACAAATGCCTCTCTGGTTTACTGCAAGATTAAGGGCCCACTAGGGCAAGTTCTCCATGCTCAGAACACCCATCAATTTCAATGGCAGCTCCATACACAAAGCATTTCCAGGATTAGCCCTAAATTATTTATCAAAACCATGCCCTGGAGCTCTGAGTGCATTGCAAAGACAAATGGAAGGATTCATGCAGTAGATAATAGGGTGCATTTTTCTGCTCTCACAAAATATGTGAATGCTTTTATAAAAGCAACTCACCTGCAGCCTGGTGAAAAAGGAGTTTATTGCTGAATAAAATTGCCTGGGCAGCTAGAAGAGTGGGCTAGCAAGAACAGCATGAGGTTTTAAAAAGAAAACAAATGCTAAGTCTTGAACTTGGGACAAAATAACCAAAGATCTCACTACAGGTTAGGATCTGTGTGGTTCAGCCTTGCTGAAAGAGACTTGTGGGTGCTGGTGGGCAACAAGCTGAATGTGAGCAAGTAGTGTACCAGTGCAGCAGCAAAGGCAAGCTGGCTCCTGGGCTGCACCTGCAGAGGGCTACCAACAAGGACAGAAATGTAAAACCCCTACTCTACCCAACATTTGTTAGGTGTGCTTGGAGTACTGTGTCCATTTCTGGTCCCCAGAATTCAAGAAAGATGCAGAGAGAAGGTCCAAATGAAGGCCCCAAAGGTGATCCAAGGGATGGGAGATCAAAGGAATGGAGAACCTGAGGAAACACTGAAGGGATTCAGTGAGGAAGTAAAGTTTTGGGGAGGACTTGATCAGTTTTCTAGTACCTAAATGACAGCTCCAGAGAAGACAGATGATTTATCTTTATGAGGAGCCACATGGAGAAGACAAGGAGTACAAGTTGTGCCAGAAGAGGTTTAATTTCAATGTATAAAGATTTTTTGCCATGAGAACATTTGATCACGGGTGCCTCCCCAGGGAACCTCCCCAGGATGAGGTAGAATTCCCACCCCTGTGGGTTTTCAAGATGCAGTTACACAGGATACCAGAAAACCTTATTTAGTGTGTCTTTCCCAGGAAAGACTGGACCAGATGATCTTTTGAGGTCCCTTCCAACTTGAGCAGTTCTTCAGTTCTATGAAGCTTATTGCATTGAATATGCAAAATGCAGTAATGTGCCAGGCATTTGAGGAAGGCAGTCAAGGTTCACACCTCTCTCCAATGTGTTTACAGTGATAAGGCAGGGTTTTCAATTTTTTAATTTCACAACTGTTTTTTTACTTCTCATTAAGTGCTCTGCTGGAACACAGCTTAAAATAACAGGACAAGCAGGATCATTTAAAGTAGTGTTTGAATGATATCATGTGGACAGAGAAAGATTTTCTTTAGTCAGGTCAAGCACTTCATTAGGTACCTTAGAGCACCTTTCTTGAAAAACAGCTGAAACTGTGGCTTAGAAAAACTTTTCTTTCCAGAGTATTTAAACAAAACATACAACAATGATATTACTAGGTTTGCATTCAGGATTGGCATGAGGATGTATTATTGCTGTCTGTAATACATAAAGCTAAAAACTTATTGCAATCAACAAGTGTCTTCAGTTCATGTTAAAGTAATGCTTTTCCCTGAATGAATCTGAGGAAATGTAAATTGCATAGGTCTTAACCCCTTGATTCTCTTTTGTTTCCATGGAAATTTAGAGTATTTAGAAGAGCACACAGCTCATCAATACCAGGCAGGACAGGGTCACCAGGACCCAGTCCTCAAAGACTATTATTGTCACTTGGTCTTTGGTGCAATGGTAAAAGTGTCTGCATCTTTTGGCAGTTAAAGATGTCAGAGATGTCAAAGTAATTTAAAATCTTTTGAACCATATTAGAGATCCTGCATTTTTTCAGATTCATTTGAAGGACTTATACACAATCAGAGATGTACATAAAGCACTGGGTTTATGAGAGACCCAGAGACAGAAGAGGATCCCCAGGGATCCTCTCCATAAAACATCAAGTAATAGCAGTACACAGAACTGTATACCCAAGATATAGAAAAAAAAGCAGCATTTCCAGCTGTCCATCATGCCAGACATGGGCTGTTTAATTATGAGAAGTACTGCATGCTCAGTTTGCTTGTCTCATGGGAACAATTATTTGTCAATTCACAGCAGCCAGATCAGCTGTCTCCCACTTTGCTGAATTACACATTTTAAACAGAGAACAATGACTTCCATTTGCTCCTTATCCTTACTTTAATGGACCAGTATACAGAGTGGGTGAAACTAACCATGGATGCTGACATACTCCATAGTACACTAGCATAGTCATACACCCTTATTTAGTCATTAAGAAGAAATCAACCTTCACAATGCAGTGATTTATGGGTCTGGATCTTGAGAATTGTAAAGATCTTCCTTTCTAGACAGGAAAAATTAAACTTAAGTTTGCTAACTCAGACCAGCCTCTATTCTGCTGCTTTTGTTGATTCACAGTGCACATCCACAGAGAACATATGGATTCCTCCTCTATGTGATCTTACTCAAAGATGTTCCCCTCTCTGACATTAGCTGTAATAGATTTTTTAAAGTCAGGTTCTTTTGGAGGCAGTGTCATCTCTCTGGGCTGTCTTGCACTTCATAAAGTCAGGCTGACATGAAGTCCTGCACTCCCATTTACATCTCCTGATGTGGTCCTAGTCAAAACGTAGGTGAAGTAAAAGGAAAGCTCTAATTTTCCCTCAGTGGGTATTAGATCAGATCCCATCTACAGAACTTAATTTTTCCAGCAAAGGTCACTAAGCTAAAAGAGACTACATGAGCTACCAAATGTCAGGTCAGATTACTTGTGCAGAACAATCTAGGATCCTGCTGTCGCTACTATTTATTTATTTATTTATTAATAAAGTCAGCATCTATAGATTTACTAGCCAAAGGGAGAAAAGAACTCATGGGCTCCATTCCCCAGGGATGCCTTGAAAACTTCACTTTATTCATCATCAGCAGCAGCAAGGGTAGTTAATATTTACTTGACAAATGTAGAAAATCAGTGGCATAAAGAAGATAGTCTTAGGATGGTTTGCTGCTAGAATTTGAGAAGGATTTGTTCTCCACTTGTCTCAATGGATCAGTTGTGAAGTGATCAGCTGTAGGACTAGAAAACTGCCTTTATGGTCATCAGAGAAGCTACCAGTCTGTTGGTTTAGCAATTAAAACAATTAATTCTAACACAGATTTCGTAAAACCAAAGCCAAGGCCTTATAAATTACTCGTTCAGCTTTTATGTAACAGAAAGCCATCCCCAGGATTTGATTCTGTTTATCAATAGCTTTATGCAGAGAAGGACCACAGAAATGCATATATTTAGGTAACAGCATATGGATCTTTTGCACCTATTTCTAAATTATTCTAATGCCAACATAAACCAAACATTTAATTCAGAGCAATAACATATGCCCTTTTTACTGTTAATGAAATATTTCTGCAAGACATTAAATCATGCAGAAAAAATTTCCAGGTTTTCATGACACAACACATTTGTTATCCCATGGCTAAATCCTGCATGTTAACCAAACCACAAGCCCTTTGATACAAATTTTACTCACTGAACTGGGATTTTTTCTCCCAGAAATCAGCCCTTTCTCAGGAAAAATCCCAGCTTTGTCTTGTTTTGGAAGGCATAGTTCTCTCTGAGAATATTTTATCCTTCATGCATTGAAGATTTGCAACCAGAGGTCTATAACTGAGTGCATTTTTTTTTTCATTCCTCAATTGCAATATGCCTGAAGACAATTTACTTTGCATCCTGTCCTCTCTAGAACCACTTCCTTGGGAACAACTGAAGAGGCTGAAGCCTGAGAAATTTCCTGTCTGCAGAGCTCTCATTAAGTTTCAATGCAGAGGCAGAGATCCTCAGACAATTTCTGCCATTGGCCATTTATAATCCTTAGCCTTTGTAAAAAACCCTCATTTTGTTGTTTTTTCAAGGGAGGAGGAAAGGAGAAGATTATGTAAGTACAGATGTGTTATGTTTAGTCACAAAGTACATGAAGGGGAAAACGGGAAAAAAAGATAAGAGAGTGATGGTAGATTAATAAATAATTATTCTATCATCAGGTTGCCAAGTCAAAAACATTGTGCACAAAATATTAATTTTTTGATTGATTTGATATAGATTTCATCTTTGTCTCTGTCATCCATTCTAAACAAGGCAGATATTTTATACTGAACAGTGTCTAATAGGAGGCATCATGGAAGAGAGTCTGTTAAACCTTGTGGTATTATAACACACACAACACTGGAAGTTCTGAAGGAGAAGAGGAAAAGCAGAAAAAAAATATTATGTCTTTTTAGGTACCAGAAGATTTTGAATGAATTCCAGGGAGAATGAGGTATGTTTTTTGAACAGCATTCAGTACTTAAAAACATTTTCTTCAATACCTGGTAGATAAATCACTACTTACCCCCAGTAATAATGGTTCTGGTATGAATTAGGTGATTTTAATAACAAACACATGTTACTGCTCTTGATATGTTAGTAGCACAATGCAAATGAGACTAGGGAAAAGCTATGTAAATTTATTAAAAAAAAAAAAAGAAAAGACATTGACCTCAAGGAAACCTACAGAGGAGGGACATAGGCATCCTTTTGCAAAGAGGCTGATATACTTTTAGATGATCCCATCCTTAGACTCCTGCCTCACCTCTGCCAAAGTCTAAGTTCACTTACACTTCCATTACAGGGGTTTTGTCCCAATACGGGATGTGATGACCTAAAAGGGCTGCAAAGGACAATTGACTGGACTGTGGAAGCTTCAAGGAGAGAGACATTTTTTTCTTGCTAAGTCTGCTGGAGTAGCCCTACTTTGGGTGGAGGGATAGAGTGGGCAGTTTCAGGGAATACAGCATTAAACAACTTCATAGACATTCACCACATTCCCTCTGTCACTGCTCATCCATGCCTGCTTGCCCACCTCCCTGATGAGCAGCTGTGCTGCCCTGGAGTAACCATGAGCAAATTTAAGCAGCAGTTCACTGATGGTTGATACCAGTAAAAATACAGTAGCCAGTAGCCAGTCTCCTGCTCACACAATATTTTCTAAATGTTTTCCTAACTACATAAAACTGCATCTCTTTAAAACCATGCCATGAGAATGGTCTATTTCTAGTGCCCAAAAGGAGCTGGAGAGAACATAGGACCTACAGGTATTGACCTGAAAAACAGATGCAGCCATGGAGCACCCAAATGAAACAGATAACACTTGGGAGTGGGAGAAGGGGTGGAGAATGAAAGTGGGGGCAGCATCAAACAGCAATCACTCTTGCTGTCTTGAAGGTAAAGATTAATAAATAGAAAAGCAGAATAAGGGAAAAAACCTCTATGAGAGCTAATGGGTCTTGGTCAGAATAGTGACATATTGCCCCTCTTTTTTCAAATTTATTGAGAACTGCCCAGAGAAAATTTAATTCACCATACACATTTATTTGCAACACTCAAAACATGAGTGACTACAAAAGCAGATAATGTAAAACATAACTACTATTTACTAACCAATCTGAGCAATGTCTACTTGACTCTTTGCTTGCCTAGGAGATCTTCGCCCCATACAGTTAACAACGGACAAAATTAATAACAGATATAAATCAATAAAAATTACTTCAAAACAAGGCAAATTAACTAATTAATCACATTTAGAGTCAAGAAAAGATTTTTCTCCCAGTGCAGACTAAGATGTTTTTTGGAAACTGTTCACAACCTGCAGCACAGGTTGTGAAGAAACTGCTCAAATCCCACAGTTTCAAAGTTTTGAGCCCTCATGATACAGCCTCCATTACATGCTTTTTGCCTTCTAGCACCACTTACTCTAACCTGGTGATAAATAAAATGGATAAATGTCATGGGATTTATGCAGGGCCTGAATACAGAGCTGCGCTATTCTGTATTGTCTGAGGTATCTAGAAGAGTCAGTTCAAAAAAGTGTGAGGGGATCTGTGAGAATCAGCAAAGGCTCCCATGAAGCACTAAAACTTCATTTAAAAATCAAATTATTTTCAATTCAACAGCAAACAATGGTTCATTGGGATTGGCCTTTGTTTCCTCTTCCCATCATTTCCAAGCAGAAAGAATTTTGTTGGAAAGTATTTGACCAGTTAGCCTCTACACTGACACCTACATCACTGAGAACTCTTTTTTCTCTTATTTCACTTTGGTTTCCTGTTACCCACTACTGAGCTTTGAAAAGATGCTTAGGTCTTATTTGACATATACATAGCAATTTTCACCACAGTCTATGTACCTGGCTTGTGAAAGGCTTAAAGTTTTGAATTTTTAGCTAGGTCATACAATTCAGGCATAAATTTCCTGGTAGGAGTGAGGACATCATCATGTGCTGCTTCCTCAGAAGGCAGGACCTATTCAGAAAAGCTCCTCAGGACATTAGATGGTTGAAAAGCACATTGATGCCACTTAATGGGCACCTTTTACAGAATTTTTTTTTTCCCCATGGCTTTTTGTGTTTTTCCCTGGGAAAATTATGGAACAGATTTTCCCCTCCCAGAACAGATGATTGTCTAGAAGCAAGGACACTCATTTAGGACACAGAAGCCTCACGCTCACCTACAGCAGTCCAAGCAGAGGCTGAAACTTGCTTCATCTATATCTCAGCATTCCTTAAGCATCACAGTATTAACCATTCCTGGGAATGCTAATTATCCACAAGAAGGCTGCTACTTTCCACTCGTTATATTATCTAGCAATAATTATCTTCAAATTAAAGGAAATTGTGATTTTGGGCTGCACTGGAGAAGACACTGAGGATGAAAGCTCTACATTTTGTGGAAAATGGTAAGGTGGGATGGTTCATAACACTGCAGCTCTCACCAGCCCGTCCAACCCCACAGCTGAATCCACCACTCAGCAGAGTTAATGCAGCCTTTCAAGCTGAACAAACATGTGCAGATTTGTATAAAGGCCCTACCACAGTGAGCCAACATGGCATGCACAGACCCCCCTGAAACAGCTGTGGCTGCTCTGTACTTCCGTGCTTACAACTGACTTGAGCTGGCAACCAGAACATTTAACTCTAGTTCAGTCCTTTCTTTTTATTCGCACCCCTGACTTCTATAGACAGAATTTAAATTTCTTCCTTTTAACATTTCATTATAAATCAGCTTCAGTGCATAGGACTCAAATTTTCTGTCCACTTACTCTAGAATGCTGAATGCTTCAGAGGAAGCCAGATAATTTGCCAGGCACTTCTGAGCATGTTCTTCAAGACTGCAACATTTTAATTACAATGCAGGAAAAAACATTCATAAGAGGAAGCTTTGTCAGCACTGTGAGGCAACAGAGGAACCATTTTTGCTAAATGTCTTTCTCTATTAAATTAAAAAAAAAATTCCACAGTCAATTTGGAGTGCAAAATGCCAAGATAAACATGAATACATGTGCACATGTACACAAAAGTTAACATATTGATTTACTTATATGTGTGCATATTCACACATAGTATTACAAATATGCGCAAAACTACACATTTTATATTTATGTGCATACACACACATATATATTTGTGTGTGCTTATTGTGAGCTCATTAAGGATGGATCTATTACTGCCTGGCCAAGTCCTTCAGAAAAAGCCATAGAGCTGTAGCCTTCATTCCCTGAGATGTGCATATATCTCTCATTGTGCGACAGTCCCCCACATCCCACACAGCCTTTGTGGTGGGAATTCCATACCCAGTAACTGTCAAGGGCTGTTAGGGAGGGTAAGAAATCCATGCTGCATCTGACAGCACAGCAGTCCTCAGATAGCTGGAATTGCAATCGATAGCTAACGAATGGCCATTCCACTTACAGGATAATGAGCCCTGTCTCAGCCTGCCTTTCCCACAGAGATGCAGGCACTAATTCGAAGACCATTATCTTCTTCAGCTGGTCATAATGACAGATAAAACATGTAATAACATTTAAAACACAGACTATAATTTCTTTTTCTCTGTTCAGAATTTGTACTTGGACAGCAAATGGCTTAATGAACCAGTTTTGGAGACTTTCTAATTACCAGCTGTCCCTGGAGGATTTTGGTTTTGTTGTTGTTGTTGTTTTTCTTTAATTTTATGATGGTAAAAGTCACTAGACTAACATCTGTTTTCTCTGCTCTTAGAAATCTTTTTCCTTCTGCAGCTGAAATAGAGTGCATCTTACACTAGGTACTAAGGCAGCACTCTAAACAGATTCAGAATCACTCTTACTGGCTTTCCTGTAAGCTCTGTCAGGGTGTAGGTGGGTCAGTTCACCAGGCTGGACTAATTGCTTGTCTTTGAGTTCTGGGTCAAAAAATATATTGGGAACCTCTGTTTTTTATGGTTTCAACAACAGTCCTTTAAATTCTCAGAGAGAAAGGAGGAATCAGTACATATGGTACATTAGATCTATTTTAAACTTGGCTCCCTTCCAAGGGTCAGACTGAACCCTGGGTTTTAATCTGAGCCTACTTTATTTTTTTAGTTAGTTGCTGATTTTCCATCACATATAAAAAGTAGAATTAAAAACCAAAATTCCCTGTGATTAGGATCAAATCACGATCCTTTTATGAGTGGCAGAAATTTTCTTTTTATCCCTTCCAGCTTAATGCTGACCATCTGCTTGCTCTTGGGATGCAGGCTCTGCTCCTTTCAAGCTGCAGAGGGCTGAAACACAGGTTTGCACTCTTCTCCTGCACTCTCCTGTGTGTAGCCTCCCACCAGGACTGGGGCTGGGGAAATGGGTTCTTTGTCTGCAGGAGGAGTGTGCTGGGCAAGGGTCTGTGTAGGAGCTGCACAAAGGAGCTGCAGGAGCTCAGCAGGTTGTGCAGCATCAGAGATGCCAATAGGAAGGTCAGTTCTCCTCTGACACCCTGCAGTGTCACCAGCTTGTGACACCCCAAATTGTACTGAAAGAGGAGCAGGCAAAGCCTGTGCATATCATGTTGGAAAACTGAGACTTCTCTGACGGTGAAGGCTGGGAACTTGTGACTTTTGGCACTGAAGGATGTATGTGCAATGAATAGGAGGATTTTAGCATGGAGTTACAGGGCAGTGATCTCACTGGGATCACAGAGATGTTTATGAGTTAGCTCACATGACCAGAGTGCTGGCATGAATGGTACAGCTCCTTTAGCAAGGACAGGACAGTGTGGTGAACAGAGCAAGGTGCACTTTATGTGACAGAGCATAGAGGACACAGGGGCATTCTGCCTTGGGACTGGTGATGAGCCAGATGAGCGATGCCATTGTTGCAGCATCTGTCACAGACCTCCCAGTTAGGAACAAGCAGGTAAGGAATTTTTCAGACAGCTGGAGAAAGATTTTTGCTCTCAGGCCCTGGTTCTTGTGGAAGCTTTAACCTCTCCTTTGTCAGATGAAAGGTCAGCACAGCAGGACACAGGCAGTCCAGGAAGTGTCTGGATAGAGTTGATGGGAACTTCCTGACATAGGTGGTTAAGAAACTGGTCAGTGGAGATGCTCTGCCAAACCTCATAGATAAAGAATAACTTGTTAGAGATGTGGAGGCTGGGGGCGGCCTTAGCTGCAGTGGCCATGAAATGATGGCGTTCAGGATCTTCAAAGCAGAGAACAAAAGGAAAAAAGCATCACTGTTGCAGACATCTTCTTACGAAAATCCTTTCTTAGGTTTTTTTTTTTCCTGAGGAGCTGAGAGGCTCCAGGAACAAAATGTAAACCATGGTTATCTGCTGCTGTGGAATGCATCAGGTGGATTTTTGATTGGCCCATCTTGGATGTTTATAATTAATGGCCAATCAAGGCCGAGCTATCTCGGACAGAGTCCAAGAGAGCTGGCTTTTGTTAACATTCGTTTCCATTCTATTCTTAGCTTCGCTAGCCTTCTGAGATGAAGCTTTTCCTTCTATTCTTTTTACTATAGTTATAATGTAATGTATATCATAAAATAATAAATCAAGCCTTCTGAAATATGGAGTCAGATCTACGTTTCTTCCCTCATACTGAAAACCCCTGTGAACACTGTCACACATCACCACTCTGTACTTCAGGAGAGAGATTTCATGAATCTTCTTCATGAACATGCAGCCTCAAAAAGATGAGTGGTTCAGTACAGATGGCTGATTTTTAAAGATGCCTCTTCACGGCTCAGGAACTGCCTATCCCAATGAGCAGGAAATCAAGCAGTGAAGTCAGGAGGCCTGAGTGGATGAACAAGGAGCTTCTGACTAAAGTGAAAGATTAAAAGCAAGCATACAAGACACAGGGTCAGATCACCCAGAAGGAATAAAGATATTGTCTGAGTGGGCAGGAACTGCAATTGCTGCCAGCCAGGACTTAGTGAGGAGTTTGCTTCTTCTGCCTGAACTGAGGAGTGCATCATAATTAATATTAACTATGGGTCTATATCCTCACTGTTTTTCTGAAGCTGATTGTAGCCTTGAAACAGGATTCTGAAACTAGTGCCTTGGCCACCACAGGTGACCTGTGTTATCTCAGGTACCTAATCATGATCAAACACTGTGGCTGGAAAAACCAGAGCATATCCACCGTGTATTACTTCAACTGTTCCTTTGCAAAGCCACAGTGGCTTTTTAATTTCAGATTCTACCTAAACCTCCAATGTTTCCATCCTAAGTTCAAATACCTCATCAACTATTACTCTAAACATTATCTAATTTAATTATTTCAGAGATCAGCAGTGAGATGCAAGTGCTGACTATCGTTAACACTAATTTCAAGGGGTGTAACAGACTGGAGAAATGCCCCTGTTAAATTGGGACTTTGTTTTGGTTATATCTTTCATTTTATTGTAATCCTACACTGGACTAGGATTTGTAGAGTTTGTTAGACTAATAAATATAATTGGAAAAATTAGAAGTTTTGCAGCGGACAGAAATGTTGTCTTCTGCTCCAGTAAATTAAAAAAATTTTGTAATATCCTTCAAATCAAGGAAAAACAAACAGTTCCTTCTAACCTATTTCACTAAAGCAGCAAAATTCTCCTAAAATTGGGTAGCGTCAATATAGCCAGATGTAACCATTCCCAGCAGGTACTCAATTATGAAGACTGCTACTTATATTTCAGACCTATAAAAGTCTGCCCCAAACAGCTTGGATTTTGTTGGTTGTGTGTATTGATCTAATAAAAGATTAAATTTCTTCCTAGACACCTGAAGTCACACACTCTTAGGGAGTCACGTTTAGGTAGATATCTTGGTTTTATCAAAGTATCTGCATTTTTCATGCTACTCTGAATCCTCTCTACATCTCAAATCAAACTCTCCTTACCCTCTTGTATGAATTCTTTCACTAATGTACTCATTGGAGAGTTGAGCTGTTAAAAGAGCTCTGCCTGAAAGCCTGGACTTGGAAATCAGGATCTTCATGAGGCAAGACACAACATTATCTTCTTTTCCAAGTGTTCCTCATACATTCTGAAACTTGCAATTTTAGGTCAAAATTAAAATAAGATGGAGATTGCAAATGTCCCAAACTTTGTGAAAGGGGGCAGGGGAATGGAAGACCTTTGTGAGCGTCATATTGAGGGACAGGCAGTTGTGAATCACTTTCAAGATGCAGCAGCCATCTGTCAGAGGCTCCTTTTTGCAGGACTAAACATGTAGAGCAAATGGAAGGGCCTAGGAAGAAAGGCAGTGGAAATAATTCAGAGGTCTTGCATTAAAAACTCGGGAGAATTTGATGACCACGAGGAGAGAAGCTTCAGATTTTCATTACATGATCTCTTGTCCTGACTGGTAATGTGCAGCCACACTGGCAAGTCCATGTCCCAAGCAGTGCATATAGCCCAGGCTTCTTTGGCCCTGCTCATGGCAAGAAATACTGTGAAGTCAGTATTTTACAGTCTGATAAATCATTTGTGGCCAGGCATGCATTGATGCACAGATATTTCTGAATTTCAGTTTGTAGTTTGATTGTGAGAGCTTGGAGAACAGCTTGTGTTAGGCAGCGTTAATAAGTGTACAGGAAAAAGAATCACAGTCAACAGCTATGATCATGTCTCAGGCAACTGCCCTGGGATACTAAAGAAGAAAGATGGCAGGAAGGTCAAGAGACATTCCCCACACTCTGATGCCTCCACATTATTTTCAACAGGACAATTTATTTATGGCTGCTGATCTTTGTTTAGAGGGCAAATTTTTTTCAAAGTGTGGAATTTCCTTTTTATTCATGGTCTCTACTCTTTGGCAAAGCTAAAGCTGGGTACCTGCAACATAACAGGCATAAATTTAAAGACAATATTTAGAAGCCTGTAAAAAGGTGACCCTGAGACTCTCTCATGACCCATGAATAACAAGTTAGTGTTTGTGCCATATTTAATATGAAGATTGTGACCGAGCCATTAACCTTTAGTAGTGGGCACTGAGTAAATGTGTCACATCATACAGAAGGTGCAGTAAATCTGTGCAAACAGTGCACACAGTATGTGGAGTGGCTTCTCAGCTGCAAGCTAAGAGAAATGAAAAAATATCTTTCCATTTATCTCTATTCCCTCTAAGTTTGGGACATTATAAAGCACACTCTCTGAATCCTATCTCATAACTTTACCTTCACAATGGCTTGTTTTTTCTGATTGCCAATATTTTACATGAAAATAGGGGTTTGTCGTTACATTTTAACTTATTCCTTTTTCTTCTAATTCTCTATAACTGTAATGGCTATTACTCAAATACTGGTTGCTGTTGAAATGCATATTACAATAGAGCTGAAAGTGGAGAATTTAATATGCAAATATTCATTCTAACACCTTGACCTAGGAAACCTGGTGTTAGATGGTTTGATGTCCAACTGTCACAGTTTCTTCTTTCTCAGACTATTTTATATACATATTTACAAACTTTCCATCCACACTTCTGTTTCTAAACTGAAATCTGAAGGCAGCCTTAGATCCAGCTTTCTTTTAAATACATAATGCACTAATTTAATTGACAGGACAATCAGTCAGTTTACATACTGCAAACTTCTGCGTGAACTATTACTGTCAAAAATTTAGGAAATGTTCAGAAATACAACACTGAAATTTAGCTGTGTTGTTCTGAGACATATATTTGCATCCCAAAAAATGTAGCAGAAGTGTCTTCTTGAAGCCTATAGGCAGGTCTCAAAAATTTCCTTTTTTTGTGTTCACCTAACTTTCATCCATGTCAACACTTCAAAAATTTTTTTCTGCAAAGTGGATGTATTCATGCATTTCATAAATGTATGAACTCACTTAAATGAGCAAGTTACAATGCTGAGTTGCAGGCTTCCCATGCTGCAGGAACACTGTAATTGTAATTCACCTTTTTTCAGGAAGCAGGCAGATTACTGCTCCTTTTTTGAATCTTTTTGCTTATACTCCCTTTGGGCCATGTCTTGCCATTCAGTAACATTTGTTAAACACAAAAGTCCATTTTGACTGTGACTTTTCCTCATAAAAGGATGTAAAACCTTTAAAAGCTGTATTTAGTTCTAGAAAATTTTAAATACATTATCATAGACTAGGCACTTGAACTGGAAAGATGAAGTCAACATATTTAGAGAGAAATAAGCAATGTTTAGATGCAGAAGGACACTCCTGTGTTTACAGCATTAAACAAAAAGGGAACAATGGTCTGGCTCATCAAATATGTCTGCTGCCTCCAACAGTTTTCTGAAGATGTCAGATTTAAGAGGCTTGGAGTCACAGAGAGGATGTTTGTCAGGTTTGAGGGGGAATGCCAGCAGACACATCTCTGGGTAGAAAAGGCAGTTTCTCCTCCTAGGTAAGATCCTATGTACAACATGTTCTGCATACATGCTTTGCTCTATTTCCTCCATTAGGTCATTCTTAGGTGAAACCTGAGAACTATACAAAGACTTTCATTTATCAAGTATGAGCTTTGACTGTCACTACCTCATAAAATCCATTACCCCAAATCACAAAATGAATATAATAGTTAAAACAGGATGCATAAAAGCACATACATGAAGTATGAGACAAATAAGTTAATTATTAAATAGAAACCTGTGGGTGAGGTGACAAATCCTTTTGATTCTTTCCTTGGACAGAACAGCAGGGAAAAATTTGTAAAATCCAGATTCAAAGATCCAAGCAATTAATCTCACAAAGATCCTTCCTTGTTCCCCCTTGGTAAGCTATATCTTCTTTCTAGCCCTTGCTTGAGTCTGAGGTATTTCAGAGTTTGCAAAACCAACTTTTCATGCAAGAAATGAAAATCCCAAGTGATGTGGTATGAAGATTAAATGATGCAATTCAATGTTCATTACCATAAATTATTCAAATGCCGTTATGTTTCAAGATGGATTTTACAATATTTTATTGTGTAATTAGCTATCTGCTATTTTGCAATTGTTATCAGTTTATAGTCAAGCTAGTGTCAAATGAGCCTATTGCCTAAAGTCCTGCGTTACAGGAAATTTAGCATGGAATTTAGGTTCAGTTTCATGCAAAGTACATGTGAACATAAATCTACCTCATAAAATAGGCCTGTGCAAAAACTGGAAAATTTTCTGCATTTGTTGTTTCTAGGAACTTTCAGTATTTGTTAATGTTTTAAGCAAGTTCTACATCAAAATAATTTTTGTCCTCCCTTATTATGGTCTTATATTCAACTAGAGAGTACTTATGCTCCTTTCAAATTTTCTCATTTGAACAAGTCTTCCATTTATTTCTGAAGCATGACTTTTAATTCTAACAGACTCTGAGATTAATGATGTTAGAATTTTATCATTTTGATTTTATATGGTTCTTTCAGAATCTTTTCTTTTGATAAGTAATACATATTTACTCAACACTTCCACTGTGATATTTGAAATCTCCATGCCACCTACAAGAATTTTATGTTTTTCCACACTCTTATTCAGGCCCTTTTAATCAAACCATATGGTTTTTTTTCTCTTCTAATAACACTGAATTTTAGTGTATTTTTATACTAAAGTTTAAGAATCTTTTGTTGTGATTACACCTTGAATTTTGTTCTACTTGTTGTTCAGGACTTTATCTTAAACAATCTTACCTTACTTAAAGGTAAGTAGCTTTTCTGTTGTAGCTTTTTGAAATAACTGTTCCAAGAAACAGCTATTTATGATGCCTAAAATTGTTCTCTGTTCACACTGCATTGTGATGAGTATACTACTTGTGCATAATGTAAATGAAACTTCATACTATTAGTTGGGTTTCTGCCCTTCAAGCACACAGACTTCCTTTACTGTAACAAAAGTATTGCCCTTATTATGATAGGGTTATCCTGGCTAAAACTGTAGGCTAATACCACATTCATTCTCCTTGTCTGAGAATTCAATCCTGGCAGTTCAGCTGGTAAAGCATCTGTAGTTATGATGTTACTCAGACTGGTTTTCTCTAAGGTATAATGTCTCTTTGACAGCAATAATATTTATTTTAGCACTTGATCAAAAGGTTTTAAAGAACCAGTCAGGTATAGTAAGGAATTATAATGGATGAAGCTTATGATTAAAGCTGATCTGAAATTTTATGGTATGATTTCTAACAGGAACTTCAATTTTTTGTTATTTATTTCATTTATTAGAATGTTAAATGAACTTTTGATTGAAATAAAGTTCTCAGTTTCTAAACTGACTAGATTCTGGTGAAAAAAAGGAAAAATGCTAACTCACAAGAATCAAGACAAGCATGCAAAACTGGCTATCCTAAGCCTTGCTGCACCTAACAAATCTCACCATGCCTACTTCAGACCTGAGTCACACACACAGGTGTTCTGTAACTCACATATGTCTTCATTTCACCTTTCAGCTGTTCTACTGTACCTCACTATAAAACACAGAAAAAACCTTAAATGAAAGAAGATGGCAGTACTTGAGAGTTGGTTCTTACTTAGGTCTTTCTAGGGTTGATTCCCAGATACTCCTCTGACTCCCTCTGCCTTTTCCCCTTGCTTCTGTCTTTCAGGCCTTTGAATCAGAGTCAGTATATATAAGGTAGAGAGCAAGAAGCTGCCTAGAGAGAATAGTAAATAGCATGAGTCACAAGAACTGTCAACTGAACACTGCATTTGTGGAAAGCGTTTTGGAGGTTGGCCTAATAGACGTAACTACTTATTACTGTAAGAGAAAGTAGTGGCAATATTTACTTGGGAAAAATTCTGTTCTATTTCTTGTATATGACTCATCTAAGTATTAATATTATTCATCCCCTCTTTTGTGCAGGTGATATATTTTACAAAATATTTAATACATAAATATGCATTAAGGAAAATGTTTCTGTAATTTATTCCTACCAGGAAAAACACAATCCAGCTTAGTCATTGTCGTAGACTTTCTCCAGACATTCTGAAAAACTGTGAAGTAAAAAATGTTCCTGTGTGAGAATCAACTCTACCTTGTATTCATTTGGTATGGAGATAATCAATTCTGTTTCATGCCTAAAAACTCAGAGAGGAAAATAGAATAGATGGTGGCAGATCTAGAAGGAATTCATGAGTCGGCATTGTTGAATGGTACTGGGGCTCCCTGAACAGAACCAGGAAAGGTCAAGATTACCTCAAAACAAAAAAGTTGGATTTTTGAAAGGGGAATTGTTGGCCAACATGAAGTATGTGCTCTGATAACTAAATCCACTGTGTGTCACACTGACCATTTGACACTATTTAAAGTGAAATATTTAACACTGGCACAGAGGAGGATCTAGATTGCTTTTTACGTATTTCCTTGGAATCGATTGTAATGTGGTTGTTCTTGTTAGCTCTGCCCAGAATCTTTTTCACTGTAATAAATCAAGATGAATTTATAGGGTACCATGATTATAATATTACATTAACATGACACTATTAATTTTGTAGATGAAGTCTAAATCAGCAAATTTTGTAAGTGTGGTTCTATGTATATGCCTATTCAGGAAAATTCTTGAGCATATGCTTAGCCATAAATATGCAGTACAATACTTTATAGAAGTGGGAAGTGAATATGCCATACATGTTCCCAAAGGATTGAATTTGCAAATTTGACCCTGTAACATATTATCCAAGATAAATAAGTAGCTGGTTAATAGATGTCAGTGTCAACAAGTAATAAGTGGAGAAGTAAAGTTCTACTCCAATTATAATACTTATTTTAAAAAAAATTATTGTTAGGAAAAAACCCCAAACTTTATTATGTGGCTGTTATGAAGTGTTCAAAATCCTATGATATTCAATTATCTCTTAATGCACATTAATCCAAACCCAATAATTATAACAATTAATCTTAACTTTTTCTCATCTGAAAACAAGAAATTCAATATCTAATCTTTCTCTATTGCAATTTTAGTCACCAGTCCTTTTCTGTAGAGGTTTTGTTTTTTGCTAGAGACACCCAGAGACCAGGTGAGGCTATTTTTCAAGCCTCGGGGTGAGAAGGCTGCTCTCTGCTGTTTGCATGTCTGGGCAGACCCTGTTCCTGCCCAGACCCCGTGGGTTACTGCATGGGAAGGCTCTGAAGGCTCCCTTCAACCTTGGGCTCCTGATCTGCAGGCAATCTCAGATCTTGATAAAGCTGTGAAGGGTTTGGCACATTTAGGTACTATTTAGGAGCAGCTAGGCTTACTCTTTGTACACAGCAAAATCATCAGCACCAAGGAAAACACCCAGCTTTTGTTGCCGCCTTCCCAAGGACAACAAGCTGGCGAGATCCCAGCTAGTGACCAGCCACTCAGGTCAGAGATACCCCAACACTAATGTTGTAGCTTTTGAAAATGCTTACAAGTCAACAAGTTAAAGTGAGATTTTGATGATTTGTGTTCATGTGCTAAAGTACAGTAATGCACAAAGAGGAGCTGGGTCCTTGGAGAGAGAAATCGGCTTTGACAGTAAGAAGTGTATTCCCCATTTAATATTTAGTTGTTATGATGGAAAACACAAAAAACTGAGGAAAGGTGAATGACTGAATTATCCAAGACTGAATTTTTTGGTGGCAATACTGATTTTAGATGTTCCTGCTATCAGTATCTCCCTTTCAGATATACTGGCACTGTGAACTTGATTTGAGAAGTGACACGGCTAAAACTAAATAGAAAAGTAATTTTTTTGTCTGAAAATTTTCATGCCAGAAATTTTTTGTTCCTTAGTCTAGGTCAGAGAAAGAATCCAGTTTCTGCATACCAGGGGGGGCACAAAATTGTCATCTATAGTACATCAAGGGCAAGATGCAGAATGATTCACACTGGAAAAAAACGCCTATACTATACCTTAAACTGCCAGTGTAGCTGCATTGAGAACTGCTGAGTTTGATTCTCCATCCGATCTCTCCAAACTCATGCAAATTCAACCGGTTTCCTGTGAACAGAGACCCTTTACCCCAAATATTATTTTGCTTAATAAAGAATTTAATTTATGAAACACCCCAATGTGTCGCATTCCTAAGTGGTTAATAGGTATACTGACTGTAAGGCTCAGTGCTAATCTATAGTTGCCTGATATCCCATGAGAGAAAAATATCATGAAAATAAGAGTCTGCATCACATATTAGAAATTGTTTACTGGCAGTAAAGTCAACTTGTTAAAATTATATTCTCCTATAATTAATTTTTTATATATTCAATATGCATTTAATCTTAAAAGCTTTATAACACATAAACCACGGAAAGAGCAAGTTATGGCAATGCCATCTTGATCCTTTTTCATTTCAGATAGAAACAATACAATAATTTCAGGGAATGCAGTACCAATGTTCTGTGAAGGACATTTGAATTCCAAGAATACTGCTTGTGAGAAATCCATCCATGTCACTTCTATCACATTCCTGACTTGATTTGTTGGCTTGAATTTGGGACAGATCACAGTGTGAGAGAGAACAGCTCTATCAATGAAAAAGCAGAAGAGGAATTAAGCCTTAAAACCCTCAAGTTAAAAATAAAAAAATTGTAAGACACCTTGAAAATGTAGTCCCAGTTGAGTATCTAAGGTGCATTCTGCTGCCTGGCAGGAGAAGTGGGAAAGGAGGAGACAAAAACAGTGATCTAGAAGATGGAATTTTGATCTGATACTCTGTTTTTCTTATAACATTAAATAAAGTTTAGGAGATTCAGCAGCACTGGGAAATATAACCAGTTTTCTCAATTTTATAGTGCAAGATGGTAAGCAATCTTATTGCAGAACAGTACTAGGAAAATGTCAGCCAGGATGAGACCACCACCTGGCTCCCGTCCTGGGTCCAAGGAAATGAAAATCTTCCACATACAGAATTAGAATTCAATTGTGTTGGTGGACTGAAAATGTTTCATGACAGTGAAAGTCATATTATTGCTAAACCCCTCTAAAATCTTGGAAATCAAGCAATTTTTAATAACTTCAGAAGAGTAGCAAGGATAGCATCAGCTCTTAGTAAGGTTACTCAGCCTTTTTCATTCTGTCTCCCAAGGTATTTGGGCTGCTAGTGCTGCAGTGCAATGTCAGGCTCTTTTTTTTGGTCTGAATCATGTTTTATATTAACATCACAATGCTTCTACATAAATCAATCTTAATCTTTATTCCTAAAAAACATAAATTTAGAGGGTAAGATATCTAAAACCAAGCAACTAAATTCAGATGCTTGAAAATAGACATGAAGGAACTATTTTGCATTTTGTAACTTAAGTTCATACTTAGCACCAGAACATAGAGTTCGGCTCTTAAGAAACGGAAAATGACATGCTTCTGCATAGCATGAATTACCTGTAAACAATTTGGCTTTTTTGCCACAATTTAACTTTTCATGAATACTTTTGATAGTAAATTTCGTGCTCCAAAGAGCAAAACATTACTTTTAACAGAATACTTTTTTTTATTAACTAAATTTTTGTGTGTGATCTCTGATCCAAATCAATACATTTATAAGGTCTTATACTGTTTGCAAGAATATAATCTGATTGATGAACAAGCCAGTCATGTGATGCCAAAAAACTGGAGTAAATGGAAGATAGGAAATATCATGATTTATAACTGGGAAATAATGCTTTTCACTTACTATTTTCTCTCAGTGCAATACCCTTGAAATCAGAAATATTGATTGCATTTTGCAAGTGAGACTGAAAAATTGGTTTCTTTCTAAGTTGTTCAGAGCTATTACAGGTCCAGACTGGAGGAGTAATCCATAATGGACATCCTACGGATGTGAGCTCTCTGATCAGAGCAGTGTATCTGGGTGAGGTGAGCAGAGTGCAGAGTGGATCAGGTGGTTGTGACAGACTCCAAGAATCCAGGAACCAACAGAGAAATATGAGATGGCAGGTGAAGGATCATCAGTCTCAGGCAACAAGCCAGGTCCAGCTGCCATTGCCATAAGGAGCTCCCTGAGAGCACACCTCTAGACCTGGGTGTTCCTCAGCCCTACCCCAACACCTCATCCCATGCAGCCAGCAACCCATCCTGTGCAGCCAGGAGAAAACCACAGGGTCCACGTGGCTTGGGGACAAGGCTGGATCTGCTTCCAAGCTGAAGAATGGATGGTACTCATAATCTCAAGATTCTTGGTGTAGGAAAAATGAAGCCTAAACTACACTCACAAGAGAACACAGCTACTCTGTATTGGCAGAGCTGAGACTTAGCTGAAATGCAAGTATCCACTGGTGTGCCAGTTGTTTAATCTTCAATCACAAAGCTGCTATTGCCAAAACAGGGGGAGCAGTATAAGAGTTGTTATGAAATCTTGTGCTGGGAGGTGTCAGGAACTAGTGCCTTAGCTCCCACTTGAAGCTAAAATAAATTTACCACTTTTGAAGAAAATACTGCACAACCTCCTGCCTTTCACAAGACAAAGAACTATATGACGATAAAAAGACATTTTCTGTCCAAAACTGGAGCAGGTAGGAAAGAAGCTTTTGCTTATAGCAAAGCTTTGCATTAGTTAACCAGGTTAATGCCACTTTTTGTTCTCTGCTGCACTGCCAGAGCAGCACCTTGTGAGTCTGGGCTGAATATAAGTGTAACTGGTTGCAGATATTCCATCAGTCCAGTTGGATACTGCAGGATGACTGAAGAACGTTCCCCAAATGGTAGCCTACTAGCACTGCAGGCCATGAGGGAAGGGAGGAAGCATTTTTAAAGGTTTCTGTGTTTTTCCTGCTCCTGAGCCTGGCACTATCTGAATTCATCTTTGGTGCAGTCTCAAATCTCCTTGCAGATTCTTTCCCCTTTTTGAGGTTGCTCACAAGCCACAGGACAATAGCTCAAATCAAAACCTTTTTTCCATTTTTTTCCATCTGCCTTCTCTAGATGAATCCTCCCCATAAAACTCAGGCTAGCCCTGAACTGTGTGTGACCGGAGCCATAAGTACTGTCTGCATTGGTTTCCTTGGCAAATATTAAATAGTTCCAGAACAAACAAACAGACAAAAGCAATTTAAAATAATAAAAATAGTAATAAAAAGCCTAATCAAAATGAAGGTAATGTGTTCTACCTAGAATGGAAAAAAATAAGATTATTTGGAGATAGGGAGAAAAGAATGAACAGAGCAAAAACTGTTGCTTCCCAGGCCTTGCTGGGAGCCCACAGTTAGAGATGCAAGCAAGAGCTATGATCCAGCTCTTCAGTCCCAGCCTGTACTCATGTAAGATTATAATGTTTGCAAACACAACATAAACTTAGAAACTATGTGGGAAATAAGGTTGGTACTTATACCTAAAAGAAATCACAAGCTTCTCACTGATAGCTCAAGAGCAGAAATAGAAGCAAAATTTCCTATGGATTTGTCATTTGGCTCCAGTTAACAGTATGACAGCATGTTAGTAATGGCTGCTTTGCTCATTTCTGCCAAGGGAATTCCACAATCTGTTCTACATGGGCCTCAGAGTCCTCCAGGTTAATCTAATGCATGATCTCCAGCCTGAAAAGCTTAAATACTCACAGCTCTTCTCCCCAAGAAACAAACATATAATCAAATCTTATGCTTCAGGGAATAAGCTGATGGCTGCAGGCTTGGCAAGGAATACTTCTATTTTATGGCTTTGCACAAATTGTGGGGTTTGCCTTTCCTCTGAAGCATGACGCATTAGCTGCTGCTGGATGCAGAATACCAGGGTTAATAAAGCAATGTTCAGAGCTAGCTAGCAGAGTGTGTGCTTTTATGTTTCTGTCAGCAGCACTCCGGTTTTTTCCTCAGAATTTTAAGGCAAGGGAGAACTAATAATTGGCAGCACTGTTTGCAGTGATATTTCTGAAAGCAGATGCACCATAAACGACACCCCCTGTAAAGCAAACGTGACTGATTATCTATGGATCATACCTATGCTTGGGATCTCCTTCAGGATCAGAGGGTTTGCTGCATGTAAATAGAAGCACAGCTTCCATGAAATGAGCAGATCTCAGATGAGCAGATCTCTCAGAGCATTTTATAGCTCTCCCATTATTATTTTATGGGCCAGCAACCAGCTTGTCCTTATAGCACAGAAGTAATGCAGTCGCTGTTTGGCTTGCAGACATCTGACACAGTACAAGAATACAAAAGGCTTTTCCATGGGAATAGAAATGCAGTTGTAAAAATACCTGGTGCACAGGTGGGCTCTCCTGAGTGAGGCAGCCTGCCCTTTTTGTCTCACAATGGATGCTCAGAAGATAGAAATTCTGACTCATTTCCTCAAAATTAGGTTTCATTCCACCTTTACCCCTTCCCTATAAATTCTACACTGTGTCAGAACAAAATGTGGAGCCCAGAAAAGACACTGCAGCTAAATTATCTCAAGCAAGGGAAAAGCCTTGAATATTTTACAGGACTGAGTGGCCCTGCAGATTGTGTTAGTCATAAACAAGCACAATGCAAACTCACATCTGGGTTCTCAGCTTCTAAATATACTGAAACTGCCAAGGCAACAGATGAGATTTCCCCATCAATAGCCATTGAGCAGACACTTATTCTGTGATCGGTTTTAGACCAAGAAGAAGTAATATGGCCTTGTCACATGTAAAGCTTGAGATTAGAAATAAACAGCCTCCATTTTATGCCAGTCTTTTTAAAGAAGCATGGCCACTTAAGCTGACAGCAATAACAAAAGACCAGAGAAATGAGTTGAACTACAGGTTCAGGTAATAGTTGAGTAAATACAGGGGCAGCTTTTTGGTAGAAAGCCAGCTTTGCTACAAGAAACTTCAACTGGTCATATTTAAACTATAGCTTCAGCTGCTTTTAAACTGATTTTCCTGTTAAATTCTAAACACTTGGTGTAGTTAATTAATCTTCTAGTTCCCTTTCAGTTGTCATCTTTGGAAACATCTCCCAGAAACTCCAGTGAGCCCCTCAGGAGATTATCTAATGATCTTGACTCCTTATAGGTGATTACTGAGGAGCCTCTGAACTGCCCATTTCAAAGGACTGATACAGCCCCACTGCACCTCTCTGCAACAGCCAGAACAGCCACCAGGAACCTCAGCTCAGGGAGCGCTCCATCAGGAAGATGATTACCCTGCGTTTCCCCTGTCTAGTTCTTTTATGCATCTGATGCCTCTCATTGCAGAATTGATGCTGGAAGTTGTGCAGGACAGGCGAGGTTCCCAAGGCAGAGGTGAGAAGCAGCAGCCACAGGGCAGCTCCAGCACTAGTGGAGCTCTGCAGAACACGGGGGAGAGAGATCATAACAACAGCAAAGAGAAACACCAGAGTGAATTGTCAAAAGACTCAGCTGAGAGCAAAACACAGTGCACAATCCAAAGCACCTCATAAGAGCAGTATAAGAGTAAGAGAAAATGTATAAGAATTAAAAAAATAGCTTCTAATCTCCTGGTTTTTAGTGGGAGGAGGAGGAATTACAACAGCAATGCGCAGAGGACAGAATGCAATTCCAATAGCAGGACCCAGGACATGAAAAACAAAAGCAAGTGATTTATGGTTCTGATTCCCAAGTGATAAGAATGAACACAATAAAAGTAGAACAGTAAAACTAGTTAGACAAGAGAACAAATCACCTTGATACCAATTTGTAAAATAAATAACTTTTTCAATAAAAATTGAAACTGGAAAAAAAGTGTGTTTTCACACATAGCTCAGAGATCACATAAATGCCAAGTGGCATGACAGTTGCTGAAATAAATGCTCTTTTTATGAACAGCAGAGCAGTAAAGCAGGCAAAATAGATGCATAAAATGGGTAAATTTCCAGTGTATTAGTTATTGCTGCCTCTGAGCTGCAGTAAATTACAAACTCATTTTTAACTTTTTTTGTGTTCATGAATATATTTTTGGGACTGGTTTTCCACCCCCTTCTTTCACAATTCCATTTTTTCAGAGATTTATATTCTTCTTTAAAGTCTATAAATAAAAAGTATCCAGGTCTCTTCCACAGGAAGGAAGAGGGCTGAAAACTCAGAAGAAACTATTTATTATACATTTCTGAACTTTCATTGCATAAATTCTGCTCTGTGTGAACACACTGTTTCCATAAAATTTGTTTTTGTCTGGATATTTTTCCCCTTACAAATGAAATCTAAAATAAGCTTAAAAAAATCATGGACCTATCCACCCTGTGGTTTTCTCCTTCATTTTTGTTTCTTGTTTATAGTACAAAATCACAATATGTTGTCTTTTATTTACTGCTCACTTACCTATAAATAAAGGATGTAAGATTATCCAGACAGAATGGACTGGAGTAAAAAAGACGAAAGATTTATTTGAAATACAAGTTCCCAGCTGAAAGGAGGAAACTAGTCAGTGACTCTGAAAGTGAATAAAGTACCACAGAGAAAACATTAAACTCTGACTCTAATTGCATCCTCTACTATCCCTCTCAAAAATAAAACACCAAACCCACGCCCTGAAAAAAGAAGATTAAAGTTAATGACCATTAAGTTCAGATATGTCTTTGTTTCCATCACCTTGGTGCAAAGGTCTATCCTGCTTTGCACCCACGTGGTGCTCATTTTGCACTGAGATAAACAAGCATGCAGAGAGGATGGCAAACAGGGACAGAGTTTTCCAGTACGTTTATGAGTTCACACATACAAATACAAGGGGGGGTTAACTATTTACTGTGCTTTTATAAAAAATACTGCTTAAAACTGCAACACAGGGACATAAGGATTGTAACTAATGTCTGAAATTAATGTCTCAGGTGTAATCCAAAAATGCTTGCCAATATCTACTCTTATTTTCAAGTCAAAGCAAGGGACCTAAATCCTATGACACTCCACTAAAGCAGAAGAGTAACTGTCCATTTAACCACCCATATGTACCTGTTTTACAGAGCAGATGCCTGGTACAGATCCCTTCAACTTTCTTGACTACTGTGGGCTCACAGTCATCAAGATGTATTACCTAAACTGGATAAATCTTTTTTTTTAAATTGAATTTTACAATCACACCATTCAAAATTTATCCAGAACAGATTAATGTACTCAAGCCCTATTTAATCTAGATACCTGAATAATGTGTAGATCTGTGACTTTCCCATGAAATTCAAAACAGGAATTCCAAATTATCCAGCAAGAGAAAATAAGCCCAGCAATATTAAAAAATCTTGCTAATTTTCATTAAAAATCTCATTCATATTGGAACAAAATTAATCAATTAAAATAAGAAATATGTCAAAGTTTAGGATTTGGGGTTTTTTTCTTCCCAAAACACTGTCCCCCAGTCTTTTTTACCTTTAATGATCATTAAATGTGAAAAATGTGCTGACACTCATCTATCCATGGAGCTGATAGAGGTGAAAAAGAGAAGAGTAAGGTCTAAGGACACTTTTAATTGAAGAGTCACTAGGCACTCTTTGATGGGCTCTGCATCAAACACATCCAAAGGCACCCCAGCCCAGACAGCCACTGAAGGACAACTGATTATTTGCCTTCTGTTTTCCCTGCCCATAGAGTACAAGCATAGCTGAGACTGGACATTGGAGCCAGGCTGGGATCAGTTTTCATTCACTGTGAATTCTGGTTATATCCTATCAAGGGCAAACAGTGGACTCTGGTATTCACACAGTTTTGCCACTTAGCAGCTTAAGGTTTTTTCTTACTTGCTCATTCCTCTAATTCTCACTCTATTTTACAATGAATTATGAATCTTACACGAAAGGCCATCTAGGAAATTGGGAGCTTTGCTTGGGTGTTATTCAGACTGCACTTTCAAATTTTACTAGTTTGTTTCTGTCTTTTTAAATGGGAAATAAACAGTTTCACTGACTGAAATTTATGATAAGAAGACAAAACTTCTTTTTTTCTTTGTTATGTGGCCAAAAAAAATAATATTTTGTTTCCTTCAGACAGCTATGAATCGCACAAGTCATAAAATCTTACCAACAATATGACTGTCAATCACAAGATAAGCTAGATGTAGGAATCTACAGATCCAGTAAAGTAGTAAAGTTGATTCCCAGACGATTTAAATTCATCATAGCCTCAAAATAACATTACAATCTATTTTTTTAATATTTTTTCCCAGACCAGATGACTGTTACCTCCTGTATTATTTAAAGAAAATTTATGAGAAATTAAAACTTCCTTCAACCTCATTGCTTTTAATTGTTGTTTTTTAACATGTTTTAGTTTTTTAATTAGCTGTCTTTAGCCATATCATTCAGTTCATTCCTCCTTTCTCAAATCCTGAAACTATACAGCAAAGCAGCTACTTGACTGGTAGCATTGTAAAATTCATGATCTGGGATGTACTAATAATGTCTCTCAGGTCATCATTATCAAGATTTAGAAGCATCCTAAGGTCTTAAAGGTAATTCCACTGGCAAAAAAATAAATACAGTCATTTTAGGATATGTTTGTATGTAAAATGACATCTCCATTCACACTGAAATTCTTGGGCATTAGACAATGGAACGTACTGGCAATATATGTGAAATTAACAAGATCCATCTCCATTATCTTTTCTCACCATATTTAAAATAATTAAATATCTTAGACACTTAATCTACAGTGAAAGATAAGAAACAGAAAAGAAATTTTACAAGTTACTTTCTCCTTCAAGGATGCATAATGAAAGCCCAGACTATCTAAGATATATGGATCTGTCATTTCAGGAAAATATTCAAAATATACTTCCTTAAAAGTTTCAAACTTTATTAATTCAGTATTGAGCAATAATAGATGGACAGAACATGAGAACTTTTCATGACAATTGCAAAAGATCAGTTGGGAATAGTATGTGTTGTTTAGTAATTGGATGTTCTTTAGGAGAGAAGGCATCTTTAGACATAATTCTATCTGGTACCATGAAGACTTTTTAACCCAAAGTTTGAAATTGAATGGAAATGGCAAGATAGAGCAATTTCAGTACTTCTTGAATAATCTTTTCAAAACTATGTTCTATTTGGTGTGATGCTACGTATTTTCAAAAAAAAAAAGTAAAAGAGAGGGGAAAAGGAGTGAGAAAAGATTGTGGCTGAAGAGATGAAAAATAATTTTGTTCAATTTCTAGAATCTGATTCAATGAAAATAGCAAATTAGATCATCCCATCCCAGCATGGTTCCTGATTAGTTGGAACTGCAGTGTCACTGTGAACAATATAAAGGGAAGCAGACAAAGACTATTCATCATTACAGTGAAGAAAGACTGACAGTCATTGAATGATTATTGCATAATACCTGATTCCTACGCATTGCACAAAATCAGACATCACTCCCTTTTTGTTTTCCTTCAGTACTGGATAGAGACATGTGCATAACTTCAATTAGATCTTATTTCACATTTTTGAGATAATGTTCTCCCATGACATCCAAAAGTAAACTAGATAAGGTACACTTCAGGGTTTGCCACCTAAACCAGATCTAACCAGAGCACTGGTTTGTTGCTGTGTACCCTATGCTGGGATGAAGGTTGTCCTGAAAGTGTGTGAGGGAGTGAAAATAATTTGGTTTCCTTCTCATTCCTTTCACATCCTTGAAGTGTCAATCACAAAAGTAGATGTAAGGGATGAATGACTAAAGAAGAATTAATTAGATTTATTCTGTTTTATTCGGGCTTTTCTTTTTTTACTTATTTATAAAGTTACTATGAATTTCTTAGGAAATTTCTCCCTGGTTTACCTTAGAAATTAAGATCTGCAATTTTAAAGGCCAAAGAACTGGGAAAATGAGATCATAGGAATGAGAGAATGAGAAATTAGCCCTTCCTCAGCTGAATGATTACACTTGTGTTTTGACATGACTTTGCTAGCAACAAATGATTCTTAATTACAGGCTTTTGAAAAAACATTAGAGTGAACATTCTCTAGTAGGAGACACTGGAAATCATAAAACACATTCTGTAGGGCCTCATATAGGCATGAAAACAAAAGCACATAATGCAATAATTGACATACCACTATTTGCAGAAAAAAACTGAACATGGTGTTTTTCTTCTACTACTGCTTTATCTGCTAAAGGAATCCAAAATGTGACAGTAAATACCACACAAATCTTAAATAAATGAGATTACCTGAAAAAAGGAGTCAGGTTTTCACATCTAAAACAGATGCTAAGACAAGGAGAAATCTTAACCAGAATGGTTTTGCTGGGGTCAGCTCTGATGAGAGTTTTTTGCAGCAGTCGTGACTTCTCACTGATGGTGGAAGAAAAAAGAACAATTGTTACATGTGCCCTTCAAGGAAGACATGACAGGCTAATTTAGGAACAGTTTCAAGAGAAAAGAAAAACAGCTGACAGCCATTGATCACTACTACAAGAGAAACTAAATTAGACATTCTGAGAAGCAGAGAATACGTGCAGGGAACGAGAGGACCAGGAGCCTGACAGGTTGATTTGCTTTAGGCCAATTTTCAGACGGGGTTAGCAAGTGTAATGAGGTAAGCAAACAGTCTCTGCATAAGCTTGACCATTGAAAGATCTACAGCCCAGCTTGTCCCAGGGATATTGGCATGAAGGTATGAGAGATTCCTTAATTATTCATGAACAAGTGGCCATGATAATGTGTGGCATGAAATAAAAACTAAGAGATCACTTCCTAGTTACTGTCATGGGCAAAACCTATTCAGCTTGGAAATTTAGCTCATTTTACTGCTGAGTAATGTAAATATTGAAGTGTTTATTCAGATATCAGAGAGGGGGGAAACATATAAAATATTTTTTTAAAATTAGAACATTAAAGGAAAACACACCCCTCCCCCTTTCCCAGCCTCAATGTGATTCTTTTCCTTCCACTTGTTATGGTTGCAGGTAACTCTCAGTCACCTCAATAAACCAACAAGGGGTGCTGGGGGTTGTGGTCAGGTTACAGCAGTTTGCATCCACTGCTGGTCCTCCATGGGCTACAGTGCCTTCAACAATATCTAGAGGAAGCTGACTGAGTCTCAGCAGACCATATGAACAAATAAATATTTTCCCAAGATTTGTTTTTTGTGGAGTTTTTTGGGTTTTTGTGGGTTTTTTCTTTTTTTTAGTTGGTTTTTGTTGAGATTTTTTTTGGCAGGGGGGATTGTTTTGGTTTTGGTTTTTGGTTTTTGGTTTTTTTTTTTTTTTTTTTGCAAAGGGAGAAAGGAGTTGGATCAGTCTGGGCTTTTTTTTTTTTTTTTTGATGATGGGGTGGGGTTTTGGGGGGAATTTTGTTTGGGTGTTTTGTTTGTTTGCTTGCTTTGGATAGATGTTCTTTTTTGATGCAAGTTTTTCTTTAAGAACTGCAAAGTCCCAGCCTACCTAGGTTTCATGGAGTAAGTCATGCTTTGGTTCACTTTAAAGCTGCATAATATGTATGGCATATTACTAACTCCCTTCCTATCACCCTCATCATCACCCTTGAAATTACAGAAACACATTTCAAGACAGGTCATTTTTAAAAATGTCAAGAATTATCCAACCATTATAGTGGGTCATCAGGTCTCTTAATTCCTAAATAGTAAGTGATGAAAATTACAGAACAAACTGCCTCTATCTTCAGTTAAAAGACATTGAATCAGAATTACAGTCTGCAAGAAGAATTTTACTAATGCATATGGGTGAAAACAAATGACAAGAAGTTTTGATTTTCCTGACAATTTTAAGGTCTTGAGAACAAAGCTCAAGGTTCTGAATGCAAATAATTTATGTTAAAATACTTTAAACACTTAGAAACCATCAATGTTGAATCTGCATTCTACTCACAGTGGAGAAAAATGCAAAAAAAAGACTTGTAGAAGTGAAGACATGGCATAATTTTGATACCAAATACAAAGATTTTTTAGAGGATTTCAGATCTATTCTTAATTTTTTGGCTAATCATTTGTACACAGATTTCTGTGTAAAATCTGTGTAGATGGCCAGGTATCCCATTTGCACAAACAGCACCAAGTAATAACTCTGCAAATATCCTCCCATGAAGAAATATAAACTAAATGGCACAAAGTCATTTAACATTTAAAGCTTAACTTTTACAGTATTTGTAATAATAACTACCAGGTACAAAAGTTCTCAGATGTTTTGCTGGCTTCATCACTGAATGTTTATATCAGACCCACTCAATACTTGCATTTCTCTGAGAACAAAATAATAAATCAACATCAAGTAGAGATTTGAAGACATTCTTAAGACTACAGTTCAATTTGTGCTATTCAAGTAACGTCCTATTTCAAACATTTGTTAGGAAAGTTTGCCTAGTCCATTGGACATTACTACTTTTCAACACCTGGTTGACATTGGAGTACATGGAATAATTAAAATGAAGGAACACTTTGTGAGTCACTCACACATATTTTGTTCAGTGCAGCAGAAGAAATTCAGGACTTTGCAAGCAATTCTGGCACTTTTCACCAGAGCATCTACTGAATGTTCTCAGTTCCAGTGAAATACTAAAGAATGAATCAAGGTGGATCAGTACTCAGGAGGGACACAAGGGAAATGGAAAGGATTTATATCCAGGTCTAAATATTTTGGAACAACATCCTCCTAATCCACCCATCTTCTCCTAATCCACCCATCTCAAAAAGTCACTAATATCTCTGTCTTCCTGACTCTGTTTTTCTCTCTGCATTAAATGAGCGTACAAATCCTTCTCAAAGAGGTAAAGATTGAGAGTGAAATCATGAATCCTTTCAAATTCACAGCAGAACTCCCACAGATATAGCACAACAACAGGATATTTTACTAAGGCTGCATACATAACAAAACATCAAAAGAGTAAAGTTGTGAGAGTCAACAATTTACCCTATCTGCACCCTATCGATTCTCCCAATCTCTTCTCCTTCACAAATAAAAAAGTTTCTACTTTGCATCATCCTCAAAGAATGTATGCTTTATAGTCTTGTTTCATTTAATAGAAAAAAACCAATTTCATAGAAGATAAAGGCATTTTGAAATTTGAATTGAAATTGAAATTGAAATTGAAAAGTTTCAATTTGAAACTTTTTAAAAATGAAAAGTTAATCTTTTTAATTTAGAAAATATTGGAATATGAATCCCAATATAACCAGTTAGATGATGCCTGGGCCAGTTCTGACCTTCGCTGCTGGGCCAAAGGCAGCACTGCGGTGTTTTACCCCAGAGATACCTTGGCTGCTGGAGAGTGCAGCGGGGCAAATCCAGGCTGTCAGGACTGCGTTTACCTCAGGAGAGAGAGCTTCTGGCGATGGTGGAGAGAAAGGGAGTGGATTCTGCTAGAAGGTTGCCAGATGTTTATTCTGTGGGTACAGAGATGTCTGCACCGGGCCACTGCTGCTAACAGAATGGAGGCCACATGGTCTCATTAACATTTTAAGCTCAGGACAGGGGAAGGGGAGGGGACAGGTGAGCCACCAACCAGGTGAAGGGGCAGGGTCTCAAGGGACTAGGGACACCTATCACACGACGCCTTGCTGGTATGTTAGCCTGATTGACAGGGCACACTCAGCGAGGGGCGAGGGGGAAGGGAGAAGGTAAAACAGGATATTGCAACACACCACAACATCTCCCCCTAGTTTTGTTTAAAAAGAAGAGGACTGTGTTTATGGTGCAGAATGATTCTACCGAGGCTTCCAGGTCATCCACTGGAGCACTGAGGGCTTCCAAATGGTAGACCTCAGGAGGGGGAGATGAGCTTGAGATTAACTTGAAAACCATGTGTCTGATTACTCCAAAAACAATGCTAAAAACTACAATAACTACAACTAAAATAAACAGCACTAAAATTACAGTTTTCAGAATAGATCCCAACCAGCCTGAGAGTCCCCAGCCATTGAAAAGTCCATTCAGCCCGTTGTCAGTTTCTCTGTTGATGTCTGAGAGCCTTTGTCAAGGTAGTCCATATGTGGTTTGGGCTGTGGTACTATGTAGGAGATTGCAGGTGGGATGATCACGAGTAGGACGAGAAGCAGGCTCGGTCTCATGGCGTCTCGAGGCTACACACGAACAGTGGGATCTAAACTGGTACAAAAACTTGAGACAAACATATATTACAAACTATTCCAGATAGGAGGCTTAAATGGAATTTCCTCCAGAGAACGCGTGCGGCGTTTTCTTCTCCAGGCAGCGTGAGCAACCTAGGGTGCTTCTGCAGATTTCTCTGAGACTTTGGGAACATAGGGCTTTACCCATTTGGAAGGAACCCACTTTAAACCAGAGGGGGTGGACACACAGGCGTATCCACGTCCCCAAGTAACCAATTTGTAAGGTCCCACCATTTTCCAAGTCTCAGGGTCTTTTACTAAAACCGGAGGTTTTTCTTTTATCAACTTGTGACTGCTCCCCCCAAAGTGGCGTAGGATGGGTGGGTTCAGGCTGTCAAAAGAACAATTCAGAAAATTGATTGTGAATAGTGCCCTGGATAACCGGATGTGGGGAGGTTCTACCTTCAGAACCTGTTGTTGCTGGTCCAGGACCCTTTTAATATCACGGTGAGTTCTTTCTACAATGGCTTGACCTGTAGGGGAGTAGGGGATGCCAGTTTTGTGCTCTACTCCCCATTGCTGCAGGAAGCTCCCGAATTCCTTGGATTTATAAGCGGGCCCATTATCAGTTTTCAGCTCCTTGGGGATGCCCATAAAAGAAAAAGCCTGTAAGAGGTGCTTAATAGCATCAATAGATGATTCTCCTGTGTGGGCAGAAGCATAGACCGCTCCAGAAAAGGTATCTACACTAACATGAACATATTTCTGCCGTCCAAAAGCCTGTATGTGTGTCACATCTGTTTGCCACAGTTCACAACTGTTCAGTCCCCTTGGGTTTGCTCCCGTACTCACTGTAGGGAGTGCATGTTGTTGGCAATTTGGGCACGTGGCCACAATCGCTTTGGCCTGTTCTCGAGTGATGTTAAACTGGCGAACCAGGCCAGGTGCATTTTGGTGGAAAAGCTGGTGGCTGATTTTTGCCTGTTCAAAAACATTTGGGAGAGTGGCCATCACTGCAGGTGCAGCAAGAGCATCTGCCCTTCTGTTGCCTTCAGCGATAAACCCTGGCAAGTCAGTGTGTGACCTGACATGCATCACATAAAAGGGTTGCTCTCGGTGAGTGACTAACTTTACCAGTTTGGAAAGCAATTCAAAAAGTGTGATGTTAGATACATCTTGCAGTATTGCTTGATCTGCTCTGGATACTACTCCTGCCACATATGCAGAGTCTGTAATCAGATTAAATGGTTCTGAGAACCTTTCAAAAGCCCTAACAACCGCAGCCAATTCAGCAACCTGAGGTGAACCTTCCACCTCAGCAATGTCCGTCTCCCACTGCTGGGTTTGAGGATCCTTCCAAGTCATAACGGACTTGTGGGACCTCCCGGACGCATCTGTAAAGACAGTTAGAGCCCTTTTTAAAGGTCTCCTACTTCGAGCAGTTCTTAATTTCAAAGTAAATCGAACATCTTGTTCAAACAATTTGCAAGCGGGCCGTGCTACCGAAAATTGTCCTGAGTAGGAATCCAGAGCAAACTGCAACACTTCATTTTCTTGAAACAATTGTTCCAGTATTTTCATAGTATTTTGACCTGATTTTAACTCAACTGGAATGTGAATGCACTTAAAATCACATCCTGCTAACTCCCTGATCCGGGTCCTTGCTTTCCGGATCAGTTCTGCTACCAGCTCCTGAGGCTTTGTCAGTCTCTTGGACCTTTTGTGACTGAGAAAAACCCATTCTATGATCAAGAGAGAGTCCCTCTGGTCCCGGTCCTTTTTTGGTGTGTCCTTTGCCTTAGGTGTTTGTTTTTCCTCCCACTGGAAAATAATTCCATGGAGGTGTGGCAACTTACCTAGGATGATAAATTTGAATGGCAGATCAGGCCGGCATCGGTGGGCCTGTCTTGTGGACATTGCAATCTGAACCTTTTCTAGAGCTTTCCGTGCCTCTGGGGTAATAGACCTAGGAGCACCTGGGTCCTCTCCCCCTTTCAATAAATTGAAAAGAGGGGCAAGGTTTTCATTAGTCAGACCAAGCCATGGTCTTACCCAATTCAAAGACCCACACAACTTGTGGACATCCGCAAGGGTCTTGATCCTTGGATTGATTTCTAGTTTTTGAGGAACAATGGTCCTATTTCCAATTTCTAAGCCCAAATACTTCCAAGGTGGCATCTTTTGAATTTTCTTTTCCTGGAGCTCGAACCCTGCAACAATCAATGCATCGATCGTTAGGTCAAGCGCATGTGTGAGTAAATCATCATTGGGGGCACACACAAGGATATCATCCATATAATGATAGATGATGTCCTTCTCTGTGGCTGCACGCACTGGGGAAAGCAGGGAAGAGACATACCACTGGCAGATAGCTGGAGATACCTTTAATCCCTGAGGAAGAACGGTCCAATGGTACCTTTTCATAGGAGCTTCTGAATTGATAGAAGGGACAGAGAATGCCAAACGCGGTGCATCATCAGGGTGTAATGGGATTTGGAAAAAACAATCTTTAATATCAATAACAGCTAATTTCCAATCTTGGGGAAGCATTGTTGGGGATGGCATACCAGGTTGGGGAGAACCCATATCTTCAATTACATTATTAATTTGTCGGAGGTCACAGAGGAGTCGCCACCTCTTTTTGTCAGCCTTTTGGATGACAAACACTGGAGAGTTCCATGGGGACATGGTCTCCACAATGTGGCCCTTTCTTAGTTGCTCTTGTACTAGCTCCTCAAGCACCTTTATTTTTTGTTTACTGAGTGGCCACTGTTTCACATCAACTGGTTCGTCTGTTTTCCACTTAAGTTTTTGGGTGGGGCGCTGTTGTTCAATCACTGCTGCACAAAAATGCTGTGGAGAGTCTGGAATATCAATTGTGACACTCCACTGGGCCATTAAATCTCTCCCTAACAAAGGTTCTGAATAATCTAACACAAATGGACGGATATTTGCCAATTGTCCGTTTGGACCCTCGAATTGAATAATGCTTTTGGATTGTTTTGCCAATTGCAGACCTCCTACACCTCGAAGGTGACCAGCAACATTTTGTAAAGGCCAGTGTGCTGGCCAGTCTTGTACTGGAATCACTGTGCAGTCTGCACCTGTGTCTACAAGCATCTCAATGCGTTTAGACTCCCCACCCCCACTGACATTGCACCACAATTTGGGTTTATCTGTCCCAATAACTTGGACCCGGGCGACTGTGGGCCCTTGTTTATCGACATTTTCAGGTAAAGATGGCACAGGGATAGCTTGAGCAACAATTTGTCCCTTGGGAAGAAACAGGGGTGGGTGGAAACAGTGCAGGCTGAGAACAAATTGCTTGGGATCTGATGTTGTCATTCCGGAGCAATTTTGATCTCTTGTGGTGTGTTTTTGTCCCCAGTGATGATGTACTTACAACGAATTTGGTTCCAAGTACCTTTCTGTTCAGGATTTACAGAGACAATATGCCAGTCAGTGTCCTTCAGGTGGAGTGACTCTGTCAGCTGCAACCTGTAAGGCTCATTGACAGAAGATGCGGTTAATACAGAATCACTTAAATCATAACAAAGGTTATTTTGTTTCACTTTCAACAGTGGACTAGCAGACTTGGTCTTTGAAGCACCTGCTTCACTTACACAAATGTTAATATTATCGCACGCTTGATTTGTTTTGCTACCCTTATTCTCTTGGCCTGCTCTTTTTATGTCTGCACGCCTGGCAGGCGGGCGCTCCCTTTTCAGTTTTTTTGTTGTTGACCCCCAGGGAGGGCTTGTAGTTCTCCTCCCCTGCCATTTCTAAATTCATCAAATTCTTTTTTCAGGGGGCACTGGTTACTCCAGTGTCCTAGCTTATTACAAAGCAGGCATGGCTTAGTGGGCTCAACCATTGCTGGTCTCCGCTGCTGCCCAGGGTACTGCTGTGCTGAGGGAGAAGGTGCAGGGCTGGCAACAGAGACACACTGGAGTGGTCTTGGCAGCAGCCTTGGTCTGGTGTCTTCAGCTACAGTCATCAGAGGCACTTTCCTGTTACAGACTAGAAGCATATCTTTTAATGTAGGGGAAGGTTCCATAGGAAGGCTCAGGATTGCCGCTCGACACTGTTCATTTGCATTTGTAAACGCTATTTCTTCTAAAATTGCTTCCCTAGCATTTTCCTTTTTAACCTGTATTTCAATGGCTCTAGTTAGCCTTTCTACAAATTTCACAAAAGGCTCTGATGGTAGTTGTTTGATTTTACTATAGGGCTCAAAAGGCCCCTCAGGTTGGAGGGAAAAGAATGCTTTTTCAGCTGCTTCTTTTACTTTCTCAAGTGTTTCTGTGGGAATTGCAGCAGCTTGGACTGAGGGAGAAGACCATTGGCCTTCACCACAGAGGTGCTCAAGGGTAATAGGGTTACCATTGTTGTCTTTCGCTGTGTTCGGATAAGCCTGTAAGCCTGGGAGAGCATCTTTTAGCAGTTGTTTCAATGCTGATTCCCATAATTTGAATTCCGTGGATGTCATGAGACATGAAAAAAGTTGTTTTAAATCATGTGGAACTACAACAGTCCTACTTAATTCAGAATTTAAAAGGCCACGAAAATATGGACTGTGTGGACCATATTCTTTATGAGATTTACAGATCTCTTTAATCAATTGTCGTCCAAAAGAACTCCAATTAGCAGTTGGGGCTGCTCCTGCTTGAGCTGCAGGCTGAAACGTAACAGGAGCTAGTGACAACATGGCACCATGCATTGGGTCTGCAGTCCCTTGCTCTGTATCCCTTGAATCAGAAGCATTGGGATCACAGCTACAGGTTTGGGGACAGGCAGTGGGTGTGTCCCCACCGTGGGAACCCGGGGAGGGGGCGGGGACAGGGAGCTGGCAAGGGGCGGGGAAACCGTGGGAACAAGGGGCGGGGTCACCTGGTGACATCACGTCAGCAGACGCCCTCTGGGAGGAGTAGAGAGGCGGAGCTGAGGGTACTGCAGGAAAGGCGGGGGGAGGGGGGAAGGGGTCACGAGGAACAGGAGGAGAGGGGGATGGGGCAGGAATTTTGGGATGCTTTAGAGGATTTTGGGAAGAAGAAGACCAGGTTTGGGAAGATGCCACGTGGCACCCACCATCTTGTGCACCCCCTAGGGACTGGGGGCCATTTTGGACATCACTGCTCTCCGGAAAGCTAACACGTGCTCTGGGTTTTAGAGGAGGGGATACAGGGGATTGGGAAAGACACGCAGCCTGGCCAGGGCTTTGTGAACAAAACAACTCAGGGATTCTTGCACACTCTGGGAGCCGACTTCCCAATGAGTTTGCACTCTTTAAAATACTGAGTTTTGGGGAAAGAGGTTTAGGGGTTTTAGAGGGAGAGGGAGGAACAGGGAGAGCAGAGGTACATGGCTTTACATTTGGCTTTTTCTCCATTTCCTTCTGTTTGAGCAATGCTGTTCGAATTTGTAAACTCCAGAACACAAATTTAGCTGAGGGTGATTTCCCAGATTGTCCTAAGGTTATCAATTCATTCCCAACTTTATCCCAGAATTGAATATTGTGGATTTCTTCAGGGGAAATGTTTGGGAACTGCAGAAAAAGCCATCTTATAAACTGTTTTAATTTTCCTTTAGAGAATTTCACATTACTCTTGACTAAAATGCTAACAATATTATAATACACTCTCTTTTGTACAATGCTAAGTTTGGAACCCATGTTAGATGTAAAAAGCAAAGTACTTAATCCCGCCTGACTAAAAGCAAAGCTAAAATCAGCTACCAATTTCTAAAAAAAACCACAGATAGAAAGCGATAACGAGCAGACAAAAGCTTCACAATGCAGCTGTATATACTGCTTTTAAAATTCCAGGGCAGCAGCAGCAGGGCACGCCCTGCTGAGCCGAGGCAGAAACAAAGCCTCCCCCGCCGTGGAATGCAGCCCCCCCGCGGAGCAGAGACAGCAGCCACTCCACGTGGCAGCCGAAACCGGGACGCCCCCCCCCCCCGCCGCCGCGTGTGCAGAGCACTCCCGACCCCGCAGGTCCCCCGGCCACGTGGAAAGAGAGCCCCCCCCTCCCCCGCAAAGAGAAAGAGAAAGAAAGAGAGTCTCCTAACACGTGTCTGAGCACGCTGCTGAGCCGGGGCCGCTCCGGCGCGAATTTTAAAAGACAGTGAAACGCGCGGCAGAAACTAAAGCTAGAACGCTGTGAATTCTCGTCTGTGGGGCTGCGCAGCCAAAAATGCAAAGGCAAAAAGGAACAGAACTCGCGGCAGTGTCTGTTTTTGAGCTTCTGCTCTACCGAAAGCAGAGATACTCACGTGAAATGGAAGCTGTAGGCTGGGTACAGGCAGGCAGGTCTCCACCGGAAAAGGACCTCTCTCTGGGTGCAAGAGAGGCTCCCCTTTTCTTCCTCTGGAAAATCTGCTCACCACAATGAAGCTGGACTTTCCAGAAGGCGCCGAACAGTCCACGAAACTTTTTCTGGGAGTATTCCCAAAGTCTCTAGCTGGGAGTCTTGAAGCCAGGCTCCTTTCAGCTGGATGCACGGCTGGCAGAAACTTCTCTGAGGAACTGCGAGTCCGTTTTCGGGCTGCGAAGTCACTTCGCCCACCCACAGGGACGCCAATATATTGGAATATGAATCCCAATATAACCAGTTAGATGATGCCTGGGCCAGTTCTGACCTTCGCTGCTGGGCCAAAGGCAGCACTGCGGTGTTTTACCCCAGAGATACCTTGGCTGCTGGAGAGTGCAGCGGGGCAAATCCAGGCTGTCAGGACTGCGTTTACCTCAGGAGAGAGAGCTTCTGGCGATGGTGGAGAGAAAGGGAGTGGATTCTGCTAGAAGGTTGCCAGATGTTTATTCTGTGGGTACAGAGATGTCTGCACCGGGCCACTGCTGCTAACAGAATGGAGGCCACATGGTCTCATTAACATTTTAAGCTCAGGACAGGGGAAGGGGAGGGGACAGGTGAGCCACCAACCAGGTGAAGGGGCAGGGTCTCAAGGGACTAGGGACACCTATCACACGACGCCTTGCTGGTATGTTAGCCTGATTGACAGGGCACACTCAGCGAGGGGCGAGGGGGAAGGGAGAAGGTAAAACAGGATATTGCAACACACCACAACAAGAAAACAAGGAAAACTTTTTTCACCTTTTTTTAGTCTTATCTACTTTACTCATTTTAATTTTTTCTATTCACCAACTTTGCTTTAATGCATAAGTAAGTGTGTTCCTTCACTAAGGTTCATTACTAATAAATTTACTATCTGCGATTCATCCACTCTTATCAATTTTTCTCTTTTCTCAGACTATTGCCTCACAAATAAAAATATTGTCTTCTGTCTTCAAGTGTATAAATTTGTCTATTATGCAGCAGGTGATCCATTTTTGTATATTCTAAATAAAAACTGAAAAAGCTGTGGTGCAGATCTCAATGGCAACTAACATTTCATGATTTAAGTAACAGTCTCTCCCCTGTCATAGCTTTCACCTTAGCTCTTGATAGTGATTTTCTATTCCTATGATTGAGTTCATAGAAACATATACTTCCAACTCCTATATCAACAGCTCTTCTAAAACATGCTTATGGAATGTGTTAAAAAGTGACCAATATAGAAATTCTATTGTTTTGAGAAATATCCAGCTAGAAACAGTTTTCCTCAAAGTACAAAAACTCCTAATAACAGAGAAAGTTCAAATTTCCCAAGCCAGGTAATTTTTGAATTGTATGAAATCAGCTATTTGCTACAATGACTCCTGAAGCTTTACGAAAAATTACACTCTATAAATATCCAATCTGCCACAAAAATGTCTCATTAAAATTCTACATTTCTTTCTGTGATACATTCTAGCATAAAGTGATGCATTTGTCCATTGATAAAACATAATATTTATGTAAATAGAGCTAATGGTTGCATAGTACCATAATTCTACTGCACACATTGATTACACAGCTCTATAAACAAGCACATTTATCTAGATTAAACATCAAGGTTTCAGGAGTTGGCAAGCTTTGGGTTGTTAAGTCATTAGCATCCTTCTGTGACAGGATTATTTTTTAAAACAGCACACAAGTGTCAGGATGCAATATAACAACTTAGCAATTTTTTTTTAGCAATCTTTATTATTGATCAGCAAAACACTGTATAAGTATTCTGTAATTAATTGAAGTACCTTCATCCTCTGAAATGTATGGTAGTTGTTCAAACAATGGGATCTGTATAAGGAGAAACTTATTTTTGCCAGCACATATTTTTTTAATCTTCTTCCTCACTTTTCTTTATCCTGCGTTATATTCTCCTTCCTCCCTTTCTTGCCTTCTATTTTGCCCAAAATAAAGTAATATTAATTTATTACAGAACAGTAAATCAGGAGTAATCACCAAACTATTTTTACTATTTGGCTATCTGCCAGACAAGACTGATTAAAGACCCACTGGGGCCAGAGTACTCCTATTCATTTCATGGGGCATTGGCCTATGCAGTTTTATAATCAGAGCCAAGTAATTTTTCAAGGATAGGGTAGTTTACATTAAGAAAATGAAAGGAAGATAGGTTAGTTGTGTCCAGCTTAGAGACACTCACATTTAATGCAGGTACTGAAGCGTTAATCGCTGAAGAACAGCCTTTTATAAGGATGATCTTTTGGTAAGACACGGAAATGGCCAGCAAGGAACCTGCAATATGCAAAATGAGCCAGAGTCCAATTTTAGAAGGTGCTGGTGCTCATTTCCTAGTCCAGCTCATCTGGGGGATGCATCAGTCCAACTGGAGTTTGACAAGGTTCTATAGACTAATGGACGAAAAGAGACACTGCTCACTGTTCACAAAAGAGACACTGCCAGTCTCCTGACACAAAAATGTTCATCAGAAGGTTCTTAATCAGTCACCTAGGGATGTTCAAAATTAAGTTTAGTTGGGTCACTATTTAAAGCAACCAAACCCTTTTTCCTGCTGATATGTCATCTGTATTCACTCATGGACTGCACAGGCCTGCAGCAGTGTAGCATATTACAATCCAGTATGGCACTTGAGTTTGGAGATTAGTAGAACATGTGCACTCTGACTCCACTCCCAAGTCCTCTGATTCTACAGCAGAGGCACAGTAGGTTCCTGGGCTCAGCATGTGCAACCTTTTTAATATTTGGTCAGCACACTCTTGTGCCTCTGTCAGGTGAGATACACCTGCCTATCTCCTGCCATTCCTTAAAATAACAACAACAACAAACCCCCCCCCCCCCCAAAAAAAAAAAAAGTAAAAAAGACCAAACAAAAATCCAGACATTCTACTGAAAGGGTTGGGAATGAAGTGAGGTGACATGAGCATATAGCTGTCATGTAGAATTTAACAAGAAGCAGTGATGACCATGTGTGGGTGTGCAAAAAAAACAGCATGGACTGGGAAGACAGCAGTGGATTGCATGGATTGCATTGAGAAATGGGCAAGAAGGCCCACATCCAATCTTTCTGACACACAGTGATTTAAATTATAGCTTCAGAAACAATAACCCATTTTAACAGTCAGGAATTGTCAGCAGTCATCTCAAAAATGATAGCTGCTAATTAAAACTTCATTTTCAACTTTACCCTATATTTTATAGGCTGACATAGGGTCTCAGAAAAAGTTTAAGGGATCAGAACTTGCTGTTGCATTCACCTAGCTCCTGTGGAAACCTGCAGGCTTATACACCAAAAACCTGACTCCTAATGTCACACTGGCACAAAATGGTTGCATCTCTCTTGCCTCTAGATGGAACTAATACCTCTAAACTATTATAAAAGTAGGCTAAGATTTGTGTAACTTTATATTTGTAAATAGTATGATGAGAGGCACTAACACATAAGAAACTGCTTCATCAAAAGGGTGCACCTTTTACTGTCCTCCTGAGACAACATTACTTAGTTCTGGAAGGGGTTTTTAGCACAAAATTATGGACCAATTTTACATAATGGGTACATATAGTATGGGTGTAGCTCTTCAAGTTCATTTCACTGTAATTGGAAGGTATTTAATGCTCAAAGACATTGCATTGCACAGTTTGTTTGAATTCAGAATCCTGTTAAAAATAACTTTAGCTCATACCTATAGGAGTCCTTTTCATATTTCTGATTAACACACTTTTTTTGGTTCTGTTGTGAAACGAGTTGGCCACCAGAGATGACATTCCCCAAAGAAGTCTTATGGGACGTCATTTCAAAAACAGGAACAGCCATAATTCCCATACCAGATAGAATTCTTCAAATAGAGAATTCACACCTCTTGGATTAGGAAGAAATGTCACACAGAGTATAGGACTCTTGCGTTTGTATGTCCCAGGACATGTCTTTTTCCACACAGAAACATTTTTGGAAAAACCTGAGGGCTCTGGCTTTGCCTGCAACCTTGGTGTACAGATGCACAGGGCAGGGGATGCCGGGACTCTCAGGCATGAGCAGTGCAGACTGTCACAGCAGAGCGAGTGTGCTGAGGCAGGCCCCTGAGCCTGTGGCAACAAGCATGGCATTCCTTGAGACAATGGCAACAAACATGGCATTCCTTGGGACAATGGCAACACACATGGTGTCCCTTGTCATCATGGCACCCACAAGGGTGAGGCTCTGTGGGCGGGGCTAAAGCTATGTGGGTGTGGCCATGTCCCTGGTCCATGCCATTATGTCATCATGGGGGCATGGCTTCAGGCAATAATACACTCTGGGAGTGGCACCATTTTGCTCTTTCTTCCTCAGGGAAGTTGCTGGGAGCAGCCCTGTAGGCACTGTTCTCCCATCACTGCCCATCCATTGCCGTCCCCTCAAGTCCTTTGGGAGGGAGCGCAGCCGAGTTGCAGATGCTGCTCTGAAGCAGCAAACCGAGTTGATGGAAGCCAAGCCCAAGCCAAGATGGGAGGAGCAGAGCTGAGCCCGAGCCAAGAGGCAGGGCTGAGTTGAGCCAAATGCTGCCAACTACAGTGTGGACAGTCTGTATTGTGAGGGGGTTGTCAGTCACTGTTTTCTGTTGACTTGGGCTCAGCAGCAGGAAGAGCCAGCCACAGAAAGTGTCCACCATCACCACTGCAGAACTAAGTCACGGAGTGGACACCCTTTGTGTGTAAAACAACTTGGCCTTTGTACATTCCTGTTATTAATATTGTTGTTACTGTGCATTTCTCATTCCATTGCTGTTTGCTTCCAGTAAATTGTTATCTCAACCTGTCATCTCTGCCTTTGTCCCTTTTGCTCCAAAGTGGGGCAGATGAAGGCGAGAGGTTTATTTGGGGTTTAACTCCATTCTGGTGTTAAACCAGCATCTACAGTATCTAAAAAATGCCAGGGAGCAGAATTGTTTCCAAGAAAGAGCAATATCACTAAGGAATATGGCACAAGAGAAGCTTTCACAAGGAGTATTTGAGTAAAGTAAGTAGCACACAACTCAGCTGAGATGCAGGTAATCTTAAACTGGGTGCAGCCAGACACTATAAGGGTATTCCTTGATTCCATCAGTACTGTCTAGCCTTTTAAATTGATTTTTTGTCAGTAGTATGATTTTATACCAATTTCAGGTGCTTTTTTATAAGCAACATTACTATTATTATAACACTTTGGATGTACAGATAGATTGTATCTGCTGTCTACAATTTAGGATTTCATGTAGGTGATGCACAAAATTGAGCTGGAAGAATTTTTCTGAAAGGTTTTAATGGCTATCACCAAAGGAGTCATTGATCTTGAATGAGCACAGGTTTTTTTCAGCATAACACTGTGCCTGTGTACAATGCCCTGACATCCCTTGATACAGCAATAAGTGAAGGCAGTGGGAAGGCTCAAGTCAGCAAATTCTGTCAGAGTCTAAGCCACGCTAACTGAAATGAGCTGGAATTGTGTTTTATGTTTTGGAATTTGGTACTGCCCCTGTGAAAGATGGCAAAACACCAGTTCCTGAGCTCTTCCTTCTCTCTGTGTCAAGTGATCCAAGAGTCCTTTGATTTGATATCAACTACCCTCACCTGAAATTATCTACCAGCAGTGGGATGAAGTGGTTTCCTGGTTATAGTCTGTGTTGCTGTTCTTGGCAGAAAAAATAGCAGTTGTGAGTGAAAGAATGGTCATGATGCTGCCTCTGACAAGGCAAGGTTGCATGCAGCCATACAGGGAATATAGGAACGGGGCAACCAGTGCAGCATCACAGGATGGGAACACTGCTGCTACAGCAGGCTGGAAAATGCTTAGCTCCCTGATGACTGCAACCCTGCAAGGGGCAGAGCAGAACATACAAAAGACAATTTGTGCAAGAGTAAACAGCTTCAAATGCATTCAGAAATCCATGTGCAGTCTTTTAAACAGGAACAGATTGTGGCAGACAATTACCTGACTCAGATCAGCAGTTTCCCTTTCAGCAGAAATAATTTATCATGGTCCTGTGTATTGGTCAAAAGATAAAGATTTAGTGACACTTAAAAGGAAAAAAAAAACAAAAAAAAAAAGAAAACAAAACCAATTCCCCCCCCCCCAAAAAAACAAACAAAAGAAAAGAGAAATTTTAAAAAAACTACTGCACACACAAAACAAAAAACAAAGCAGAAACCAAAAACAACCCCAAAAAACCACACTGAACCTGATGGAAGTATTCTGGTTTGGATAATATAGAGAAGAAAAGAAGCAGGAAAAACAATCTCTATTGTTCTGAAAGCAAGCGCGAAATCCAGGGAAGGGCTGTACTGACATTGTATTAAGCCAGAAGTAAAAAAACAAAGCTACAAATGTACATTTCATAGCCACCTAAACACAGGGAGAACACATAAAACACTGGATAAAGGGTATCATATGCTTTTTAAAGATGCTGTGCTGCAGCTGACAAATACTGGTCTAGCAGGGTTTAGTTCAGTACTGAAGACACTGAGGATGTGAGTGGTATTTGAGTCCCTCACACCTGAACAGATGTGTGGGGGAACTGCCTCTTGGCAAATAACTCAACTGTCAGACTCTAAATTTGCATGGGAAATTGAAACACTGCTCAGGCACAGGATTATTTTTGTGCTAAATGAGAGGAAGAAGGAAACTTGTCAGATTAACCTATTGTTTTGGACATGTAACTGTGACAAATTGAGGACCAAATCCCTCAACTGGGCACCATGACAGCTAGTTCTGATCCTCTATATGCTTAGTATTCAGGTCATCCACATCCAGGGCAAATGCTGTAGATTATGAAGCAGGAACAGTCCTGGGACAGGATAAAAAAAAATTAGAGATTTTGATGGATAAACCCACCTCATCCTGGACAGCCTTATACATCACTGTACACAGATACAGATTTATTGAAGGTCAAGGAGAAATTTGTATTGAAAGCTACAAGTAAGAGCAACATGTCATTGAAGTGACCTAGTTCAGTTTTCCTCTAACAGGATTCTAGTTTATGCACAACAAAAACTCTCTGTAAACAGGCCAAGAAACAAGAGGAGATCTGAAGCAGAACACCTATGTAGATTCAATCTGTGCTGCTTCCATTAGATTTTATGCTTTCTGTGATTCCCGATACCTACCTGTTGTCTGTCAGGACGTTTGCACGTGAGGTGTCCAAAGCTGTTGCTTCTCACCTTGGTGTAGATGGGATTAAGGTTAAAAGAAACCTGGCACAAACAAAATAGTGATGGGGGGGGTAAAAAACCCCACCTTTTTTTTAAACATAGTGAGTACAGGCTGTCATTCAGGAGACATCAAAAGTGGTTTAGATGGTTTCACAGTTAAATGACCAGCAGACAGACATTGTGTGAGCTAGACTTACCATCCAGGAGGCCTCTGAGCCATAGGGAACATGACATACTGAATGCTGTGGTTGCTCTTCAAGACAGTCAGAAAATGTTGGCTGAAAATAGCTCTTCAGCTGTGAGATACCGAGACAAAAGTACACATGGAGAAAGCACTTATGTGAGCTCCAGAAAAAAATAACTCTGTACTCAAATTCAGCAAATGCCCTTGCACATTTCTTTAAAATTTTGCGCTCTTGTCTTAGCACTTCCTGCATGCAGAATATTTCAGCTTCCATCACCTACACCTTTTATCCAAGACGGAAAATGTCATTCTAAACCATTTGGACTCAAAGTAGCTGCCACAGTTGCTGGTTTCAAAAAGTATAATAATTTTCATTATGTTTAAGTGGAGCTACTTCCTGAGAAAGAAATGGAGCATCTCACAATGGGCACCTGGCACATCTGAGTTGTAGCACCTGCACTTCAGGATTATAACTCACAGGGAGAGGGAACTTTATTTTTCAGAAGTGGAGAGAACATGTTTTCAATCCCATTGCTGCTAGGGCTCTACCAAGCCCAGTGTGATGGCCAAGCTCCTTGCTGTGTTTCCTTGCTCAGCCAGGGTTTCCCAGCTGAGGGACTCACAATGCTCTATTGGAGGTACTACTCTATTCTGTTTAAATGCTGTAGAAGAACCAGAAGCTTCAAATATCACTATCATTTGAAAAAACTAATTTCCAAAGCTCAAATATGTTCTTTCACTTTAAATGTGGTCATTTGATGATCTTCTACCACAAACTTCTGCAGATCCAAAGTCATGATTCAGTGGCTTTTTTAGCAGCAGTCTTATTTTTGGAACATAATTTTTTGGAATAGTCACCCTTCAAGAAGTCTTCAGTGAATCCTAGTGACTGAGCATCTGCAGATTTTCTTTATGACACCAATCCTTCATCATGTCAAATCTTACCTAGAAACTGCAACAATTCTAAGGATCACATATTCTTTTTTGGGGGTTTGGTTTGGTTTTTTTATAAGAAGAAATCTTTTGCCTCTCCCACTCCACTGTGTTTTCCTGGACTCATCCCAGCAATGAAGTGGCAGTGCATCACATGGATTCCTCTTGCCAGATCATCTCAACCCCAGCTGCTGTGGTTGTGACTCTGACAGCAAACTGCTCCATTTCCTGGGGCTGGTCTGATGACAGGTTTGTCAGTTTTTCTTAACAAAGAGTCTCCAGTCACACAGACCTTCCTCTTTCCAATGGTGTGTATCTTCAGTCCTTTCCCTTCTGCTCTGCCTTCTGTCTGCAGATCTTTTTCCCTTCTGTTCCCATCATGTCACACAGCCTTCTGCACACTGGCCTCATTTTCCCTCAGACTCCTCTCTCTCTACTCTTTCTTGTGTTTTGGGCTTGGGCTTGTCTTTGGTGGGAGATTGATTGATTTATTTATCAGTGTAAGTGTTCTTCCCTCCTTCCTTTCCACTGTAATATTTTCTCTGATTCTTCAACAAATCTTTTTGTTGGCTGTTTCTTTCTTTATCACAGCATTTCCCTCACTTCCCACCAAGGAACCTGTCTCCCACAGTAAAGTTCCAATTGTGGTAGCACTCTCAGAGTTATTATTTAGATAGCCCAGGCACTGATATTTATTTCAAAGTGCACTTCAATGAATTTCCTTTAATAGCTGTTGAGCTAGGATAAATCATTAGTCACCTGTATACATCTGTTAAATTTATGACTATATACATTAGAATATTTAGATTTCTGGTGTCTTGGTGTCCCAGGACAATACTAGCTTACAGATTGAAGCCTTCTTGCACACTGCTACAAGATGACATCATCAAGCTTTTTTTGGAAATGAGCATTTTCATGTCTCAGTACTGAGCAACATTTCATAATGGGACAGATCTTCCTAGCTTTATTCTCTTAGTACCTGCATGTCAGTGTTTGCAGGAAGAGCACTTTGCACTCCAATACAAATCCAAATGCAATTCAACACTTTGCATTCCAGAAAAACAGTTTAACATTTGATACCATGATATGAATCAACAAACATGGACTTTCTCCACTTTCTCTTTCTGTCTTGCATTGGTGCAATTGTATTCTGTTTCCAAGGAAAAATCACAACAGAAAATTCATCCAAATGTGCATACATTTGATGCTGAATTTTGCCTAAAATTAGCAGAAATGTAATGATGCCAATTCAAAACCATAAAATTTTAAATGTTTCTTTATTTTGTTTTGAAAATAACTATCTAGTTTCATGCAAAAATCACGGAAATGCTTCTGTCTTTTAGAGAAAACATTTTTAGTTTTTCATAATAAGAAAATAGATCAATAGTCCATCATAAACCAGCCTAATTTTGAACAAGGTCCCCAAGACAATTCTACAGGGCATCAGTAGGAAAAGGAAAAAATCCTCTTCTGCAAGAAAGGAGACATCCTTGACTGCTGTTTCTATCCAGAAACTTGGGAACAGCTGAGCATTCATTGGACCCTTTTCCTGCAGGCCTCTTATGATATCAGAGATATTGGCCTTCACATCTGTGAGCAAACAGCTTCTTCTCCAGCTTCTCAGCCAGACTGTGCACCCTCATGTGCCTGCACTGGTTCATTTCTGCCAAATTCATCAACCGTCAGTGAGACACCTCCAGGCATCTGAGACCCCTGTGCTGCTGAGTGACTGTCCCAGCGATACCTGCCACTGATAACAGAGGCATCTAGTGCGTGAACAACTCATGGTGCAATTTCCTAATTTTTCAGAGTTTTGATTTGGCCTCATCAGCCATCACAGAAGCCTTACTCTTGGGGGAATACACTCCTGGGAATTTGGACACCAAGCTCCTTAAGAATCAGCTTTAACCATTGAAAGTGCCTGTGCTGTCCACTTATTTTGTCCTTTGGTGCAAAGAAAGAGAAACAGAAAACTGTAGGGAAGGGATTCCAGGCAAGGAGCAGCTCTTAGGATAGATTAAGCAGGGCTAAGGAACAGACAGAGGCTTAATAGGGTCAGTCCTGAGAGCTGTTGGATGGGGATAGCATGGGAAGAGATTGGTTTGTGCCTAGATGGAGGATAAAGGAAAGATGGAGATAGACCTGATTATAAATGGAACCAATTTAAAAATGGTAATAAAATACAGAACTCCGTTAAAATTATATCTCAACTTCATTTCCTAGAACTTAACCTATTAAACAATGTGACAGATTCTTATCAGCTTCATAAATCTGTCTTGTAGAGTTCAGCTAGTACTTATAATGCAATTGCTACTCCAGAGTCATCTTGCATTTTCCTCACTAACCAAAGCAATCCACAGTAACAACATATCCATAATAAAATATCGGGTCTCCATTTACTTTTTTAAATAACAAAACAGGTTATTGTTCCTATTCTACATAATTACTCAGCTTCTTTATAGCACATATCCCCAATGCTACTTATCTAGGGCTACTTTTATATTCCTTTGTACCTTTTGCAAAACTGAAATATCTTAGAGTCGACAGAGTATGTAGAGAATACTGGCCCAGTTCTTCCCCAGAGAAGAGAGGAATGGTGCTCATGCCACACAGTTCATATGCCCCAAAACAAACCACATAGATTTCAGTGTTAGATTCAGTAACCTCTTCAATATCATCCAAAACATGTGGTCATCCCATATCAAAATTAAAATGTTCTAATGGCATGGGAACTTCCAAAATAGGTAAACTTTGGAACAGATTCTCTCTACACAGAGGTGAGACATGAATCCCTGTAAGTCTGGTTAGTCCTGTAGATATTCTGCTACAATCTTTATTAATTATGCACTTTAAAAAATGACATAGCAGCAATTCAATTTCAGCCAAAATGGGGTAGGTATTTTCAAGATGATGAAAAATCAGAGTTGACTTTACATCTACTTGACTTTACCCTTCTGCAATTCTGATTCAGACCTGTGGCTTTAAAGATAACTAGACTTTGTCTTGCTTTCCACATGGATACCAACTATGTCAGAATTTTAAGCTCACTTACTAAGCACTGACAGTTTCATCACATTGTGTGTTCTCTAGAAAATAACAGTTTCTCAAGAGTGAGGAATTTGTTGTTGCATGGAAGAAAAAAAAGATACTTTTCCTGAACCAAAGCAATAATAAAAGATTTAGAAGTCCTGATGTTCTCATCAACAACATGACCCAGTCCATTTCATTTTTCTGTGGTTATCTGATGTTGCAGGGGATGAATTCTTTGAACAGGACCTCACAGGAAAAATAATCTGAGTTCAGACAAATGAAAGAGGGAAATTCTCTTTATATAAGACTCTTCTGAAAGAATGCCACTAACAAATCTAATTTCATTTGATATCAGGTATATACCATGACAGCAATTTGGAAGACAGAATGATGCCTTTTACTCAGTTTAGTTATCCTTGAAGATTCAAGTAGCAGTGATGTAGCTTTTATTTCTTTTCATGTCTAATGACAGTAAATTCAAGATTTTTTTTAACAACAAAAATGTGTTAGAAAGCAACAATAAAATAGAGTAATTACTTTTGGAATACATGTTAGAGTTCAGGATGTATCCACGGAGAATAGAAAGATTTTTTTAAATGCAGATATATGGTAATTGTGTCTTATTACCTGGTGTCTGTTGTGCATGGTGAATTATCAATGCTTAAAAATGTGGATTGCTGGGAGCAGCCCTCATTACAAGAGTAAAACTAATCATGAATGTGCTGGTATAAATTAAAGGAGAGAAATACATATCACCTCAAGAGTCTGAAAAATTGTGAGGTGCCCTTCTTCACCATTCTTTAAAAAACCAGACATTTTCTACAATGACAGCTTTCTAAACAGGATGCTGCAATGTTCACTTCCAGCCATGTAATAAGTTCAGTGAGATCAGCCCAGCTTTGCAAGCAACTCTCTTGGATTTTAAAGGAAGAACTGGTTCTGTTCCACTGCATCCCCATAAACCCTCCCCTGAACACACAGACAAGTGCATACTGCAGGCAACGCTGGATCTCCGGCCGTGTTCTCACCTGGGCAGTCATGGCCCTGTGTCAATCTGAAAGCCACATGGCCACGTTATCAGATCATCAGGACAGAGCTAATATATTTTGTCTCTCAGCAGAATTTATTATCTTAGCTCGAATACAGAGTTCTGCAAATTTTGCTTTTCCAGGAGTGCAGCAGTTCAAGCTTGTGTTTGTATCTCTGCGTGCACATATGTAAAACACTGCTGCATTTCTCACTGGCCACCAAAGGACAGAGCACCTCTGGCCACAAAGGTATGAGTCCATGTTTGCTAAATGTTTACAATTCCTTTTTCTATGTGCTAGATGTTGCATCCTTTGGTTTTTTTCCAATTGCACTATTGCAGTTGCCCCACAACTTGCTGTTTGATTAGATATCTGTCATCTTTTTCAGAAAGGAAAACTACCATAGAAATCTTCATTTTTGTTTCAACGGACTGCCCTCTACTTTTTTGCACAAGTTTTTTTCTAATATTTAAAATTACATCACACATTCAACATAGATGAAGGAGGAGTTTCCCTGCCTTCTGAAGTATTCTCTTTGGCCATCTTGGAAATGTTTCTTCCAAACCAGGAAAAGATTCCTCAGTCTTTTACATTAGGTTATTCAGAACTATCAAAGCATTCTGTTATGATGTTTACCACTGTCACACAAAGTACTGAATATCAGGGAGATGTCTTCTACCATCACATATTCTATTGATATTGTGATACTACTAAAAGCTGCTTTTAATTTTCTGTAAAACATACTGCTGTACTGATTTGTTTCAGGAATTTCTCTCAGGATTCTTCAAGTAGCGTGTATTTACAAAGGAAAAAATACTTTTCATTTCTTTTCATTGATTTATGTGCATTTACAATCTGCTGCTATCAGTAACTGGATAAACAGCATGTTTCTGAATTCTCTGTGCTCTTTTAGTTGCTTGTACCAACATTAGCTAAATGCTTTGTGAGACTTCTGAACTGGATTCACCTCATCTACGGGGGCATTATGGCAAAGGAACTTGTTACAGCTCTACATTCTCTGAGGTCTTCAGCTCTGAAACTGCTCTCTGGCCACTTGGCCACCTGCCAGCAGAGAATAGACAGAATGCTTTTAGAAGTAAGGCACATCTGTCAGCTTACTGTGCCCTGCAGTGGAGAAGCATCCAGGTATTGTTCATACAGAGCACCATACAAAACATAACAGAGAATGCACCTTTCATTTTCAATTAACTGATGCAAATTGTGCACTAACATGCATAAAAGTATCTTAAGGTATACATTCATTTTGCACATGAATTCATGTCAGAAAAGAAAAATTTGTTGACATGCTCACGTGTATTCTGAAAGTAAGGCAGAGAAAAGGGACTAATTAAGACTATCTGCAAATCCTCTAAATTATTCTCTTCTCTCCTTTTCTCTTCTCTACTCTCTTATCCTCTTCTCCTTTACCTTCTATTATGCTGTTCTGAAAGATCTTAAGCCACCAACAGTGCATTAAGAGAAACTGAAAAATGCATTCTGAAGTTTTAAAAAGAGTACTGTTGTGAAAATTCATTTCCATGAGGACTTTCTCTGTGAGTCTCCAGTTCCTAGGGAGTAAGTCCTCAGGGATTTCTCTTCTATATTTCTTGCACAGGTTCTCTCTCTAGTTTTTCTGAGAACTGGTGTTTGCTATTGTATGAAACAACTTTTTGGACAATAGGAAACTTGTTCTCAGAAATCTTTTCTAAACAGCTGCTCTCTTACTGGTCTATAGTATCCCCCCTTCATCTTGTGTTTTGTTTCCCTGTGGGTTTTCTTCTGAAATGCTGTAAATAATATCAGATAAACAAGTAATTTCCATGCTCCTACATAAGCAGAAAACCATAAATATGATTCTGCTGTTTTGCATATTCCAAAATTCTACAGGAGACTAATAAAATAATAAATAAATACCTGAAAATGTTCAAGATCATAAGTCAAATTAATACTCATATTTCCACATGCAAAGGGAAAATAAATCTGCAGTCTCCTACAGCATATGGAAATAGATACAATCAGGGGAAAAAAGCAAATTTTTTAATTTTTCATTTTGTAGAAACATATTAATGATATAGATTCCATTGATCTAATAGATATAAATGTGAAGGTTCTTTGCAAAGAGAAAACCTTTCATGACATTTTTCCTCTCTTCTGCTCTTCTCATGAATGCTCTAAATACAGTCCACCTTTATAGAAAGACACAAGCAAACAGGCCTTCAAATGGAAAGCTAATTTCCACAAGAAAATTACATTTATAATTTAAATATAAGCTTTTCACATGAGTCTTATTAAGCCTCTTGTATTATGACTCTGTTTTAATCTGCATTAGTCTGCTTAAAATATCCAATTTCCTTTTTTCCTCCTGTGAGTCTACGAGTTTTTCTTTAGCCATTAGCAGCAGTAATAACAATTAGCAACATCACTTCCAGCACACAGTCATTTCAGGCTTAAGTGTGTAGGCTTCATGTTTAATGAATCCAAACATAACTAGGAAGGCATGAAATAGAAAATATAATAATCACAGAGGAATTGCAGCCTTCACATAAGAGAGGCCCACAGTAAATCTTACACCTCCAGTTCCTGGAGTATTCAAACTCTACTAGACTTATAACTGTGAGGAAAACTAGCATTTGTTTTCTGCACTTTTGCTTAATCCTGGGAGAAGTAGGAAATTTCTCAGTGGCCTTCACCCTGATTTACCATCTTCCACTTCTTCCAGCTGATCCTTAACAGCAGGCTCAAACAGGATATCATGACAGGTGCTTGCTGTTTTAAGCAAGTTCATTCTCCGTGTATGCATATTTATTGTGTGAAAGGTACAGAAATCGAAGCTCAGTAAGTTGTCATGTACCAATCACAGTAATGCAGGTTCTAGTTGCTTCAGTAATTCAGGTTCTAGTTGTTTGCATGGTTTGCTGCCTGTGTGAATCTTTGACCTCTGATCAGAGGTGCTCTGGTACTGTGACTGGCAGAAGTTATTAACAGGGGTCTCTGTGTCTTGAACCCTCAACTACATATTCCCTTCACAATGAAACTTCTTCAACAGGACAAATGTCACTAAATTACATTTTAATAAATGGTGAGAGCCTGTTTCATTAGACTGTTTGACATAAATAGTTGAGTGTATTAAAGGAATTACAGCATGCACGAGAAGAGTTCTGAACATTGTTCACAGGATGCCAATAAAGCAAACCTTTATTTACACTGCCAGAAGTGTCAGTCACATCTATGGCACACCCAGAAACACAAAGAAAATAAATCTCTTTGTAATAAATCTGGCATCAAATTCCAAATATATTCCTGACTGCTTCTTCTGAGGAGCTTTTCTGTCTGCTGTTCTCAAAGACCTACTCTGTAATTTTCTTAAAACTATCTCTTTACAGACATCATCAAAGTCCGGAGTAATCCTTAAAATATTTTCCTTTGGAAATATTATTATCAAATATAAAGACTGCTTTAATTTCTTTGGTCCAGTTTCTTACATTACATTAAATCTATAAAAAACCAGTACCCACAAGTGACTCTTACTTGGCTATATGATGGTATCTTATCAATCTGTTGCAACTAATGCCATACCAACAGGGACCAACCATGATGTCATACCAAAGCTTTTTGTTACTATAGTTACCACGTGTCCATAAATTGCAATTTTATATTTTAAGAAAAGGTTATTTCTTTTTATAAGCCAGTTCAGTTATTTACAGGACATGGTTTTCTTCTCTGTGTTCCTAGAACTTCATAGTGTAAGCTCAGTCACTATGGCAGTGTTTAAAGCAGTACAACTAGGCTGAGATCTGTAGATTTACATATTCAAGTCTGTGCTTCTAAAATCACAATTTGATATGAGGAGACCTTGCCCCCTACTACTGTCATGTTGTACTCTTTGCACTAGCCAGGTTTAATGAAGGTTCACATCACTTCTTCATATCAGATTTTTATAGCCAAGTCTCTACATACTGATAGAGTGGATTCAAGCTAGATGATTTCTATAAAGTCCCTTCCAGCCCAATTCATTCTACGATTCTATGATTTCCTGTGTTTCAATAAATAAGCTCTCTAACACTGCTGGCACTGTGCCTTTAACAATTTTTCCATTAAATAAGACTTTTTGTTAATTTGAAGTTTATGAAATTCTCTTCTCAGTAGTTGTGTTCTCACAAAGGATTTCAGTCAGTGTACTGGAGAAATCAACAAGAAAATCAGTCTGTGAGTTAAGAGTCTTCCCACAAGGTTTTGCATTAACTCCTATGCTCAGAACTGTAATTCCTTTGAAAGCAAAAGAGAACAGCTCCAGGGTTCATTCCACAAATTAGTATGGGTTCAAACCACCATCAGAAGGAAGGACTTTTTGAATCCCATTAAAATTAGAAGAATGACTTAAGTTTGCATACAGAAAATGACCGTGCTGCTTTTTAAAGTATACAATGGGGAACTAGAGCTAACGAGAGTGGAAATGGCATTCTCTTAACAAGCTGATTATTTAATACAAAGCTTCCACTGGGAAAATAGCAAGGCCAAGCCAACATTATGCAAACTTTGCCAGAGTTTAATGTAATCTCATTTGGGGATGGGGCTTTTTAAGAGTTGTTATTTTGGGGCTTTTTTAATCTGTAAGACAGCCGTATCAAAACTCAGACTCCAAGTGCCTATGGAAATTTACTATATTTGACCCCCTGACATTTCTGAGTTCCCATCAATGCCTATAAACTCTCACTCTCATCTCTCAGATACACTTTTCACATAAAATCTCTGCTGATAAATGAGAAAAGGGGCATGAGGTCCTTGAGAAGGAAGTGGGAAAATGAGGAGAGATATCAGAACAAGATATTTCAGTGTTTGTCACACAATCATTTATGCTGTCTTTAAAGGTGTCTCTCTCCCAAACAAGAAGGAAAGACAATGTAAGTTAAAATTTTGCAATCCTACAATGCATAAACTGAGCATCTTTTGGAAAGTTCTTACTAATTAAATAGTTTTAGATCTTTCCAAAGCACTTAAAAAATCACAGACCTAGAGATGATTTTGCCTGACAATTTGGGCATAAGTAATAATGAGTTCTAATTATGGTAAATTTCTAATTGCTATAAGTACTGAGCAGGTGGCCACAGATATCACACACTGACTCCCAGTTTGAAAAATATTTAAGATGTTTTCTAATCAAAATCCTAAGCTTTCTCCTCAGTTACTACTTGAAAGACAAATCCCATTAAAGGAAGTATTATAAAATTTGGCACAAGTAGTGTATAAACAATAAGAGATTTTTTTCCAAATTTGAGACTTACACTAATGCTGGTTCATGCTATCAAATACAAACATTTTTTTCTGTCCAGAAAGCTTAGGAAACAATAAATTCAATACATGAGGATAGATTATCCTAATGTCAGTGTCGGGGAAATAAACTAACATTTTATTTCCAGTGATGCACATATGTGTGTGCAGACGTGCACAAACACACACAGAGCAAGGAGAGCCTTTGCCTTGCCAGCTCTACTTTGTGTCAGTCTGGCACAACAAAGTAGACTGATACATAACCAAACAAAGAACACCAGCAGATGAACAGAATTCCCAGGGAAAATTGGACTGAAATAATCATCAGCAGAGGGTCTGGCTGAGGAAAAGAGGATGTTTAGGCTTTGAGTGGCTGCTGTCTTATAAAGTATCCAAGAGAGCACTTCCTTCTGTTGAAACATAATTTAGATAAACACTGCTTTCATCCTCCTGCCACAGTCTGGCCTGCTCTGTGCGTCACTGAGGATGGAGCCGTGGTGAACCAGCTCTTTGGAGGGCAGCTGCTGTGTGCCAACATTTGAAATGGTAGCCAATTGTAAGAACAATTTGGTGGCGAGTTCTCCAAACACTGGGCAGACAAAGGATGTTTATGATCTTCTTCCTAGATCTGTTTCTGAAACAAGTGTGTGCATCAGCCAACCCAGACTACTAAAGCACAAACATTATAGATGACTTATTTCTTATAAGTCAGAGGAAATTCTTTTTTCCATAAAATAAAAGCTACAATTTTTTTTCTGAATCCGAAGATATTTCATTATTTCCTAGGGTTGAAACTCTGATTCATGAACTTGTTGATCATCCTGGCAACTTGGCTGCACTTTCACTGCTCCTGTGTGCAACATGGAGATCAACATAATTTGTAACCACTAAAAATGGAGCTTTTATTCCCCCTTCTCAAAGTTGTGATGGAACTGCTGACTATGAATTGAAAAACTACTGAAAATGTTATTTCTAAAATAAAGGCTGATGTCACTCGCCGATCAAAAAGTTCTCTTCTGTTTCATAGAGCAAATAGTAAATCACTCTGAGGACGTCAAGCAAGTCATCTGTGCTGACCATTGACATAGGCTGTGTTAGCCTGAACAAAATTAATCAAAGGGAAAACACAGAAAACCACTTACATGGCAGCAGAAATAGACCTGATGTTACCAGTGAAGTAGAAGAACAGAACTCAAGTTAGAATCCATAGTTATAATTGTGATGGTGCTGGACACCAGGACTGCCCCTGTGTAACAAGGCACTCGACTGTCTTGAGACAAGGTGCTCTGAGACAGTGTGACAGATCCAGCTCATCATTGCCTTCACCACAAAGGATTTAACTCTTGCAGGAGGTCTTTAGGTGGGGACATCAGACAGTCTTGAAGATCTTCCCCGGACTGGTCCTGCTGTCACAAAGACAATTTTGTGTTTAAAATAATGTAGATGCAGAATCTGGCCCTTTCAGGTGGTTCCTGTTGCAGAATTGACATTGGTAAGATACTTGTAGATAGTCAGTAGAAATGGTTTCTGCAAATGCAGGAACAGCTTTGTAAATGGGAGTTGGATATAATTCCATTCTGTGATTGTGTGACAGTCCCTAACAATGGATGATATATGTGCTGGAGCTGTCAGTAGGACCACAGCCCGGGTGGGTTCTGCTTTGGACTGATCAGAACAGCACTTTGGGAGTCTCATCTACAACCCTTACAAGAGATTCTAATTGCCACCCAGACAGCAGTAATCTTTGGTTTCCTATCAACTGGTATTTCATGAGAAGAGCCCAATAAAACACAGCTGTTAACAAACACTGCTGGTGTGTGTCTGTGCAACACTGGTTTTGGTGTAACCTAGACAAGGTGTGGTAGATGAAAATATTCCCAAGGACACAAATGGGATGAAGGCACACATTGGCTCAAGTGGGATAGAAAGCAGGGGAGGTAGAAACCCTATTTCTGACAAGTGTCATTTGAGCAATAAAGGCAAAAGTATCAGCTCTCTTTTTTTCCCACACATTTGATTTTTTCATAGCATTTGTGGATCCTATAGGAGAGAAATTTGCCCTTTTAGAGATGACATTTAAAAATCTTGGACAAACCTTAAATCATGAGATCAACACCTCCCCCAGCTCTATTGCTATCTACTAGTCTCTTTTGATAATTACCAATTATTTTTTGTTAGAAATTAGCTTCAGTGAAAACAAGGCACAAAATGCATTCAGACTTCTTTTAGATCTTTGGAGATGGATGAAATTACTGATATGGCCAGCTATTGACAATGTTGCAAAAAGCATCAGGGTAAGGGTCAAGCAAGCTTTGCCCTTTCAGCTTTAAAATATTCTCTATTATTTTTGGTGGATGATATCTTTTTTGTTCAAACAACTAGTAAATAAAGGGTTTTGTGCTGTTGTGCAAGGGATCCAACTCCTGATCTCCTCATCTATCTGCTTCCACAGATGAGCTTTCCAACCCTGCAGGAATGTTGTCACTTTGTACTATGGTAAAGGACAAAAATCTTCACTGGCTTTTTTTTTTTATTCTAACTTGGCTAGCATGTAGTAATTATGTTGTAACCACTATAAGATAGCTAATATGTTCCTAAATATTGTCATATAAATCTGCAGCTGCTAATCTCCAAAGAAAGACTTTTCTTTCAATTCTCACACTAGTGAGTAGTCTCTGGAGCACAAAAGCAAGCTCACACTAGTTTTATAAAAGTTGTTTATCTGTTTACCCATGTAAAATCTTAAGGATCAACATATGGAAGCTTCTTAAGGAGAAAAGCTGCAACAAGATTTTGCTGGAAGGGGCCATGGGCCTTTTAGCTTCTTTGAAATATTCGGGTTTAATTGTTGTTGAATCCTTAAGCACTTTCCCTTCCACACAGAGAAGATGCAGAACTTCTGACGCTCTTTACTACCTTTTCTGTTCTCACATATCCCTGTAACCACTATGAAACTAAATGATTTAATGCCATAAATAATCCTTTAACCAAGAGAAAGAACTGTTTTTGACTAAAAATGAAAGACTGACTAAATATATCAGCAAATGAAGAGGGAACCAAGGAAGTTTTGTTGCAAATATTTCATACTGTCAACTTTATGTATATAGTATGTGCACACACACACACACACACATATATATATATACACACACAGACGATAGATTTATACCCTTTGTGTACTTTGGCAACATATTTGTTCATCCCTAATTGTAGGTTCTCTTCTTAGGGACTAATCAGATTTACATATAACTATTTCTATGTTTTTAAGTTTTACCTCAGGCCACAACCAAAACTTTTGTAAGAAAGTGATCCACTTTAAGAAGCATGTATACTTTAACATGATTGTATCACTGGATATCATTAAATAAACTGTCCTAAAGAGAACATACTAACAGATGCCGTAACAATAAGTGGGAACAAAATAAATACTTCATTAAAGCAACCTTAGAAGGCCAAATCATTCAACCCACAGCAGTGCTGTACTATAATGGTAGCCAGAATAAAGCAGGAAAGGAAGCTCTGAGAGAGATTTGAGAAAGAAAAAGTGAATTTTGGCAAAACTAGGATCTAGAGAGAGCATTTCTATTCTTTAAAGAGGTAAAGGTTTCTAATGCCATAGAGCAATACAAAATTTTACAATACCATCCATCTGTTGCAGTAGCCTGTGATATCATAACTATCAAAAGTTTCAGGAGTTCCTTTTAATATACAGTTACTTTCCCTCAGAGTTATTACTGACAAGAGCAATCGCCAAATTCGGGTGCAAAAAATTTAATTTGGTCTCTTGGTAGCATTTCATCAGAGTGGGGACCTCTTCCATAGTTCTGCCAAAAGGACAGAAAGATAAAGAAAAGTTTTCTGGTACCACTCACAGGCCATACTATCTCTTTCATACCATTTTTGTGCAGTGGCTGGACTGTAATAGCTTTTGGACACCTGTACATTGTAGTGCAAGATGTACTACATTATTGTTTGTGACACCTTCAAACACCAATTTACTAGGCTACAGATTGCACTGAGCCCAATAAAGCCCATCTAGAGTGGCTGAGGAACATTTTCCTCCCCCTCTTTCTCCCGTCCCTTTGGTAGAGCTGGTATTTTTTACGCAACCTTCTCCCTCAGATTCTCTCAGCCTGGGGTATTGCATTTTTCTGTTGTGTAATGGAGAAGGGCTTAGAAAGCTGTTTCAGTTTTGCAACACAGCAATTCACATTGAGAAGAGTCAGTTATTTACATAGTTAAAATAAAGGAAGAGAAAGTGGTTGTCTCATCAGCTAGGTATATTATTACTACGGTATTTTAAACGCTCTGAAAGCTGTGAAATAAAGCCGGTTTCTAAGGAGAGTTTGTTTTTATTCTCACTCTTCTTTCACAAGCAAAAGACTGTTGCAAGCAGCTGGATCTCTCTACTCTGTTATCTTTAAAGTCAAGATCAAGAGAGATGTTCTGGCTGTGTCTACACAGATACTCCCATCACACAGTTCTCCAGCTAAATTTCAGTTTTAAGGACTCTTAAATTTGCATCTGCACTGCTGAGTTTATTGCGTGTTAAGCTCATCCATGCAGCAGGCAATTTTTTGGGGCTAAAACCAGTTTTCTGCTGTGGATAGGCACAATGCTATACTAACCAAAGCCATGAACCCTGGGTTATGGGGAAGGCAGGAAGCATCAGGGAAGAGAGAGAAAAGGAAAAAATCTCAGTCGCTATGAGATTCTCTGCACTTCAGAATCACTTCAAGGAATTACTTTTGAGCATTTTTAACTCACAGGTACAGAAAGTGCACCATTTCCTCCTCTGCCTTGCTCAGTATGTTTGATTATTTTTATGCTGCTTTCCCAGAAGTTATTGACAACATGCTGACGGTGGGGAATGCACACACCTCGCTCAGGCACTCTGGGAGCGCATGTACAAGAACACATTTTCCACGTCACTCTCAGTGAATTTACAGCCCAATGTACTGAGAACAAACAGCAATCTGCTGCTCAGCCTCTGAGAGCTCGAGACCCATCCTTGAGAGAAATGTCTTCAAAGCAATTTTAGGTTCTGCTTCAAGCAAGCAAATGATGAGAACAAGCTGGCAAAAGGTGTGCAGAGACAGAAAGAACCAGTTGAACTACAGAAACCCTCTGGAGGCAAAGGCGGTAGTCTGGCTCATTTACAGGGCTATGGAAGAAGGCAAGAGTGATTTCTTTAGCATGTTAGCCCAGTTTTTTTTTTTCTTTTAGTTTGTTTAGGTAAGTATGGCTTTCATACATAAAGCATGATGTGTTTGATGACTTGTGAATTATCATAATAAAAACAACATCCCAAAATAAAATTAAAAAAACAAACAGCAAACAACCCCCACTGGAACTGAAGGCAGGTTCAGTTCAAACTCACTCTGTGAATGTTAGAAAGCTATTTCCTCACTAAACTTTGGGCTGGTGGTACTAACAAAAGAATAGTTGCTGTTCAAAATCATGAATCCAGCCTCTCCAGCTCTAATCTCACAAAAGTAACATATATGTCACTGGCTAAAATTACTCCATCTCCTTTGCATGTGCACATTAGTTGTGTTCACACAAATTAGTCAATTGTAATTAGCCTGCAGTCACTTTTAGCCTCATACTGAGACTTGATTTCTCTTTAGATGACAGAACAAAGCCAGATCCAAAAAGCTGTATTTGAAAGGTAAGTTCAAGAGATGACCTCTGTTGAGATAGAAAGCATTAAAGTGAACTACTTGTCATTATTTGGTCAAGTTCCATCCAAATGTGAGCAGCCAGTTCCAAGCCCAGGTATAGCTAAAAGTCCCTCCTCAGGGAAACTTTCTTCCAAGTCCAGTCCTGAAGCATTGGTGGACTCTAGTCCAAATCCTGTTTACAATGAGTACTTTCCCTGCACTGTACAAGGAAGGATAGATATACAGTGAGAAGTAGAGAAACATTTCTTGTTTCTCTATTCCAAAGAGGGGAACAATGCTAAATGGCCTCCACCTTAACATCTGATTCTCTTCTTACCTTATGAACAATGAGACACCAACATTAAAATTAAAAATTCAAAGGTTTAAGAGTCCTGGCATAACCAAGAATATTTATCTGAAGTGCAGTGCAAGACTTAAAACTCCATATTTACAGGAAAGGCTGCTTTGCATGCACAGGAGTCCTAAAACCACCCTAATTTGGGAGTTGACTGAAATTCTATCAGCATGAACTTGTCTTTAAGCCCTTTTTAAGATCACACATAAGACCTCAGCCTTTTGGTCAACACAGCTGAGGGGTTTTGCAGCACCTAGACAAAGTGCAGTTGCAGCATTGTCAAACAGCAGCTGTTGGGAGAGGGTGGTATCTCATCTGTCTTGTGTTAGGAGCACAAGGGGAAATAAAGAAAGAAAATCAGTTATGAAATTTAAAAGATTTTAAAAAACAAAGAGGGAGACATCAATGTGTTTTTATTTTCTTTTTTTCTGCTCTGATTTTCCAACTCTTTCCTATTGCTGAACTCAGGTATCAGTTTGTAACTCAAGCCATGTCGGCTGAGTGATGGGTTCTCTGAACCCCTTTAGGTTGGGCCAGCAGCGGATCTGTGTTCAGACTGTTCAAATTGATTTTTTGAACACAAAAGCAGTCCAGGGAAGGAAGGCACATGCTGTGCAGTGTAATCCAAGCAGACTGTACAGGGGGAAGAAAAAGAATTCCTACCATGTATAAAATTCTGACATTTCAGTATTTGTTTTTGTCCCAGATCTGAATGCAAAAAATTTAAATTTAGATATTTGTGGGAGATGCAAATTTCTTCTGTCCCCTCAAGGAATCATTTCAAAACAGAATCAGAGCATTTTCTTTCAAAACTGTCAGAACATTCCAAAGTGATATATATATATATTCCTAGATTTATGGTTAAAAAGAGAACTATAAAAGAGATTTAAAGATTATCCAAACAAAACGCTGAAGGCTTTTTCACTGAGAACTGTTAAAATAAAAAAATTTCCATATTTCATAAAACTGCTCTTTTGGATAAAAATTTCTTCCATTAAAAAAATTTGTCTAGTTTTACCTAGATTTGCTTTCTACAGTTAATCAAGTTGCAGTTAGGCAGAGATCACTTAGCAGTCCTTGGGCAGCCTTGCTTTTATAATACATTCCATGGATACATCACTTCTTACCTGAGGACCTCAAAACATATTGCAGAGATGTCAGAACCTCCACTGGCACTCAGCTGTGTGGTGAACACATATCCAAGCTTCTCTCCAGACTCAGGTGAATGGTTCCCTCATTAAGAAACTCAGCCTAGAACATTCCCTCATCAGGAAACCCAGCCTAGTGCACGCTATGGTTCTGCCCACACAGACAGCATTGAGACCACTGGTGATCTGGTCTGCAATTCGAGTGTGAGGGGAGATGCCAGATGTGGCAAAATTGGATAGAGACAGTTTGCTCCCAACCTGCTTCCCACTTACCTGTATCCTATTTCTTATTCACATAAGGCGGTGCCAGAGCTACAGTTTTACAGAACCCCTGCACTAATTTGAATGACAAAGTGAGAAATGGTGGAAACATCATGTTTCAGAAATCTTGAGGAGATAGGTAGGAAAGAATTCAAATGTCTTCTGTCACCTTCAAGATTTTCCATGTCTGTCTTCCTAGGAGGTCAAGATTTCAGAAGAAAATCTCCCCTTCTCCTCCTTTCCATGGCATAGACTTAGGAAGAAAAGGAATCAAGGAGCTATTGCTCCTACCCTTTTCTCAGAGAAGGTTTTTCCCTGCTGCCCTGTGGACTCTTTTCTGCCACAGTGTAATCATTACTCTTTGATAAGCTTTTGACATTAAAATAACATTAAGGATCATTACTCTTTCTTGCTCCCATCTAGAGCTGAAAGCACTCGTCACAAGGGCACACTCATTGTGGTGACAGCTGGAAGTCATTCTCATGACAGTGTGGGATGATATCTTATACGTTCCATAAAAGGTGTTAATTATAGTTTAATATCTGTCCCAACAAATAATGATGCTGACTCTGCCCATAATCCATTGACCAAAAAATTCCCTGTCTTTGCCCTCGGATATCTCTAGCATAAGGTCTTGTTAAATATCCACCTACAAGGTCATCAGATATCATCCAGATCTACCAAATCCTAATCTACTGTAATTAATATCAAACCAGATCACTCTTGATTTCATGTTAGGCATCTATTAAAGCAATATGCAATAATGGGATGATGTTAGGAACTTAGAGAAGAGAATTTCCTTTTTGGAAATTAGTATTCCCTCTTTAGGTAGAGCATAGCAGCCACAGGAAAAAATGCAGAGTGCTTTTGTACTAGAAAATTTCATCAAGACTAGCTGAAATTTAATCATGAAAACAAAACCCATCAATTTCATGTTTTCTAGTCCTCCTCCATTGAGACTAATGAGATTTTCCAAAATGACAAATTTTTGAAAGGCTGATAAAAAATTCATTGCAGTTGAAGGTGCTTGGGCCAGCTGCAGTTGATGCTGCTTATCTAGCAAAAAGCCCTTGCCAGTCCCAACTGCCAAGATTTTTTCAAGTCTTCTGTACACATGGTGGTTCCTCCACTCCATAGCCATCAAAAAGGGTGTGCTACATCCACACAGTTAGGTGAATCTTTGTGTGGGCAGAAATCTTGGCCCTGCTAAAGCTAATGGCACTGACTTTGAGGATTTTGGTCAGTGAGTGTTTCACCCCAGATTTCTGACATTCCTGTCATCTTCTCATCACAGCTGCTGAAAGCAAATGCTGTGTGCTTACCTAGCTGGGCTTTGTATTGTCATTCACCATGAAGCTATATTCAGTGTTCATTGTTAGGTTTTGATGTCTTCTTCCAAAAAATAAAAGTAGTTTCTGTAAGGAATAATTGGTGATAAAAAAATCTTCAGTCAGAGTATTTAATTGCCTGGAGGCTGCAAACCAATCTCTCTCACAAAAAGCTGCTTGAAACCAAATCAGCCTGAAAAGATCTTTTCCTTTAAATTACAGTGGTGCTCAGTCTTTCTCAGATATTGTAGCTCAAGTGAATTACTGGAAAGAATGGATACTGAGAACAAAAGAAAAATGATTGGCGAGAATAGAAGCTGATAGGATTGAAATAAAAACCTTCCAGTGCAGGGGCCTGAGCATAACTGCATGTCTTTGCATATTTCCCCAAGGAAGAAGGTAACAAATAGTTTTGGCAGGAGGGAGACATTTTAAGGCAGCAAAATAAAAGGGTCATGTATCAAACCAAATTGTGTTAGCTTTGAGATGTATTAAATCTTTATATGATCTTGTTTTCCTTTGCAAGCCTTTTTTCTCTTTTAAGAACCTGAAGATTTGAAGCTTGAGTTTTTTGCAGATAATTACACACTGCATATTTTCTGCCTATATGCATTGTGTGTAAGATTATAACAACCTCCCAAAAAACAAACTTCAATTTAAGGAAACATTAAGGTTGCAAAGTCTGTAAAATAAAGCGAAAATATGGGGTGTCAAGATTCTAATTGTTTGTGCTTCCTTAATTGAACCTCCCCAAATAAAACATAGGAAATGGCTTTAAATTACACACTCACACATATCCAAAACCCTACAGCTTCTTTGTCTCGTACAGTGAACAAAATGTTTTCCACCTCTGTGGTGCTTTAGCGTCTGGCTAAAATAATACAGAACAGGAATTACTTTGAAGAGGTTCTAGGATCTGGCCACTGCGGGAATAAAACAAACTGACTTAAAAAACAAACTTCATGCAAAGAGGCAAAAAGAACAATCACATTGTTCTTGTGTTTGCAGCAAAGAATGCAGCAAAGAAGTGAAGTAAAGCCATGAAAACTAGAGACAAAGCACAGAAAGAAGAAGAAACAAAGCCTGTGGTAGGATGTGATACAGAGAAAAAAATTTATTGACTCATGGGAATTGAGTGGGATTCAGAAGGCTCAGAAAATAGCCAACTGTTAAAGGATTGAAAAGAAATCTGGATTTGGCAAAAAAATAAAGCGTCTCTAAAAGTTGTGTTTTCACATCTGCAATTTTCATTTGCCCTGTTTTGTTGAAGCAGCATCAGTTGTCTACCCAGTATAAAACCCTGAACCATTTCCCTCATGCTGAAAGTCTCCAGTTTACACAAACAACCTAGTGATCATATAGCTCCCTATCTTTCTCCTTTTAAAATCTGCTGACAGGGCATATTAAGGCAGCAACACTTCACTGCTCTTAAATAAATCTGTGACAATTTTTCATTCGTTGTTTAAACTCCAGTATCCTACAGTCATGCAGAGAAATTTAAATCTCTTGCCAGCTCATTTCAGACAAGCTCTAGAATGAAAAAAAAGTAATCCTTCACAAAAATAGTATTCCATAAGGATTCCAAACAGAAGGAAAAACAAAACAAGACAAAGATTATCCCCAAAAAATTTTGTATTCTGAGGCCCAGTTTTTCTAGAACAAAAAGAAATTTTTGCATCTCATGACTGATGATCCAAGACCCCAATATTCCATCCTTATTTAAATAAAGGAGCAATATACCAATCAAGGGTCTAAAATGCCACCCAGACCTTGACATGTGTGAGCAGCATACAATCTGCTTTATGTATTTAAAGCATTTTCTTCTACCAGACTTCATTATTCTCAACGAATATAACACTCCAACAGTCAGTGATAGGAAAACCACAGGGAATTAAATACTTTTAGGCATGTATAGAGCAACTGTGTCTAATATCCTCATCAGACTTTTGCAATGGAAGAGAACAACAGCTAACATATGGACAAATAAGGACCAATCTTCTAGCTACCCTCTGTTCAATGGAAAATAATTTCCAGTAGGAAAGGCCCCCTCAGGATATCAGAAAACTAAGCTGGCACTGAGTACATATGTCCAATTCAGCCATGCACAGAGAAATTATTCTGACAACTGGCATGGCAAAGCCAGGAAAACAAAACAATTAAGCTCTACAGTTGGGATCTCTCTCCGCGATGAGCAGAGCTGCAGCGGTGCTGCCGGCTCAGCTGCTTCTGTCCCTCCAGCCCTCCTGCTTCCCCTTTTTACACGCTTCCAGAAAGTGTTCCTCTCCTTGTCCTCTCTGTCTCCTCTGGGGCGCAGCAGGTTCTTCATGGGAAGCTCCTGTCAGGACTTGGCAGAAGGTTGAAATGGTTCACAGTTCTGTGCTAGATGTCCTGGGGAAAGCAGATAAGTGCTGGAACTATGCATGAGTAAAGGCACATAAGAAAAAACTGGGGTACTGCTAAAGAGAAGGATGAATTTAAATAATCTCCTGATATCGTTTTCTGTCTTCCCTTATATTTGGAGGAAAAAAATTTGAAAGAGAACATGAAGCAATTTTTTTCATTTTAAACAAAGACTGATTTGAATCTGCTGTTCCTGACCAAGATCTTTTATTATTGGTTATCTCCCTAACTGGGGATGATCTGGGTTAAAATCCCTCCTTCAGCCAAGGGAAAAAAAAAATCCCTTAGCACCCAGATGTGTGTTTTCATTCTGTGGTGAGGCACACACACTCCTTCCTCTGGATGGTGCTTCATCTAACACAGAATAATTACCATGCCTTTCATAAGCAACAGAGAATCCTAGTTGTTAGTCCACTCATCCAGGAAGGAGAAGATAGGTTATATTCAATATTCTCAAAACACAGAGTACTTTTTTTTTTTAATAATAGAGAGCAAATCATTGCTCAGTCTGTCATTTCCATTTATCTAGATACAGGATTATCCATGATATTCAACCACCAAGTGATGAAGAAAGAATACTTTTCAAGGGGATCCCCTAAAGATATTTCTCAGCATTTTTTTATTTAGCTATACCTTAGTTTCACAGCACAGCATAACTCATACCACATACTCATTTGACTTTTATTTTATTCAGGGAGCGACATATTACAATTTTTGAAACATTTTTGTACAGCTTGGATGAATGTATTCAATAAATACCATTCAACCCTTAAATAGATATACAAATCCTTCTGCTATTTTCTCCAAAATAAACCAGAATACATTTATCTGGATGTAGCCTATTCATTATCCACAGGTAACAGCCTTACCCTTCCCACCTTCCCACTTCAAAGGATGGATTCAGTGATCCTGTTTCTCTCCACATCTTAATTTCCTCCCATTCAGGATCTCTCTCTACACTAACAACTGTTGTGCCATGTAGAGATGATGACAGAAACACCCAGGCTTTTCAAAACATATCAGCCCCTAACCTTCAGGCCTTTAGACATGCAGTCATTGAGCCGTCTCCAAACTCCTAAATAGATCTCTTTCTGTCCAAAAAATCCAAGAGCAATCCTCAGAAGCCAGGGGAACAGAATTAACCTCCCAAAACAGCAAATTAAACCAGCTCAACTAACATTGTTAACAGACAAGCATTAGTGATGGTAACAGCAGAAGTGGAAAGTAGCTACAGCACAAAGTCAAACTGGTTTTACTATCCACAGTGCATTATTAGTAGTACCTTTAATGGATGGCTTTTGAAAAAGGCATTAGGGGCCTTGGTATTTGGGCAGGAGTAAAACAGTGTCCAGCAGTACACAAACTCTGTCCAGAGATGATCTGGGATTGATCACAGTGCTTGGGCAGGGTGGGAGCAAACTGTCCAGAGGCAGGAAAGTGACACCAACTATTCCGTTAGTAAGGAACAGTACCTCAGAATTCTATCAATAGAATAGGGCCCAATTGGAGTGTGAGAGTGTCTGTATCTGTAGGCATGTGTGTGTGTTGTGTGTTGAGATACATAGAGAGATCATAGTACACATATGTACCATAGTACACATATGGGTTTTTGGTTGTATTGTTTGTTTTGGTTTTTTTTGTATTGTTTGTATTGGTTTTCAGTTTAGGAAATGAAGCTAGAAATATTAACAAGGATTAAATAGGATTAAGCAGTCTGAGTCAATGTCAACCTGGTCTGACAGTGAGCAGTGTGCTCACAGGCCACATGAAGAGCCTATTCCAGTGTAGCTGAAGCACTATTTTGCATTTGGTTCTGTGTGCTGACTACACAGCCATTGCCAGACAATCCTATGGCACAGCAATCCCAACATCAAACCCATGCTCTGGAGAAACAGCCCCTCCACTAAGAAGCTTTACAAAAGGTGGAAATCCTAGAGCATGTCTAGCTCCTCTGCATTCCTCTGTGACCTGGCACGGTAGTGGCCTTCTCACAGCACTGCAGCAACACAGGTGGCACAACCTCATAGGATGTACCTGCAGCCTCATACTCACACAGGAATGGAAGCAGCAAGATAAGGACATCTTTTTGATGGTGATGGCAGGACTTTGCCAATCCTTTTTCTGTTGGTACTCTTATACCACATGCCTACGTGGAACTACACAGAGTTTCTTGAAAGTAGGGTGAAATTATACAGCTATTTTCCCCTTCTGCCAATCAGTTCATTTTTTCACCACCAACTGGATAGCTGTCATGCCAAGATGCAGCCTAGAAAATGAAGTCTGGGTTAAGAATCCATAGGAAAATGTTAAATGACAGGCTCATATTCAAGACCTTTTTCAAGATCATTTCAGAAGTCACGGCTGAGCTCTGACTTGGCCATGGTACTGGGTCTGATTCCTTCTCTTCGTGTCATATAAAAGATTAGCACCATTTAATTCTTGCATGCTTCCCGAGATTGAAAACAAGAGTGACAAATTGAGCCCTAATGCCAGCAGATGTAACTCCATTTGTGCCAGTGAACTTTTAGTAATTTCTCCTGCAGCTATGCTTGCCACAGTGAAGCTGTAAGAGCTGACTGCAAAACATGGTTTTACTCAAATAATGGTTTTTATGGAAGCCTGAGAGTAACTCTTTTCACTCTGGTGGAGGCATTAAAAAGGTTTCGGAGTTTGGGTTATTTACATAACTTTAGAACATTTGATTTGCATAGAATCACAAGAAGCTTTATGATCCATATCAGTTTATGTTGAAACAGCCCTTTAAATACTGCAGTTGGGAATGTTCCTATGACCTTACTCCATCATGTAGTTCTTAGTTGTGTGCTTGTGCTGGACTCCATTCAGTCCTATTAAACACATCTTACTGCAACAACTTTTGTTTTACAACTACAATTAATGTGATGAAGAAGCTGATTTTTCACTGTTTTCCTTATTTTTGTACCAGTCAAGGAATGTGCTTAGGGGGGAAAAAAATCCTGAAACAAAAGCCCACCACTAACACACTGAAGGATTTATCTGAAAGAGAAGGAACCCCTAGGGAACCAATTTAATACTTCCACTTTATCTTCTCATCCTGATATGTTCTGGAAAGCATTATACTGTCACTACACTCTGACTAAGCAGAGTGCATGAGAGCATACACTGGCCAGAGGAATAATCCTCTGCACAGTTATGGCTGACATGTAAGCTAATCACAGTCAGCAGCAGCCTTGTTAAAACAACATTGTGCTATTGCCATTTCATTTGAAAGCCTGCTTCTGACTGAAAGCAGACAAAACATCAGCAAAGCTATAGAATAATATTCTTCCCTATTACTCAGGCACTTTGATAGCAATGTTCACTTAATATCTGACCAAAATATTACCTTGCTATACTTGGGCTGTATTGAGCAAATTCTATTGCCACACTGAGCAAATACTTTTACAAACACACAAACCAAAGATATTACAATCTTTCAGCAGTAAGAAGTTGTTCTCTAACTCACAGGCACTCAATGTATTTTACACAGACTTAAGAAACATCTGTCATTAATTATGAAATTGTCCTCTTGCTACTCGAGTGCTGACTGTATTTTTTCTGCAATATTGTTCTTGTTTCACTTTACATAATCATCTGAGAAAAAAAATCTACCTGAATTCTTATCATTGCAAGGTTACATTGTAAAAGTGACACATTTGTTTTCATCTGTTTTCTTCCAGGTGCTTGTTATGGTTTTAGTTTCTGGTCTTCTACTATCATATGAAAAAGTTACTGAGTATATGTGATTATATGAATGGTGGACGTTGGAGTGGAAGTTCTGCATACCTTGAATGCAGTTGCTACTACATGTTCCCTGTAGGAACAGGGAAACTGACTTAATAGCCCATGTTGCCAGCTGATCTTTCCCTCCCCAGCACTATGCAACTATGATGTAAAAACAAAGGCTCAGTATATAAGTTTAAAGTATAAAATCTAAAAAAAATCTAAAAGAAACCCTGCTTGAGAGAAAATGTTGCAGAACTTAGCAGTTTGAACACAGTATTGCTATAAAGTGGTTATATGGCTCCCAGTTCAGAGCTGGCTTATGCCAGCCGACAGCATATTTTACAGGATGAAAAAAACCAAGAAGATCAAATTTTCACACTAAAACAAAATATGTCTTCTTGAGCTGGGTGAAAATATAATCGTGCCTTATAAATGTACTTGTTGAGATACTAGGAGAAGGACATAAAACATATCTAAAAGAAAAAGGACAAGAACAGAACAAGAAAAAATGACCAGTAAGCAGGTGTTTTTTTCTGACCATTAGAGCAGTCATATTTTGAAGCAATAACTATACAGTGTGGACAAATATCTAAACTAATTTTAAGATACAGCCAATCAGTTTACAAAAGATATTATATGATCTATTTGCCTCTAATAGCAAGACACAGGGCTTGATGAATGTTGCAGTTCCCTTCCTGGAAGGGAGCTTCCAGGACCCTGTCCTGGGTCCTGTTCATTTCATCAAGCCTTGATATTTTAGTTGGGTGTTATTTTCAAAACAGTTCTGAGTCAGCCTTTCTGAAAATTTTGATTTATCCAGTCATCAGGACAGAAAGACTGGAAATGACTGCTGACCTGCAATTTATCCCTAGAAGGAAAGAACTTCAGTTCGTGCTGAGAAACTCCTTGATCTCAAGATTCTCTCTTTGAATGTATTGCTTTCTTTTCTTCCCCTTTCATCTTTCCATCTTAAACAACTACATTGTATTGATCCATATTTCAAACCCATCATCACTCATTCTCTCTGCTGCACTAACAAGATAATAAGTCCTAATTTTCAAGTTGCCAACATAGCATATGCAGTACTCGCCTTTAAAAAAAATTACAAATTAGAATGTAGGGATGATTAAAACACGAATGAAATGCAGTGCATCTGTCAGAGCATCCTCTCTTACAGGTAACAACCTGTCTAACATCTCTTTAAGAATGTAGCTAGTTTCCAGAGGTCTAAAGTCAAATACATTGACTTAAAAAGTACCTTTAGAGCAAACCGCAGAGCTCTGTACTTGGCAATTTAAATGACTGACCATTGAATTTATGAGCATTCTCAGCAATAAAATTCAGCCTGAACTTAATAATAGCACATTTTATGTGACAACGATGACAATTATAATCTATAGTTACCGCAGTCATCCTTTGGTCTGGGGGAAGATGACACTATTAATTACACACACTTGCCATTTGTCGGACTTAACTTGGCAGGCGATTGAGCTCTGAACCATCTTCAGCTTGACTTCTACATTTTCCATTTTCTAATCCACTGGAACGAAGATAATTAGAACAGAGAAAAATGAGAGGCTTTCTTTTCCCTGACTTGTTTAAAGATGCACCAAACCTCTACCACATTAGTGGCATATTCAGTAACACCACAGTCACCTTAAGGCTGTGCCACTTCACTTAAGGAGCTGTTGGCATTTACTTCACAAAAACTATGCTCCAGAGGCACTGCATTTCTTATTCATTTTAATTTGCATTGGATGAAATGCAACATGGAAAGGCTCTCAGCCCATATGTAACGTTCACATAATTCCAACATTTCTTACTATTTGTGTCTGGAATTTTATGTTCCATTTATGTCCATTTCTAACTTTCCAGGGGAATTAAAAAATACATTAACTTTAAAAATATCTTTAAAATATTGTAAAAAAGCATCTCTCTAAATTCTTTGTCAACTGAAAAGAAAATTGTTGATTCCAAATTAGGAAATAAATCTCTATTTAGGTAATAAAATCTCTATTTAGATAATATCTAAGTACTTTCTTGTTCTGTACCTAAGGATGCAATTTCACATAAGGATTCAGGGTCAAATTCTACAACAGAGACAAATTAAAGCATATGCATTAATGTTTTCTTGATATTAGATTTTGGGATCTTTCTGGTATAGAAATTTTGGAATATTTCTGGAAGATTCATCTACATAATTCTCCCATACAGTTTCCCTAGTACATACTTACCTGTGGAAAAGAAAAAAGAAACTCAAAAATAATCCCCAAAACCTCCACCCCAAAAAAAACCAAAGAAACAAAACAAAATTTAAAAAGCTCCAAACCAACCAAGCAACCAACAAACACCTAACAGACAGGCATTGATTTTTTTTCCCCAGATGATTCAGCTCTTCCTAGTAGGCATTTAAAAGGAAGATTTTCAAAGCATTAGACTCAAGTCAACTAATTTAGTGGTTTTCAGCTCACAACAAATGGTTAAAACAGAAAAGAGAATGAAGCAAAGCATTTTAAAGTTGAAAGACCTTCTTAAAAAATTGTTGTTCTTTGTCTTTCTCTTACAAAGCTCATCCAATGCTCATAGCTACAGCAATAAGCAGGCAGAAAATCTGTTTCTGGGGCCACAATGCTTTAGCTGTTTGAGCTGCCCTGAAGAGGGGACCAAGTTCAGCGCACTTCCTTCTCCCTGTCTATTGCAGTAGCCCTGATCTTCACCCGGCCTCACAGAAAGAAGGTTCAGAGGGAGTAATCCTAGCAGAATTGTTCTCAGACAGATTCATTGCATGAGGAATAACAAGGAATAAATAAGTCCTAACAAGGTCACAAGAGAAGAAATGCATCAAAAGAGAGTAAAAGATGACCCAGGACCTCTATAGGCTCCTGTGGAAACAAAGGAAGTTTGGAGAGTTTCACAGGTAAAACACAAACTTAAACTCTTCCCAGTAGTATTCAGCCACGTGAAATTCAGCCATGGTTAAGTTTTGCAAAAACTTGCAAATATTTGCTCTTCAGCTCTGTTGTCTGTTCTGTCTACAGACAATTCAAACAGAGAGTTTGCCTGGCCATCATCTCAGCTGCTAGTATTGGTGTCTCACAATTTCATATGTACCTACTTTAAAAAAAAATCCAATTTTAGAGATGATAAAGTTTTCAGAGCTATTCTCTGTACGTAAAGATGAAAATATGGCTTGAACTAGTGACATTTAAAGAAATATTGTTTGTGCTGAATAGGCTGTTTTAAGTTCATACATCAGTTTTAAGCATTCAATCATGAGCAGTATTTATTGTGGATTGCATCTTATTTTTGGATTTGAAGGTATAGGACTGCAATACTGGATGCTATTTAGAAATAATTCAAGGCCTTAATATTTGATCTGCACTGTATGTCTTAAAATAATATTAAGTAAGTGTGTCAGGGGAATTGTTGTGGGGTGATAAACCAAAAAGTAATCATTAAAACTGAATAAATCCAATACTTGAGGCAGAACACTTTCAGAGTAGTCAGATCCGTAATCTCAAATACTACTAAATATCCATTTTCAAATATCTACATTTAATAATCTGCTTGGCAGAGCATTTTTAGAGTACTTAATAACATTTGTGGCTGTAAATCAAGTCCACCAAAAATATTTCCTCCTATTTAATTTAAATCCCCAATTACAGATCCTGCAGTTTTCTATTTGAGACTGCTCCTCTCAGCTTTGGCCATGAACTACCATTGTTCCACAGAGACACACACAAAAGGCACACCCACACAAACCTGTGCATATAATACCACACAAAATGTCCTAGTAGGATGGACTGGACAGGAAAAATTGCTGCAACATGCCTTCTGCTGCACAGCCAAGGAAAACTGTAAAGCCTCAAAGTTATCGACTCAGTTCCTGTCCACGTCCTAGTTAACAATCCCTCAGCATCCTCTGCAAGCACCACTTCCATGGAGACTTTGTGAAGCTATTAAGAGTTCTGGAAAAGACCTTGTTAAAGTTATGTAACAAAGCAAAATGGATCTATGGGGAGATTTTCTTTCTCAGGGTGTATTTACACTTTTATTAGCATGCTTTTGAGGAGATAAAAAAAAGTAAGATGCATTAATATAGATAAACATATACAGGCAAGCAGACACAGACACAAACATATCTTCTTGTTTGTTTATACTGTGGCACTAATAGTAACAGCAGCAATAAAAATTACAAAGGATTTAGAGTGAAGCTTTACTGCAGTTTGTACAAGTTCCAGTGCTGCTTTTTTATCAGCAGAAACTTTCTTTCAAGCTAGCAAAAGTTATGCCTTACTGAAGAAGCAATATTTTGAAGTTTTGTGTTTTGCATTTCTCAGAAAAGTGATCATATTCAGCTGCCAGCTGGATTGAGGTTTCCAGGCCCCAGCACTGTCCAGGCTCAGTGGCTGCCCATGGACAGCCCCTGTCCCTTGGGCCAGGGTGGCTGCTGAGACCTCCGTGTGACACTCCCACTTCCCTTCCCCTGACACAGGAGGCTGTGTAATGAGGAATTCATATCCTGTGAAATCTTTAGAAATATCTTTGCCTACATTACATGGATGGAGAGGGGCTTTCAGGAGCTGTAGGTGTTGAGATTTCCATGCAGAGAAATATCCCAGTGTCTGTCTACTTGTTTCAATCCTGTCCATTAGTGGCTCAGCAAAATCCTTTCTTTCCAGTTTACTTTCAGATGCTTTGGCTCTCTCTTGCTCCTTCATGTTTCTCTTTTCATAGGAATAAACTGCAACTGTTCCCTCCTGTCCTAAAGCCAATTGCACAAGAGATGGGAGCTCCCATAAGAGCAAGGAGCAATCTTCCTGCCAGCTGCAGCCTTGTACACCCAAGCAATGCCCTTGTGTGTTCAAACTGCATCAACAGAGGCCTGCAGCCACAGCATGACTGAGCTGTATCTTCTGTGTGTGAGATATCCTGATCTCTCCTATTTTATCCTTCTAAGCTAAGTATTTTCTGCTGTTCTTAGGGATGGAATGAAAAGATTTTTTTCTTATCTTTCTGCTCAGCAGGTGTTCAGTCAGTACAGTTCACTTTTTAAAAAAATCTCTCAAGTCCAGCTGGATTGCTGGATTTGTTTCAGAGCCCTTAACATGCATTTAGCAGACTTTGCAATGATGTTGGCATTCTCTACCAGACATTCTGCTGAGTAGATTTGGAACTTGAGACATGTTGAAATCTAGAATCTAATACAAACATTTTGGGCAATATGAAATAAAGTCTGTGGGTTTCTAGGTTCAGCAAATACAAATTAAAACAGATCATACTCTGTTTTAAATAGAATGTGCAACCTCAGAAAAATCTAAGTCAACACTTTAATGTACTCCTTGCAAGCCTGTATATTTGTCTCCCTGCCTCCTCTGACATCCTGATTTATTCAACATTTCCTTTACATTTGTTTATGTCCAGCTCACCTTTAGGGACTCTATTAAGCAAACCAAGGATTTTCCATTTTCTAGACTCATTATTGGCTCATTGTTCACAGTAAATAATCAGACCCACTTTTTCTGAGAGGTTTCTGTACAAGTTTGTGTAATGTTTGAACAGCAGTTAGGTCTTCTCCAGGAGCCCTCAGTTGTAGTGGTTCTTGTTTTATGTAGTTATGTTTCTTATCCCAATAATCTACATTTTTTCACATATAACATTTACCCAAGCATTAGCTCTCCATTAATATTTCATAGCAGTTGCACCAGTCTCCACTAAAGTAGTGCATTTTCCTCTATCAGCTTCAGTATGTTGCCTCTATATAGAATTGTTCTTCACTCCTTTTTGTATTTCCTTTCTGGTAAACATGCACAAGACACTGCCAGTGGGCTTGCTGGTTGTATTAATTTTGCTGGTTCTGATTGCATGTTCCTGCAAAACACTAATCTATCTTGCAGTTGGTTTCATATTTTCCAGTTGTGGACATACCTTTGTGTCCATGTACCTTTCATGTTTCATGATGTTGTTATAACTTCACAACTTCACAGACACTTGCTCATTAGTGTTTCTCTGATATATCTAGCTGATAATAATCCTAACCCTAACTCATGTTTCCTTAGTCAATGTCTACTGTATTTACCTTTTACTTTCTAGCATTTTAAAGTATTTTTTAATATTTCCATTATTCCAGGTTTGATATATTGGTTTAGATCTTTGATTTCAATCCAAATAAAATCTCAGTAATGAAATCTGTCAAAGAAGCATGGTGTCATGCCTGATTTTCTAAGTTAATGTAAATCAAGAACCTTCAAAAGAACTTTGCTTCCTTTTGCTGTTTTATTTGGACCTATGTTTCAACAACTTTGCTGTACTTGAGAATTGAGAACTTTGCTTTAATTGAGAATACAGTATTCACTCTAATTCGTCCTGGCTTGCATGCAGACAGTTTAAGATCTGTAGCCCCATGTCCAGGAATAGCAGGGAAATGTTAACTTTTCTAAATCTTCTTTCTCGAAGAATACATCTGCATGCATCTAGACAGCACATCCTTACTTCACTTTTTTCCAGGACTCTGCTACAGCATTTCAGCCAAAGTTGATTTTATTTGGGATTTTTTTTTTAATGGTCCCACATCTCTTTTAATTTGCTTTCTCTCACTTCTGGCCTTTGCTTTGGATATTTACTCTTTTCCAAGTATCCCCTCTGGTACTATGCAGTATTTACGATTTTAAGGAGCCTTTAGCTTGACACACAGCACAAAAAGCTATAAACAAATGTCTGCCACATGCCACTGATTTCAGCAGGCTGCTTGAGCAGCCCTGACACACGCCACCACAGACTCTTCAGTTCTTAAAAGGCAGTGACACATTCCCTTATGCTGACAGCCTAAAGTTATCCTCTTCTGGACGTGATAGTTACTCAGAAAACTTGCTGAAGTCAACAAGGCGCAATTGAAGTACACACTGAAGCTGCAGGGAAACTGTCTGAGCATGAGCACTCCCAAAATGGGTTTTGGAGAGAGTGGTTGATCAAGTTAGGAAGCCAAGAGAATTCTGACTTTGTTGTTAGCAGCATTAAAATAAAATCCCCAAGTTACTTTCTTCCCTATTCCACTCTTCAGCTTTGAAATGAGATGCTAAGGAAGAAAAATTAACATCTACTCTCTCAAGCTGTTGCATTCTTGGGACCACTATTGAGAAGTGTCAAACAAAAGAGGCAAAATTTACCATATAAGACTTTTAATTTCTGTTTTACTTTTTCATCTATAGTGGTTTGTATGGTTACTTGAAAAAGAATAGATATAAAGTTGCTTAATCAGGTAATTATAACAGGTCTGTGATCATTTTCTTCATAAAAGAAAGTGACAATGGAAAAATTACAATGTGGCAAAATGGAACAACATATACTTTCACTAAAAAAATTCTTTACAAGCTCTCTAGCAGGTATAAAAAACCACACCAAAAAAAAAAATAAAAAGCATCACCAAAAAACAAGAAAACATAACAAATATATAAATAATATTTCACCCCAGGGAAAGCCTTGAGGTAAAGTCCTGGTCAATAATCCAGTCAATTTTTCATTATTTTTTTTAATTTGTAGAGAAGGAATAGGGACGTGAAGGGAGTTAAACATTTATATATCACTGATGGTAGACTTCAGAAAAGTTGGATCTGAAGCAAATAAGGCATAATTTGATTTCGAGATGCACTTTGTCAGATAAATCAGAAGATATTCAGACTTTAGCCTGAATAGAAGACCTCCCTGCAGTGAAAAGAAGAAATGATTAAGTGGATGAAGATGAGGTCCCGGAGGTGAAAGTTCTTAAGGTTCACAACTGTTCTTTTTTCACATAGCCCCTACATACAAAGAGTTGACTTCAAATTCTGGGGCTCTTTGCTGCAGCTCATCTTGGACATCTCTGAACCGACTCCACAATTTCATAAGCATTTAAGCCAAACCTGGAGTTCTACAATTAAATCATCTTGTTCCACCACTGCGCTGGTCTGAGCCATTTTCATGCCTTTTACCATCTTGATTTGAAGAAGCATTGTCCAAAAGAGGTTCCCAAAGTTCATGGCTTTTATTTTCTTTGTGGTTAAAGAGCATTTTAAGGGAATTAGATGCCTAAATATTCTTTTACACTATAGTAGTGTCCTACCAAACATAATTTTACATCTCTGTTAATACCTATTTATTTGCATCTTTCTCTTGTCCAGCAACTTGTCATGTGCTTATGTACAAATATAAACCAGCATATTATTTATTTTAAAATGTCAATAAATACTTAATTCAAAATCAAGTAAATTCAAAGGAAATATTCCTTTTTCTTTCAGTTCAGCCTTGGATTCGATACTGATCTACTTTGTTAGGCTTCACCCCGCCATCACATTCATTTACAATGGCAGAAATATTGATAGCAAGTACAACAGAGGGAAGAGGCAACAGCTCCCTGTTGCCAGAAGGGATTTTCCTGTAATTTTTAGCCAGGGCCCATGAGAACACAAGCCTCAGACAATAGGAGGAGCCAAGGTGATACAGGCAGAGGACAATTCTGGATGACCTGGAGTAGTAAACACAAAGGAAAATTGTTTGATGGTCAGTGTGGGAATGCCACCTTGGAAGTGGAGCAGGACCAGGTGCAGTACAAAGCCATGTCCAACACATGTGAAACCTCCAATGCATGGTGGAACACAGAAGGCAGGAGAGGAAAGTGCCATCACAGCCCCGACAAGCTGTGGGATGATGTGGGAAAAGAGAGAAGGATCACTCCCATTCTGGGTTTCCTCACTGCGGATGCAAAGCCTGATCTGCACCTCTGCCCTCCCACAACAATCATCCTTCCTTATTTTATATCACCCACAATTTTTGCTGCTGCAGCAACTGATTATTGAGCGCTTTCTTTTCCTGTACAGCTGGATCAAATGGAATTGCAAAGAAAATCATGTGCCTGTCTGTCTTTTCTGCTCCAGCCTTCTCATGTAGAAAGGTGGCTGACACCTCAGCAATGAGCCAGGCTAAACTCAGATACAGCAGTACCTTCCTGCTTCCCTCCCACTTCCCTCCTGCCCTCTCCTGTCCTCACTTCTCCCCAGCACTTTGCTCCCAGCCTGTGTTTGTCTCCTTTGGGAGTGGGTTTCAGCTCACCATCTCAGCCAAACAAGGGCCAGCCTAACAAGCTGGATTAGCTCATCTAGAGCCAGCTGCATGCCTGCAGCAGCACCAGGAAGAGGAATAGCTCCCTAAGCAGGGAAGGGACTAAGGGAGGAAGTGACAAGGCGAGGAAGAGCAGGATCACAGCTCTCTGTTGCAAACAGCTGTAAGGTCAGCTCAGCCCTTTTCAGTCATTCCACTATTCTCTGAATCCTCCTGAAAGCTATCCAGCATTAAACATATTGTTCCTTATCATTTTGTTGCAGCAGTAAGTATTTAGAAAATTTGATATAGAATAAAATGCCTGTATTTGTAACAGCAAACTTTCAAATATAGTGAAAGGAAGAATATTTTTCACCAAGCTTTTACACTAATTACAATTAAATTTTCAATTAGAATGCTTTCAAAAATTATTTAAGAAATTACACACCAAAAAAAAAGTACTTAAGTACTTCAAAGTTGTACTTAAAGGGTTTGGTTTTTGTTTTTTTTTTTTTTTCAAAACAATATATAACTGTTAGAATTGCTCCTATTATTCCTCAAAACTACAAGCCATTTCAACTGTATCTGTAATAAGGGTCACATTTTGGCACCCATAACACTCAAAGGTGTTTTTTAAAGGTTTTTGTAACAACTACCCAATTTACTGCTTAAATTTTGATACCTATATGGTCACAAGCCTTGATCATTTGCCTTGACCAAGGCAAGTCCTAAGGTTTATCCCCACCTTCCATTTGCAGTCAATGGGGCTAAATTGCCATTGGCTCCTAAGGGAACTGTTTTAGAATACAAACATATGCACAGGCAATATTACTACCATTATAAAATACTAGGCAAAGTACACTTGGTCTCATGAAATGCTTCTTAAGCAGATATTAACTAACAACTACAGTGCTCAGTTTCTCTAGAGAAACTCTAAATTTACTTGAGAACTGTAGTCAGGTTTTCTATTCCACACACAGGCTTCACTCTGAGGTGCTTCTGCAGAGCAACAATAATTTTGATTTTTTTTTTTAGTATGAAGAGGTTTGCTTCAATGTCTGTGAACTGCACTAGATATTTTTTGCTCCTTGTAGAATGGTGGTGATCAACACATCTACTGTTGTAATACATAAAAATAATTATTTAGCATTATTGCACATGGCAACAGCTACTGCATTTAATGACCCAGTATTTCCCTTTTCATTCACTGATTACAGCAGCAGTCTGGAAAAGACACTAGTAGTCTTGTAGAGGTGGATATTATTAAAGGAATAAAAAAAATTAAAGAGACATTTTTATTAATCAGATTACATAGAAATGTTTTAGTAGGTTGTCTCTGTAAAAAATAGGTCTAGAAATTCAGTTTTAAACATATGAGTTCTCTAAGGCTACAGATCTTTCTGCCTCTAGACATTAGTCACTACCATTAAGAAATGCCCAGTCTGTTGCATGGAGGAGAATATATTCCTTTGGATAAAAACTGCTGCAGCTTAATCCAGTTAATCTTAGTTGGTGATTTAGGTCCTAGCTGTGTCTTAAGCATGTGTCTTTTCTGAGGCAGAAATGTTAATGTAGGACCTAGAGACATTGTAGTAGAATTGTGTTATTTATTAGGGAAAACTAGAAGTTGGTCTCTTGCCCTGAGCAGACAGGCAGATGTGAGGTGTTTTCAGGCTGGTATTTGCTAAGATTTTGAAAAAACATAGGGAACAAATGAGTTATTGCACTGGAATAGTAAATGCGTAGTTGAAAACAGCTGGAACCTCAAGGAGCACAGACCTGCCAAAAGTGACAGTGTAGGAACAAAAGCATCTCTAGCAAGAGGTTCCAGCAACATTCCACTGCTAAAGGGCCAGAGACACCTGGATGACGCTCTTGGTTTTAGTCAGCCTTGTAAGGAGCAGGGATTGGGCTGGATGGTCCCTCTGGGTCCCTTGCAACACGAGCTGTTCTATGATTCTGAACATCACAAATGTTCTATGGCAGAATGAATTAGGGAGCTAATTACTCCTTCTTGGACAAACTGCTGCCGTGCCAGCTGGGGCATGGCCATCATGCCAAGACACTTCTCCCCACAAACATGGAAGCAGAGTTATGCTGAATCAGGAGATGAGACACTGGAGGAAATATGGAGCCAGACTTAGGTGCTTCTTCAATAGCAAAGGTCTCATCTGCTACTCAGAACCCTTCTGTGGGTTAGGTAGTATGGATCTGGATTTTAATTTTTGCAGACTTTGACACGACGACATGGAGGATATAGATGCTCATTGTCTAAGCTTATTGCATTAGCATGTGTTTGGAAGAATCTTCTAAAATGAAGGATTCACACCTTTATAACTGAGAGACTTTTAACTCTGTGTTTTGGAAACCCAAGTAATTGATTTATACTACATGGCCATTAGCTAGCAGAAACAAGGAGTCTCACAAATTACTTATTTACTGTATTAAGAAGTCACTGCAACAGACGGTCCCAGTTGTAACTTCCTGTGCCAACTGCAAAACAATTTAAAGGTCTTATGTGTGCTGGGATATCTTAAGTAAATAAGTTCCTTTCTACCACCACTTGGAAGTGATTTCTTTTTAAGTCAGCAAAAAAATGGTGACAAAGCTGTTTGTCCTGGGAATTGAATTGCCTTCATGGAGGATTGAACATACTGCATGAAGCTGATTAAAATATAAAAATGCAGGGAGTAAAGCTGTTCTGTGTCTAAAAGAACATGAGGTTTTGGAAGTCTTTATTTGTTTTACTCCTAATCTTAGCTGCAATGTGTGTGATGGATCAAATGTTAAAGTCTGATAATAGCTAGATCAATTCAGTTTTGCTCTCTAGCTAATAGTTCTATGGGGTATTCACTAGGCATACACATAAAACTTGTTTTTCTTCAATGTGTATATTGTGAATGAAAGCCTGAAAGCTGCAGCTTTTTAACTTTTGAGTGATTGATATATATTTTATCCACATTGTTGGCAGAAGACAAAATTATGACAGATTTGTGTGCAACTTGCAAAGAAGATGTAGTCTGCAAAAGTTCTTCAACATTCATATTTAAAGATATTTGAAGTTGCCTGTAAATTTAGGGTGCTGGTAGGAGGGCATGTGGGAGGAATGTCATTCTAGAGATAAAAAGCTTAATCGAAGTCTTTGGACTCTTACTGCTGCAAGTAAGGAATGTTTAGAAGTTCAGTCTGTTCTTTAGGCTCTCATTAATGAGACATTTGGTTAAATGTTTTCCTTTCACTTGAAATAGAAATTCAGAGCTACAAAATGCACCCTATCCCCCGCCTCCTCTCCTCCTCTCCCTCCTCAAGAAGTTATTTAGTTTAGTAAATGGATGCTAAACTGGAATGTTCAGTAATTTCCATTCTCTTCAGATTAAGAATTCTTCTGTCTGGGCTGAGATATCATATTCACAGATGCCTCAGCACAGATTAGAAATGAAATAAAAATAGCTGGGACAGCAGAAAACTCTCTTTGTGAATGGGGAATCACATTCTGCTGCATACCCCAATGCAACAACTGGTTATGCAGGAAGAGTCCCTTAACATATTTTAAAATAGATAGTGGATCCATAATACATTCAGAAGAGGGAACAATTTGTTTTTATCTATTTCAATGCAGCACAAACAACTTCACATACAACCTTTGAGACTGTGAACTCAAAGAGAATTTCTAGAATATAGCCCTTCAAATTTCTTCAGCATTGTGTTTCTGCAAGAAGACTGCTGTAGATAAAGATGCTCTTTTCTCCTTTTCAAAGAATCAGACAGAGAAAGCAGAGTTTGGACTATTCCCCACTACCAATTTTTTTTTTTCTATTTTGGGGAAGGATGCCATTTGGGTTGGCTGAACCCCTGTGAACATCACAACCAGCCTGGCTGGTGGAGCAACTATCTTAGATTAGGATAAATTGAACCCTTACCCCCTGTACATACCCAAGAGTTTCTGCTCCCACTGAACTCAGCAGGAAGGCACAACAAACAGTGCTGAGCACATCTGTTCCTGGGAAGTACTGGGGTCATGGTTTCCCTGGGAGCAGAATGGCACTAAAAGGCTACAGAAAGAAGGTGCAGACCTGAGGACAAGGAAAGGAGATAACAGGGGTGCAGCACAGCCAGGGGGTTCTGAGAACTGGGACAGGTTTTGCTGAGGCCTCATTTCCTGTGCCTTCAACCCTGCAGGCTCTGCCTGCCATGAGAAGGGAGGATCTCAGGCAATTAAAGGCATCAAAGTGCCCTGTGAATCTTGACAGATGTTCTGCTGTGTCCAGTCCATCCAAAAGAGAGTTGTGCCAGATGGTCAGTGATCCTTTCACAGCCCTGCTGAATATGTTATGTCTTGTACAGTAACCCTACACAGGTTGCTGTGAAAGTACCACTTATGGTGGATAACCTTTTCCAAAGCCCACTGGATTTTGGCTCCTGACACTCTTGTACCTCTGTGGTTTCTGTAACACCAGAGCTAAACATGACTTGGAGCACATAGTCCTCAGCAGGATTCAATCTGCTGTTTTGGGGGCTGTACAGTGCTCACAGCAGCTTGAATATAGGGCTAATGCCCAGGTATTTCAATTCTTTTCACTTTAAAAAACATTGTATCTCCAGCAGTCAGAAGACTAACAGGACTCAGCTTTCCTGTTAAGTGCAGGGACCTTTCATTCATATAAAATATATTAATAGAGTTCAAATACCCAGTTTCCTCAAAATGAAACAGTATATCTATAAAAATCATACTTTTAAGAGAGAATTTTGCTCCTTCAAGGGGCAACAAACAACAATTCAAAAATATAATGATTCTGAGAGTTATCTTGGCACCATAAATAACTAGACAGTTTCTTTTTTACTTTGGGGAGAAGAAGCTTAAAAGAATCAAGAGCTAAGCACTCACACTAATACAGAAGTAATAAATATTCCATTATTTTTAGCCACAGTCTGTAACATTTAAAAATCAGAATTTTTCAGAATATTAAAAATTACTTCTCTTTCAAGCATGTGTGTGGGAGTAAGGGGAAGTGATCTTTCTTCTGCCACATGTATCTGCTAAGTTCTGACTTTTGAGTATCAACAAATGGAACCACCTCTAGCATGGTCTGAGCTTCACTCCTCCAACCTTGGAAGCACAGCAGACCATCTGCTACTCCTTGGGAAGTGCTGATGTGTGTGCACATATGTATGTGTGTGACAGAGAGTAGGTGCAGGTGTGTGTGTATATGCATGTGTGTATTTATATGTCACTAATTTTTTACTCTGCAACTTTGCCTTTCTCCAGATGACTTATCCTAGCCCAATTAAGGCAAAAAAATTTCTTATTGGTAAAATGTACACATTTATTTCTAAGCTTTCAGTGTCAAATGGCTGCTCTGGCTAGGGCATGCAGCATGATGAGTACCTCAGGTGATAAACATTAAAGTGGCTTTTCTGGGACCCTCTAGAATGCCCCCATGTAGGGGTGGCTGTTTTCAATGTGCCATTCTCTGCATCTGGCAATGTACTGTGCCCACCAGCACAGGGTGTGACCCTTGACAACACTCCCATGTTCCAAGGTCCTCAGGTGCAGCCTCCCTATTCAAAATTAACACAGAGTGGGTGTGAGGAGTTAAAGAGCACTGTTATATTATATAGCCCAAGGCCACAGAAGGAATTTTCAATAAGATAAATTACCACAGTGGGAACATGAGGTAAACAGAGAAGGGAGGAATTTGCAGCAGGAGGGCACTGATTCCAGCCTGGCAGAGGCAAGCTCTGGTTAACATATCCTTAATAAAACATCTGAACAAAATTTCCCACCATAATAAACTGAGTGAAAGGACACAGCTACTCAAACACAAATCATTGGTCAAACAAAGACCACCCCAAGTAATATTTGGTCACACTGCCAACAACCTGCGACTGCCAACAACCCCCAAAGCACCCCCAGACTGATTTCTGCAGCTTTCCACCAAAGGACTGCACATGATCCACAGTCTTACCCCAGACAGTGTAAAATTATCCCCCAGGGGAGGTATCTGGGCATTCTCCCCTGAACCTGAACCCACTGAACTCTTTGTCTTGTGGGCTTCCCCCACCCCCAAGAGATCAAGACTGTGACCATCACTTTGACAGACATCAAAATTGCAACAATCTAGTCTCATTATTGCATCCATGGGTGGTGATACATTGCTTCTCCACTGTCTGCTCTTATCCTTTCTTACTCTTTCTTCCCTTTCTTTATATATTTTCTTAATTGATCTTTATCTTTTCATATTGCTAACTTGCTAGAGATGATAACAATCAATTTGGTTACATACTTCCTTTCCATAGCAATAAAATTGTTTTTAAAAAACCCTGCTGTTTACATATATATTTATAATCACTGGTCATTCTGAGTCATTTCACTCTAATCCACCCCAAGAGATTGATTAACAAGAGCCTCAGCTATGTTGCCTTCATGAGCAGGTTGTAACTATAGGGAAGACATACATTTCCAGTACTATGTTTCTTTCCAAAAATACAAGAACATTCTGGGATAGCTTGTCCCAGGAGAAAACTCCCTTTTCTTTACAGGCAGAGCATAGAGTGGCCAGTGAATATGCCAGGATGTCTCAATTCATCAGCTGGGTGAGAAGAGAGCTTACTTGGTCTAGAAGGTTGTATGCAGCTTTGCTACTAGTGCCAGACAGATGTCAAACAGACAATGAAATTTGAAATCAGTGAGGCTGAGGAGAAATGGCTGGAGGGAGAAAGAGGAGAAAGCACTTGGTCTCACAGTTAATGCAACAATGGGCTTTCAACAATGAGAAAAGAATTAATGTATTGAGGCAGACTATAGATCTATGCAAACCAGTGTAACCTCTCACACTTTCAGTTTCCCCCAAGGGCTGGCCAGCCTCTGCAGTCCAGTCCTCTTCCCAGTATGCATAGTTGCTGGACATGGGGTGTTAGAGAGCACACCATTAATGTCTACTTTTAGTACCTGCTTAAGGATCTGTTGTCCATGAATTTGTTTAATTCTTTTTTTGCAGGACCCTTAGGAATCTGATACTCTACCTCCATAGTCTCCTGCAAGCAGCACAATGTCTGGTCAGATGCCAGACACCAGCTATGTACACCAGGGATCAATGCTAGCGCCAATATTGTTTAATATATTTATTAGTGATCTGGATATTGCACTCCCAGCAGTTTTGCAGATGATAAAGCTGGGAAGAACCAGATGGCTGTGCTGCCACTTAGAGGCACCTTGACAGGCAGAAAATGCTAACTTCTGTGCCTGGATAAAAATGCACCAGTATATGTTGGGGCCACTCGGCTGGAGACACCTTGTCACAAAAAGACCTGGGGATCCAGAATTGTGCCCTTGCAGCAACAGCTTCCTGGGATGCATTAAGAACAACATTGCAATCAGGTTAAAAGGGGTTGTTGTTCTCCCCTGCTCAGCACTGGTGAGACACACCTGCAGTGTTGTGTCCAGTTTTGGGTACCTGTGCAAGAGGGACATGGACATACTGGAACAAGTACAGCCAAGGGTCGAGCAGATGGCTGGGACTGGACCATGTCTCATACACGGATAGGCTGATGGACCTGTGCCTATTCAGCCTATTGAAGAGAAGGCTTTTGGGGGAGGGATCTTCACCGTCTGACAATGCTAAACAAAGATGGTGGAGCCAGACTCTTCTCAGTGGCTCCCAGTGACAAGGCAAGAGGCAATGGGCACAAACTGAAATAAAAGAAATTACATTTAGGCATAGGAAAAAAGGATTTTAGTATGAGGGTGATTAAGCACTGGCATACATTGCCCAGAGAATTTGTAGACTCCATGGAGGTAATCAACCCATATGGACACAGCCCTAGCATCTGGCTCTAGGTGGCCCTGCTATGATCTGGGAAGCTGGGCTAGATGATCTCTAGAGGTCCCTTCCAACCTCAGCAATTTGATGAGATATTCTGTGAAGTCCGCAAGTGTTTGGAGAAGTGCTTTCTTTATTTGTTACTGATCTATAGTTTTGTTGAGTCCAGCCTAAATATGGTCTTGTGAAGTTTGGTGAATAATTGTTCTGCTTTCCCTATATTCATTCCCTTCCTGGAAACTCCTAGTTTTTTTCAGTTTCTCTGCATAAACCATTATCCCACCATCTTAATTTTATTTCCCCTTCTCTGTAGCTTCTCTAACTCTACCATGTCCTTCTTGAGATGCAGAGACTAGAACTGCACACAGCACTGGAGATGGGAGTGCACTAAGGTTTTATATCATGGCAAAAAGCTGATGTCTCTTGTTTTCAATACCATTTCTGCTGATGTCCAATATTTTGTTGGCTTTTTTAGCTGCTGCTGCAAATTGAGACAATGATTTCAGAGATCTGTCAATGATGATTCCTAGGTCTCTTTCCTGAACTGTAGCTGCAAAAAAACAGTTGTATTTCTCCATCTGCCCATTCTATTGGGGGTACAACAGTAAAGCTGAGGGAAGGCAAAAGTAGGTTTGGTTGAATGTGTAGCAGTTTTCTTGCACTTGTTGCCTACTAGCACACATGTGTCTGTGTTAGGACCTTTGCCTACAGCTGGCAGAACACACGGATGGAGGAACACCTCTGTAAATCATAATCTGCAGCACCATCTCCCAACTCCTCTGACATCTTTGCTTGAAGTTCACTTGCAGCTGCCCCTGTGGAACAGCACTACCACCTGATTACTTATGTTCTCTCACCTCCATTCATCTGGTGGTAACACAGCCTGCCCCTCTGTTTTATTATTCTTGGAGTTGCAGTTGTTTTTTCCTTTCTTTTTAATGATAATTATGAAGGAAAATATTCACCATGGCTTGCATAAGGCAATTGCATAATTAGCTTTCCATTACTGCCAAGGAAAATATCTTAATTTAGCAGCTGTCTGTTACTGAGACTATTACTTGACAGCAGGGCTGACATAAATATTTATTGAACTTGCAAGGGGAAAACATCTACCAAGGAGGATGGAGTAGGATGGAGTATTCAAATTGGTGGAAAATTAACATCTGTCTCACTCACCTGCTATTCCTATTGACTGCATTACAGGGGATACATCTTCAGAAATGAGTTCAGAAATGCTAAAATGATTGCCACAAGTGCCATAAGTTGAAACTACAGCTAACAAAAAACAATATTGTATTCAATGCCCAGCCATGCTTTACAGCGATTCTTATCTAACTACCTTGAAAATGGCTAAATTACATGGTGCAGGCAACTTCAACTTTTGCACTTTATGTAATCACTGTATTTGCTACTCCTGCCATCCAATCTTTTCTAAATTTTAAACTTGTGCTGTCAAAAGGCAAAATAAACACTAGACAGGCCATCTTTAAAGTAAGAGAAGTGCTGAATGGGCTAGCATCCAAAGAACTAAGATTATAGGAATCTGTACAGCAGGAAAAAATATATGAGCAGAGTTGGACTTTCCCCAGTGAAAGGAAAGCATCCATTAAATCCTCCACTGTGCTTCAGAGAAATACCCACAAAAAGTCCCATCTCCTCTTTCCCTGGGCATTTATTTAATATAGGAACATTCCAAAAGTGCATCTTCATTAGTTGCTTCAGCCTGTACCAGTGCAGTCTTCATAGCAAAATGCCTGTATACCTGATTGAAGGGACTAAATCCTTCCTTACAGACTGCAACACTTGTGGCATCTGATAAACTGATACCAGCAGGGCCCCCTCCCTACTAAACTGAATTGGTTTTCACCAGGAAAATACCCCTCAGGGTTCACATCTGGATATCTATTATATCTAATCTGAAAAATCACACACACTAGAGCAGTCCACCAAAAGGAAGGATATGTTCAGACATCCCTTGAGTACAGCTCTAAGGCTAAAACTTTAATCCTCAATAACCCTAAATAGTTCCTCATACAGCTGACATCTTTTTCTGGTGAAATTTAAATGTTCTGTTTCTACATGAAAACAGAGCCATCATCACCTTAATAAAACTCTGCCCATGTCACAGACTGTCTGAGAAGCCTGCTCTTGGTGACCTTTCTTGAGCAGGAGTGTCAGACAAAAGGTCCCCTCCAACCTCAACCTTTTTGGGATTCTGTGTTATCAGAGCCCAAGAAGGATCCTCAGAGCTACTGCCTGTGTAAGGTAGATTTCTAAATGTTATTCAGTAGGTTTTCCCTAAGCAGACATTAGAGCTGCTGGTGACTCTTAATGCTGTATGCAAAAGAGATCTGCCCAGGAAATGCAGGGAAGGACATTGGCTCAGCTTTACCAAGCAGGTCAGTGTTTTATGGGACTTCCTTAGAACATGACAGATTTTATCTTCCCTCAGCCAAAGGTTCATACCTCCAATTTTAACATAGCAGAATCAGTAAGGGAACAGAAATGCAGTTCCTACCCTTCCCTGTAGCATGGAGCTGTGCTGTGGAAAGAAAGACAAGGGTTATTGCATGAAAGAAAGGAAGCACAGGAAACCACAGAGCATCAGTGGCTGGACTCCTGGTCTGTGAGAAAGATATTAGGAAAGAGATATCTTGTTTTTATTTCTGTTCTTAGCCTTCCCTATGCATTCTGCCTAAACAATCACAAGAATGGATAAGCAGTCCTGACACTGGAGCAGAAAAATAAAGGCTTTACTTCATAAACAAAGCTTCTCCAGCTGCCAATTTTCCAAACAAAAGCAAGGTATCCTCTTGTCCTTTTTGAAAAGAAAGGTTAATAAAATACTTGCAGGCATGAACTTTCATTTAACCCCATACTACCTCTACACACTCATGGGATTGAGTGCCCAAGATAATTTCAGACGTACTCATATAGGTACTCAGTTACACCCTCTGTTTTATATTCCAGTTCTGGGACTGTCACATTTCTCCCAATACCTTGCAGGCACCAGAGGTACCTCATTTGCAGCTACATGTACCAAAATGACAGCACCCAACTGCGCATCACAACACTATATGCTGCTGCATACCAACAAGAAAATTCCAAGGTCAAGGTTCTAATCTTCACAATTTTCCAGCTGCAACACTATCAGACTTAACTATTCCTTTATGTACTTGTAAAAAAAATGATAAAAATAAAACATTTAAGGATTGTATTTAATTTTTTTTATCAAATGCAGAAACTTCAAACCCCTCGGAATTTCATTGGGGCATTTCTGTATTTTACAAGTTTCTATTGATGTGGGGATTTAGGAATGGTGGTGGGGGACACAACTCCCCCCAAACTACAGCAGCAGTAGTTTCTGTAGCCACAAAAGCTCAATTTATTCCAACTGTAAAATTTATATGATTTACTCTCTAATCCACAGCCATTATAAAGCACTTAAGGAATTCTCATCCAGTTATCCCTTCTGATCACTGATTTCAATAAACATGCCTAACACTATAATTTTGAAGACACTGAATCTTGCCTAGTATGTATCTGACTGCCCTTAGACTATTCATTTTAATGCTTTAAAGACTACATAATATTATAGTCAAAGCCCACAAAGACATATGTCCACATTATCTCTCTGAGCTGGCACTATAATCTCCATGTGAGCTCATTTGTGTACAACAGAGTATAACACTAAAGACTTTTTAAAGTCTTGCTATAAAAGGAATCAGTCCCTGTTTTATCTGCAAAACTTGAGACTCCTCAATAGAAGTCCTGGTAACAAAGATGGCTCTGGCTGAGATGTAAAAGATAAGCAACGAGACTGCAGCTGCTCTCCAGTTCCCAGGGTAATTTGGGGGAAGGAACTGTGGCCTCCTGTTTCTCTCCATGTAGTGTTATACCTGGGTAATGACAGGTCAGACACTGAGGTGTTTGAGAAATACAGATCTATTTGTTAAATTATCAAATGTTCTTTGAATAATGGGGAAAATTCAATACACCTTCCTGCTGAAGCTGGGGAGAATAGAAAGCACTGATGCTTCCACAGCATGACACACCTCTAACCTCACTGAACTGTAGAACACATATATATAAACCTCAGCTATAAAAATAGGCAGCAGTAAAATCCTTACCCTAAATCAAACTCTCTGAGATTGCTGAGTGAAGTATGAGTCTTTCACAGACAAGGACCATGCAGGCTTCCAGGTAAGGCAGGTAAAAGAGAAGTTGATGTCATTAGAAAAAAATAGATAGAACTTATTTGACTTACATTCATCATTTTCATTTAAAGATGGATTTGATTGCCTCTGAACCCTCAAGATACTTAAAAATAGGATGAAGTTTTTGCTCAAAACCCATTCATAACTGAATTATTGGCTAAATTAGGAGACTGTGTTGAATGCAAGAGAAAAAAGAGGTTCACACACAGGCTTTGTGAAAGAAAGGTGAGAAGAAAAGGTGCCATTATTTTTCCAGTTATTACAGGACGTGAAGCTTTACCATGGAAAGATACATCTTGCATAGATTGTGTCTACACATGTGTTTGTTTCTTCTTTTTTAAATAAAAGGTTAATTCAGAGCTACTTCTCTCAGGATCACAGGCCTGATGTAAGTAAGAATAAAGATTCTAAGAACAACTGCTAAAATATAAATAATTTGAGAGCACTCTGCATGCTCAATTCTTGCTCCTCAAATTTTTGAATGTTAAGAATGGGACTATTGATTTTACCACCCTCCTGATGTGGAAGGCATTTTCTGTATCTCTGCACATTGCATTACAAACAGAGTATTTGAGTTAAGCAGAACTTTGGCTTTTCCTGCCTCTTTCTCAGTATGCAATCTTAAGTCCAGAGATTTGATTTCCTCAAAAATGGGATAATTTCAAGAACTTCCTATTCCTAACACAGATAAAACACAATTGCTTCATAAATCCTGCTAATCTAATTCCCACTTAAAGCCAATGGGATTCTCTTCATTGACTCAAATGGGAATTGAAGCAAATCTAGTGAAACTGGTACATCTATTGTCTGGCTCTGTTAGGACTAAAATTGCCTTTTAAAATATTGTGGAGTTATTTTGAGACTTTTCTTTCAACTCATCTTGCAAATATGAAACCATATTTTCGTTAAGTTTCCTAAACACATTGAGCAGCAGCTTTTGGGTTTGGAAGTCAAGGAGGGTGCAGGGGAATGTGCCATCCCTGTCAGCTGTTTTGCCATGAACTCTGGTCATCTAAGTTTTTTCATAGAAATCTTCTTAATAAAGCTCATTGACCCTCTTCTGGGGGGGAAAAAAGTTTCATAATCCAAGGTCTGAATTTGCATAGATACATGTACAAATTCAGCCTATCACAGTACGTGCTACAGCCAGTTGTCCTGATGAGAACTGAAATATGGCACCAGGAAGGACCATACAATTTTAATTTATATAATCATGAAGTGTATTTCTATTTCATCAATAATTCTAAGTGGTTTTGAATAGTTTTCCTACTTATTGTTCAAAAATTTTAGTGAATAGAAAAGCAAAATTTCAGCAACTACTTTTTATGCATATTTCCTTTGTTTTGAATGATGATAGGGAACACTGATGGGATTTTTCAAGAGATTGTGTAAAGAGATAGGATACTGTGGGGTGAGTATCTGCTCTCTGAATTGTTTCTCTGTAATTCCTGTAGCAAAAAATACTGGTTTACTTTTAAGTGGATGAGAAAGTTTCATCATTTTTTCTTTATTTGTGCAAAACATCATTTCAGTTATTTCATTAGCCAAATAAATTTGTGCATATCTTTTATTTTAGTCATTTTCTTTAACATTTCCCAACTTTTGTGCCTAAATTACAAAGGTGCTATTGTACATCAGAACTTGGTGCCACCAGAACTTGGTGTGAAATATTTGACAGCGCTGGCACCCAGTATGTTACACAGTTATTGACACAAGATTAAGCACTATCATAGAAAAATGCTTAAAAGCTTAAAGTTTCAGTCAAAATAAACCTTTTAAAGTCTATATGGTTATACTGTTCATATCTTCACATCAAACTTTTCCTAACAATTTAAGCTGCAACTCAGGCAATGAAACAAGAGTGGAGCTGGAATTATGGTGTACACAACACTGCCCTAGATGGTTACCCTTAGGAAGGATATCTTTCCATTGGGATCCTCTCTGATTTTGAAAGATTTTTTATTTTCTGTGTCAGGTTGTACTGGGAGTATGGCTGCCTAATAATATTCTGAAGTATCATGTTTCTATCCTCATTTTGATGCCCAGAAATTACAGGAACAAACTGAAAATGAAGAAAACAAATCTACTGGGAAGAAAAAGATAGTGCTTCTGAAACCCCAAAGAAAACTGAGTTCTATTTTCTTTCAATAATTGCATAGAAAAACAACTAATTCAAAATATTATTGCCACTGAGGGAGGCATTTTTAACATAAATGTAGAATTATGTTTTCAACAGTCTTCAAGTTACATTAATTATGAACTCTTTACTTGAATACCAGCAGTCTTCTGAAGTGAAAGTCAGTACATCATCCAAAACTCCTCAATACAAGTCTGGAAATGTATCCAGTGAAAGCTGAGGTCCAAAGAAAATCCAAAACTGCAGTACTGGACAGCAGCCCACCTTGGAGCTTTAGGTGACAATAGCTGTTGTCAGCCTGCAGAAATGACAGCCAGAAAAAGGAGTCTATTTCCATAGTCTGTCACTCTTGACATCCACAGGACCAAAGTCCTGTTTTGTAGAAAATACAAATTTCCCCCTACTGGGGAGCCCAGTCACATTCACCCAATATTGGAGCTTTGCCAATCATAGAGCCAGTCCCAAACTTTAGGACTTTAGGAATAAAACCCTGGATAACTAGGTTAGGATAAGGTTACTAAAAATATTTGGTGACACTTGTCAAAATGCAAGTCTTATTTCAGTATTTTTGTATCATCTAAGGCTTGAGTCAAGAGCAGTAAGTTCTCACTGAATCCACTTCATATGTGGTCTTGAACTATGACGGGATCAGGAAGATCTCATCTGTCACAGTGTTGCAATAATCTAAAAAGGAGTTATTCTTACTAAAGCTGCTGGTGATGTCAAGACAAGAAAGGTGATGTGTATTCCAAACCCATGTTGCTTTCAGATTATAGGATATGTACTCAGAAATTCCCTTTCATAGGAATGTGAGTCAACTGATGAAAGCAGCCTTTGCTGCAGTCTTTTTTCTGACTTCCAGGATTAGCAATCTCATTCTTCAGGTTGCAGAGCAGCAGCTCTAGATGTGCAGTGGAATGTCTGAATGGACAATTCATGCAATAAGCATTGTCCCTGTAATTGTCACTATGTGCTCACAAAACAACCAGCATAAAGAGAGTCAGGGTCACAGTGAATGAATGTTGACACACATGTGTCCTCTGAAAGCTGATAAAGCCTTTTTTAGGTAAACAATCCATTGCAGGATCAAACATAAGCTAGGGATCAGTTTGACAAGTGCATGATTACATTGGCCATGAGAGCTATTTGTGTTTTGCTATGGATTCTTGTAGGACTGTTTCAGAGCACCTGAGATGTCTGGACCCTAGAAGGTTTGAGTTTGAATTCTTCAGTGCTGGGAGTGAGATTCCACTAGGATATAAACTTCCCAAGCACATCTCTTGGCATTGCTGCAAATACAAAGAGTAAAATTCATTTCTGAATATGCAGGCACTCCAAATCTCCAGTTAGCCCAGATGAATTACACTTGAGTGGAGACCCAAGAAATCTGTCTGTGAGTCAGCAGAGAGCACACCATGGATTAACTACTTCTGAAACCACCAAGGAATGGCCCTCTGTGAGTAATTGAGCTTTGGATTTAAAACATGGGGAGAGTTGCAAAATTATGCATAGTGGAATGAATTTATGAAGCTGTGCAGCATAAATTTGTGATATATGGAAACAGATTGTCAAAAGGTATAAGCACAGTTTTGCACTTGCTTGCAATTATGTTATACCTATCTCTATTCACTTGCTTCCCATCCCTAGTGCCCCTATTCTCACCAGTGGGAATGACTGTCCCACAGAATGTGATGTGGGCTCAACATTTCTGTTTCAATTCTTCATCAAAACCCACACTGACTCAATGTCTGGAGAAGATTAAGTCTTGAACAAATAAAATTCTAGCCTTCACCATCAGACATTCCTTTAAACCTTGGCAGTAGAATGCACTTTCACATTATCTGGAGATCTAAAATTTATTTCTGTCAGCTTATATTTTTCATCTCTTTTCCTTCTCCCTATGATACCAGCACAATGAGCTATGAAATTTCCATATTCAGAAAGACAAGACTAATTTGTCTAGAATTGCTCTATCTTTTCTCAAGGGTAAATGAGATAGTTTTAGCTGATGGACCACAGGTAGATTCATTCAGTCTAATTTCAGATATTTAATTGAAGTGCCCAGTGGAGGTTGCTGGTTGCTCCAAAGTCCTATATAGGCAGTTGAGAACAGGAACATCTTTGAGGGTGTTTATATTCCATCTTCAATTTCTTATATTTTCCAGGAACTTGAGAAAGGGTGAGATTACTTCAGTTATGCTGGTTGAATCCAGACCACCTAGCAGCAGAGAAATGTGAGACTTTAGGAGAATTCTCTCTTGATAACCTCAATCCCAGCTCTAAAGGCTATGTCCTTGTACAGGCTGAAGAGGGAGTTCTGCCACAAATCACTGATTCAAGGCTGGACACTTGTAACCATGCACTGACATCTAACCACCACCACTCTGAGTGTGATTTAGACATTTGTTGCCCAGCTGCTTTGTTACAGTCATAAAGCTAAAGTCCTTCGCTTAAATCCATTTCTGAGTCTGTCACTTATTCTCCTCCGTGTTTTGATCAATAGCTCAGAGCTCTTCAATACCATCTCACTGTATATAAGAGTTTGGAATTATATCCACGTTTTGGCTGTCAAAGTGTAAAATATAAACTCATATCCAGGAAACATAATACTTTCCAGAAAATTATTAATATCTCCAGTACATAAAATCCCTGCACACTCCAAGGTGCACAGCAGCTTTTTCTGATTTCCCAGTATCCTACACTGCTAAATGCACTTACTGACATCAGAAATTGAGGGTACTAAAAAACTACATAAGTAAACAGTGCTCAAATTTTGAAAAATTATGGAAATTTCATAGACAGAATAAAGATTTACAAGAAGATTCATTTAGTCATTCTTGCACCAAATTGTTGCAATTTGAGTAACAGAAGTAGGTTTTCTGCTACTGGTTGCTCTCTCTGTTTCTGCAGTTCTTTAAGCCTGAGAATTTCATGTAGTTCATTATCCATTAGTGTTACGCCTTTTTTTTTCCAAGTGACCTTTAATTTTTTTTTACTTCTTTTTCATGCTTTATTTTAAGATTCTGTGGAAATGCATTGAGTATATGCTTCATCTACACGAGTTGTAGTTCTCCAAAATATTTTTTCCTTAAGTCTAAAAAGGTCATATCTTTCTGCAAACTTAGGGAGTGCCTTTGATCCAAGCGTGACTGTATGGGTATCTATGCAAAACACAGCTATGATCTCTCTGTTGTATCATTTGGTGCATATAGAGGAGCACCAAAAGCAACAGAAACTGGAAAGAGCAGCTTTACTCCATCACTCCTCTTTGATTTCTGATAGTCTAGGACACACCTCCACACTAATTTATTTCAAGGGAACCCTAAAACTGAAGAGACACACATGCTTATTTAGATTTCATTGTGGCACACTTTGGAGAATTACATCTTGCAAAAAGGAAGGCTCTATTAAAATTTCATTTTGAGATTAATGCTAAAAAGCTCTAAAATAAAACATAAATAATGAAGAACCAATTAAAATTATTTTGAAATTATTAATTTTAAAATGTTTACCTGGAACACGTGGCATATGAAATCATTCTCTGTGGCTGTGTCTCTCCTCCTCTCCCATTCAGTCATTTTCCTGCCTATTGCTTAATTATAACTAGATTTGACAAAGGGGCAAAGGTCTCTGAAGTATTTTCTTCCAAATTGCCTCATGAAAGCAGTCTATCAAAAAGAAGCTTGAGGCAAAGCCTGAGGTGTGCACTCACATCTTATTAGACACTGGAGAATTGACCCAGAGCCCAGAGCAAGCATCTCTTCTTTAGCGCTCACAAACTATTTGTTCATCCCTTGTATCCTTGTTTAAATAATTGGTCTCTTTTGCTTTGTAAATATCAAGGCTCCATAGAGCTGCTAAGTTGAAACCCCCAGGGTGAGATCCAGGCTGTGGTGGAGTCTATCAGCATTTTACTATTGACTCTCCTGGGGTCAGGATACGACCAAAGACTTTTCTGTCTAAACGGACAAGGCAGATAAAAAAGGTGAGAGGGCAGATCAATACATCAAATAAAATATTCTCTTCAAATTATTCTTTCAGCTTTAATATATATACACAATGTCACTGTCATGGTTTGAGCCTGGCACAGAGCCAGTGCCCCCCATGAAAATGCCCTCACCCTGGTGTCTGCTGTGAGATGTGACCAGGAATAAGCAAAACAGGCTTTAGCTTAAACATAAAGAACACTTTATTACCTAAACTACAGGGAAATAGGGAAAACCTATAAGGAAAAGAAGAAAAAATTGAAAACCTTACAAAAACCACTTTCCTCCTCCCCACTACCTGACTTTCCCAATCCGATACATTCTCCCAAATCACCAACTGCCCAGCCTTGGCACCACACTTTAGTATACTCAAACTGCAGTTCATGAAGAGGAAAAGAGTCTTTCTTGTTCCATAGGCTTCCACTGGAAACACACTGAAACCTCGTGTGCTTCCCTGTCACTTCGGCACCGCCCGGAAAAAAAAGTCCTTTTGCCGCTTGTGACATCTTCCTTCCATGCCCAGTGCTCTCACCACCGTGCATGGCCAGAGCTGCTCTTAGGGTTGTCTTTCAAGGATGCCTTGTCTCACTCCAAAAAGGCACAGTCTCTGCTTTGGGACATCTGTCCCCCCCATATTTTCCAACCCCCTGGGGCCGGGGGGTCCTCACGATGAACCCTCCTGGTTCTGAGCCACTGCTTCCCCCTGAGTGCAGTCTCTGTGTCACAGGAACAACTGAGTCCATGGCCACAAGAAAAGTCCAGCCAAAAGGCCACTCCAAATCATCTCTCCCCATTCAATCATCTCCACGTTCTTCGGGCCAGGTCCTTGTCTCATCTCATCTCTTATCTCCCTTCTTATTCAGCTTCGAGGAGGATTAGCATTTTTTGCAAGGCCCCAATCATGAAAGAAAGGGGTTAAAACTTTCAGTCTCTGTCTGTCCCAGAGCTGCGGCACTCCCACACATGCTGCCGCTCCGGCCGGGCACTCTCCCCCCCCCTTCTCCTCCTGGGCCGGCTGCTATCACATTCGGTGTCGCCGGCTCTCTCTCTCTCTCCCTCCTGGGGGGGGGGGAGGGAATGGCTGCCCGAGGGCTGACTCTCTGGGATCTTTCCACCCTTCCATCCTCGAAGGCCTCCTCACCTCCCATCTCTGTCCAGGCCCAGGGCCTACCACGTGGCTGCTCCTCCCCCGCCCAGCAGCAGCGGTCTGGACGGGGGAGAGATCTGACCTCTTCGCCGCGACGTCCCAAGAGAGCCTGCCAGGGGCAGTGCCCTGCTTTTTAACCCCTGTGTATTCTCGGAGGTGTGTCCAAACCCCACTGGCTACACCAGGTGTCAGTATGAAACTCAGAACATCCATTGGTTTGACCACAGCATCCCAGAATTCCCACTCCTTCCTGGTCAAACCACCACAGTCACCATAGCTATGCCATGTCTGAGCAAAGAGAGGTATCAATGACATCAGTGATTTAAAACTGCCCTAAAGGAAGGCAAGGAAGCATTTATAGGGATTTCACTTTGACTTCTTTTCACCACATCTTTTCAGCAGTTGCTAAAAACAAAACTGGTGATGATGCATTTCCAAAGGGTGCCCTCCTTGTACACTGATGCACAGGGACCAGCTCACTCAGCCAAGGTTAGAGCTACCCCATGGACCACATTTCTACCACCTGCAAGTCTGAGACCCCTGGTGAGGGAAGCCCCCTTTACCAGCAATGCACACATCAAATTACCCAGAACCTCTGCTGTCTGAGCCCACGAGACAGCAACGTGAGCCCCTGAGGAGAGGTTGCTGCAGGCCCCAATATTCAGAAATTATATTTGAATGTTGGCCTGCGGAAATCCTAGAAGTGGCAGCTTCTACTTCTGAAAAAGTACAGCCCCTCTTACTTACTACCTATAGCAAACCTGCTCCACTTCATGCAATACATACATCATGAACTCCAGCTGGAATATTTTTATACAATGTTTTATTTTTATATGAATATTTTATAGAGAAACATTATGCAAGGAGAGTGTGGTATCCAAAATTCCTCAATAAATACTTGCATCAATTGCCTAGTGCTCCTAGGCAACAATAAGAAAAGTGAGGGAAAGCACAAAGTTTCAGTCTACTTTTTATTGATTTTAGCTCTCTCATTCACTGTGTGTTAAATATCACAACACAAAATCCATTTTACCAGATGCAAGTGACAATTACGCTTTTACTTTTCTAGGCTGTAATGGAAAATTGTCTCATTTAGCCATTGTCAGATTTTTAAAATGATTTTTGACTGCAAAACTGATGCAATATAAGTGTTTACTGAGTTTGCCTGAAACAAGCTGCATCAATTTAAGTTTTGATGTTAACTCCTGCTTTCTTGACAAGGTGCACTCTTGTGCCAGCTTACTCACTTAAGTATTGAGACATTCTGTGCAGAGAAAATACAGAACAGTATGTAAAAAATCTTTCCTGCCCCTTTCCAGTCCTAAAAAGAAAGTAGCAAAGGGACATTACTATGAATTCTGCCAAAATAATTGGATTTAAAAGCAAAAAACTCAACAGATTCTTATACCATTGTAAACAGGACAAATGTTGGGCCCAAAACATGAGGGAAAACACTGCAACAGCTCTTTAAATGTGAGGTGACTTACTGAATCTGCATCTTCAATGTTTTGCAGTCTGTGTATGGTGGAATTCTGACAGCATGTACATGAAAATGCTTATATGAAATCTGATTATTCATATTCAAATTATTCTTTTACTATAAAAAAGAAAGTGGAGCACTACCAAGTGCTTTTATAAAATAGAGTGAGAAATTTAAAACCTCAATTTTTTCAGGACATTTGCATGCAGAAAGTGTTAGGTTTACAGTTGAACTTCATTATCTTATAGGTATTTTCCAACTTAAGTGATTCTATAATTGGAGACATGGTTTAGTGGTAGAGTTGGCAGTGTTAGGTTTACTGTTGGATGATATTCTTAAAGGTCTTTTTCAACCTAAATGATTCTATGAATTTATACTAATTACTCTAAGTGATAAACAAAGCTAATGGTCCATGAATATGGCCTTTCATGTAACAGAATTTATGATTTCTAAATAGAAGAGGTGAGTCAATGCATGTGGATTTAGTACTGAAAAAATCTGAGCAGCTTGTTCTTACACCCTCAATATTTTCCTACTGCTACCATAATTGACAGTATGCCAACAGGTGCCTACAGAGTGAAGGCACATTTATGACTGTAAAATAGGAAATCTTGAAGGAAAAACTAGAGATTTATGGACTGGTATACCAAATGAGGCTAGGTGCTCAGTGGGTACACTCATATCAGTGCTGAGAACACATGCTCAGATCATGGCATAAGGCGCAGGGTAAAATACACCTCTACATGCCCAAATTATCACAGGGTTTGCAACTCTGGGTGGGTGCACAGAAGGGAGACTGAGACAGCAGGACTAAAGCAGGTTTGAGCTGAGGTGCCTTGGCAGATAAGGCTGTTCACATGAGCTGCTAGAGATAACTCCTATTCCTGCTTTTGGGCAAGTACATTGTAATGATGTTCACAGAGGTTTTCAAATGAGGGAAGAGACGAGAATGTTGACTCCATATTTCATAAGGCTTGATTTATTATTTTATTATATATATTACATTAAAACTACACTAAAAGAATAGAAGAAAATGTTTCATCTCAGAATGCTAGCTAAGCTAAGAATAGAAAGGAATGAATAACAAAGGTTTGTGGCTTGGACAGAGAGTTTGAGCCAGCTGGACTGTGATTGGCCATTAATTCCAAACGTCCACAGGAGACTAATCACAGATGCACCTGTTGCATTCCACAGCAGCAGACAATCATTGTTTACATTTTGTCCCTGAGGCCTCTCAGCTTCTCAGGAGGAAAAAAAACCCCAAGGAAGGATTTTCATGAAAAGATGTCTGCGACAGCACATCAATCAGCATTTCCCTTATTTAGGAAGAAAGAATGGTAATCATAATGTCTTGGGAAAGGAGACAAGAGATCCTACCCTGAAACACATCCCAGAGCCACCTGAGGTTACTGTGGGATGCCATGAGAAGCTAGAAGTCTGGACTCCCCTGTCTAGCACTACAGCCAGCCACCAAATTTTAAAAATGAAGTGGATGTTGCCCCCACACCTCTCAAAATCAGTTACCCATGAGCACTCTTCAAGGGACAGTAAATGAGGAACAGGTGGAAAATAAGATTGGGAAATAAGCAATATGGATTTGGAATACTGGTAACCACAAGTCAGTAGGACTGACACCACATGCTGAAATTAAGTTAGAATATCTTTCACGAGCTTTGCTTGTTGTGCTTCTCATTTAGTCTTGAAACACATTAAAAGGATTTTGAAGCATAGTAACTAGTCACTGGCAAGTGACACTTGTCTTTCTGCTGTTGTAAAAGGCATCATTAGAATTTCAGTTTTGTGAGATTAACTTACTTCTTCCGAAGTCCTGTGCTTCTGATAAATGCTTTGCTGCCAGTTTCTGTTTTCTGCCGTAAGGGTCTGAGAACACTTGCTGTAGTCTGGGAACCCCCTGCAGAAAGCCTCCATATCAAGAGCATAAAGATAGCTCTAGTCAATTTTCCACCTTGGTTCACAGAGATATTTAAATTTTGTCAGTTTTTATTAACATAATGTTCCATTTATTTACTTGCATTCCTCCTTAGTTCAGCCAAAAAAGGATTAAAAATGAGTTCTCTTTTCATTTTACAGCAACCAGGGATCAGAGCTTGCTCTGAGTTGAAATTGCCTTAAAAGCCCTCCTTCTCTCAATGAGAGCAGTGCCTGTAACTGCTGGTGATATTGTGGCACTTGGTGCCATGATCTAGTTGAGGTGTTAGAACATGGGTTGGACTCGATGATCTTAAAGGTCTCTTCCAACCTAGAATTTCTGTGATTCTGTGACTTAATAAGCACAAGACTGTGGCATGACCTAACTGATGAGATAAATTATGCTGATTCAGAGCATTATAAAATATTAATATTCCTGCCAAAGTTCAGCTCACTGACCTCCTCTATACACTGGTGAGCTCACCTGCTGAAAGGGCAAGAGCTCAAAGCCTTGACATTTCTTTCTTTTGACAAAATAAATAACGTTTCTGTGTTCTATGAAGAAAGCAAATGAACACAGGAAGAGAAATACTGACACATGCTTCTCACCAAGCAATTTCTGAAATATATTCTAGGTCTCTTCTAGCCAACAGCTGAGCTCTGCTATGAAAACTCCAGGCCTCTTTCCCTTTAGCAGGATTTTTCCTCGAGCAAAGAAAATCGCTTTTAATCCTGCTTAACACAGATTTTTGCATGGAGCTGCTTGTGCAAACTTGGAGAAATAGATTCTCATTCCCAGCCTGGAGGCCTGTGCCCTCACAGTACTGCAAGGGCTTGAAGCTGCCTGGTCTGTGGCACCTTCGTGACTGGGGACATCTCAGAGCAGACCCTGATCATGCAGACCCCACGCTCTGCAGAGCAATTTTGGCACCCACCCAATCTTCCAGCCATCAGCACTCTGTAGGATACTGAAAGGCCTAGGATACTCAATAGTACTTAAAATTATTTTTAATTTAATATATTGAGCTTTCTGGGCTGTAGCAATTTCTACTTTTAGCTTTCTGATTTAAACTCTCCCCTGAAACAACAGCCCATGAACTTACTTAGTTTTAAATTCATTTCTGTAGGGAAAGAATGGCAATTTTTGAAGCGTTTGACCTAAGTCACTCTCCATTTCCTGAATATTCTTAGTTATGATTTTCTTCCTATATTAAATAAATTTTTAATAAACCTCTCTACTTAATTTAACCAAAAGTTTTCTCAGTTCTTTTCCTGACTTCCTTTAATAACTCATCTATCATATAAAATAGTAGATCACTTCTGGTAATTTTAAAAGACTGCAATATATGTGATCTTTATATTAAACAGTTCATTTGGATATCAGGGTCAATATAACTGAGTTTCATTTCAATATCAAGGGCGACTTAAGTAATTTTCTTATTGACAATGATAAAAAATGTTCATCTATTCTGAGACTCAAACTGAAGAAAGCAGATATTACTTCAGATGCTGAATTCATCTGAATGTTGATACAATATGGAATAAGGTGAAGTATACTCAGGAAATGTAATACTTCGTAATAATATTTAGATTGTATTATAATGCACAAATTTCAAGATAGAATTCATATCTTCTCTTTCACAGCATCCTCATTTGTGATACCTCAGTCTTAAGTAACTATGCCCACAGGCATAAGGAAGAGCAGAAATGGAAGGGTTACTTTCCAGAGACTGTGCCAGAAGAAAGCTGTTTCAATGTGAAATGAACTTTGCTGCACAAGAAACTTGTTCCTTTCCAACTCAGAGTCATGTAAAACGTAGATTCTTACCCCTTAAAGCACAAAGAGAGGTCACTAATCTCTGGTGAGTAGAGAGATAGTCAGAAAAGAGGGGCCAGCTCCCTCAGCTTTAGTGTGCGCATCCCATCAGGACCCATGAATTTGTGGGTGTCAAATTTGTCTAAATTATCTCTAACCTGATTCCCCTGAACCAAGGAAAATTCTTCCTTTCTTTAGACTTTCTCTCTTGGCTCCAGGGTCTGGGGTTCCTGAGGGCTGGCATTAGAATAAAGACTGAAGCAAAGAAGGTGCTCAGGGACTCCACCTTCTCTGGATCCTCCACCACCAGAGCACTACCGCATTCACTAGTGGTCCCACATATTTCCTAGACTTCCTTTTGCTAATCCAGCTATTTGAGGGAGCCCTTCTTGATGTCCTTGACAACCTCTGCCAGATTTGGTTACAAATAGAACTTACCCTTCCTCTTTGCATCCCTGCACACCTGATAACACTCCTGCGTTCTTCCCAAGTGGCTTGTTCCTTCTTCCACCTTCTGTACATGCTCTTCTTCTGCCAGAAGTTCTTTGTTCTCCTGTACAGGTCTCCTGCCTCTTTCTTGGGTTTTTACTCATGGGAGTGCAGCAATCTTGAGCTTGGAGGAATTGAACCATTAATATTATGCAGCTTTCTTGAGCCCCTCTTGCCTGCAGGTCTCTATCCCTTGGTACTCTATCAGTACATGGAGAGGCCAAAGTCTGCCCTCCTGAAGTAGAGCATAGCAAGAATGCATTGATTTTTCTAGGAAGAAAGCAATATTGTTAATAGGATGCCTTAATGCTATTTTTACAGATTGTCATTAAAAGTATTTCATATTCTAGTCATACTATTCTTCCAGTGTTGATGGATTATGCAATTATACATAAAGCCATTAGATTAGGAAAAAATCTCCAAAATCAGTTTTTAGTGAAAAAGACTATTTAAAACTATATTTTGATCAATTTTGCTTTTCTTATAGCATGTAATAAAATTGTAAATGTCAACATTTTTCACAGAGCAGAAATCCCTGGCTTTCGGTATTTCTATGTATAATAGCAAAGTCTTCATCTTTAAACTCCAGAAGGCAGACTGTTTTGCTTCAGTTGACCTTTAACAAGTTATTTTCTTTCTGGTCTTCATTCTGCATCACACTGGCCTCAGTGAAATATGCAAAGTGACTATCTTCTGATGAGCCATGATTCTATTTTCAGTGCTGCAGTTATCATTCAAGTCTGTCAAAACCAAATTGCAACACTTTGCAAAACAAGTACAGGAATATAAGCACAATCCTCAGATGCATATGTCATGTTGGCACCACTCTCAATCCAGAAGGTATAGACTGGCTGTAAATTTCAAAGTGCTGCAGTATGGCCTGAATCACATTTGCTGCAGTATGCTCCTCACCAAAACCTTTAACGTGTAGTTCTGTGCATTTCCTAATGTCTCCTTGGCTGATCTGCAGATTTCACTTGAAACACTGCCTGATGGCCTGGCTGATGCACTGTGGAGCTGAGCATTGGGTTGACTTGCCGTTGGGCATATGAAAAATCTCTCCAAGCATCCTGCTTTGGGTTATGCATTACTCCCTCGCCAACCTACTCATAAGACTGTGAAATAGCTTTTTACCTAAGACAAACCTGCAAGGAGGAGCAGAGTAATGGAGGTCAGATTCTGGCCAGAATTTGATGAATGCTTCCCTGGTAACTATGATTCCGTGGCAAAAATCAATCCAGAAATTTTCTGTGCTGCAGTTTTATTCCTGTACTTTGCAGCTGAAAGATTCATTACAGACTGGCTTTTTATAACCAGTCATTTTAGGCAACTTTGCTTTCCTTAGAAAACCAAAAGTATACATAACAAAGAGTGATTACGATCAGTTTAGGCATCCTATGACCTTTTACATTCTTAGAAGCGTGTTTCTAATAACCATAGTGAGTGTGGTTGAAAAGATAAGCTGCTCCATCTGAAATGCATTTGCTTTAATGTCTTCCCCACAAAGCTCTCTGTTTTCTGTGCCTTTTGACACAGGTTCTGGTATTTGTCCCTTAAAATGGAATTCCAGACTGATAGTACCAGCTGTCCACCTTTTGTCCCCCTTGCTGACTCTGGTGTGACAGATGGTGCAAACAGCCTGGCACATAACTGTTGGATCAATATAAGGGACAAAATACCTGCCAGATTGCTGATGACTAAGATGTTACATACTCTGGCACCATTGGAAAGCTTAGCAAAAATGGCACTAGCCTGAAGGGAAAATAACCAAGGTTCATTTTATTTTTTCAGGAAAACTGTTATTTTGAAATCTGGAGGAAAAATGCTTCTAAAACCTCCTAGAATTTTCACCTCACTACCACAAAATCACTGTAAGACCAAGCCTTCAATCCTTCTGTTTTTTTATAGCTGGAGAACTTGTTATTGCCTCTTGTCAAATCCACTTCCAGATCTCAGCTACACCTTTCAGACCAGCCAAAAGTTCAATGACTATTTTGTGGAGTAACTGTCTCTCTTAAGTGTGGCCTTGAATAGTTTTATTTTTACTCTGAGTATTCAAGCAGAAGCCTTGGTTCCTTTCTCATCCAAGCACTGGAGGACTCCAAAGAGGAAATGAATGCTTGGAGGATGTTTGCCTTGTTTGGCTTGCCTAGGGTTTTGTGGATGTTTAGGAGTGCAGCTGGCAATGCCCAAGTTGGCAGACATGACCTATTCTGTTCTTGACAGCTCTCCAGGTGCTTGGTCACAGATTTGTAGCTGCCTCTTCAAAGTTTGCAAAACTGACATAAAGAGATAACAGGCGAAAATCAGTCTGAGGGTTTTGTGTGTGACTGAAAAGCATATGGAAAATAGAAACATGTTTAATGATGCATTTTCAGTTAAAAAGAGCAAAGGAAATGGCACAGCCTTGCCAGAGGCACAGGAATGGGGGAGTGGAAGGAGCAAGAATCATCAGCAATTGAAACTGTGACAGTGCATGTGGCACATTCTCATCCAGCCTGCCTGCACTTCCCTATCACTGCCTATAAAGTTCACCTCTGACACAGTTCAAGGATTCCTTTGGAATCCTGCAATCCTGGAATGAGCACTTTTTTCACTGGTTTTAACAGATGAAAATAAGAATCACAGTGAATTACTAGAAGGCTACTTTCCTTGACTGCCTCCCGAACATCCTCAATGAAGTGTTTAGGAAATGTCCCAGCTTTTTTAAAAAATCCTGGAGAAGCTCAGAAGCAGTGCTAGGAAGGAAGGAATAACAACACAGATGGAAATAAAAGCAGCATGAGAAGAAAGCAAGAAAAGAGAAGGCAAAGAATATTGGGAAAGAAAAGAGGATTAAATCTGGATAAAAGGAACAAGGGAGATGCAGTAACCAAGATGAGGATTTTTATTGATGGTAATTACCTGTCCTACTTCACCTTGGAAATTCTTAAACCAGAAACCCATTAGAGTGATCTAGTCACTCTGATTCTGGTCTCTGATCCAAATGCAATCCCATTTATAACTAGTCTGAGATATCAGTATTTTATTTTCAAACAAAATAACAAAATCATTTCTTTTAACTTTTTTGTTTTCATTTATTACATGACTATGCCAAAAATGTTACAGGGTAACTCATCATTTCCATCAGCTTTCTTTATCACTCAAAAATAAATTATGTTAATACTGAAAGTAATATGTATAAGGCCTAAAGAGTAGATCTTAAAGGGGAAAATTAAGTTTTTCTTGCAGTACTCTCAATGTTGTTTTCATTACATATGTGGTCTGAGTTATTCCTTAGCTTGAACTAGACAGTCAAAAAATGTATTACCCCAAATAAAGAAGTTTTAGTTTCCTGAATCATCACAACACAAGACTGTCAGGATGTCCAATGAGTTCCTTTCCAAAGAAGGTACTGGGTGTTGCAGGAGCTCAGCTGCCTTATTCCACCTCATCCACAGAAGTACCCCTGTGCATCTCAGAGGAGTAGCAGAGTGCACCTTCCCTTTAGCAGGGTTTGCAGGGTGCCCACCCTGCTGCATCCCACTCTTTGGGGATGCTATTTGGCCCAAACCTCATGGGTTATTCAGGCTGGGAAGGTGCAGCCTCAGTTTTCCTGCTATCTCATTGCCCAGCATCCCATCCTGGAATCACAGAGTGGTTTGGGTCGGAAGGCACCTTAAAGCTCATCCAGTTCCAGCACCCTGCCATGAGCAGGGACACCTTTCACTGGACCAGGCTGCTCAGAGCCCATCCAAGCGGGCCTTGAACATTCCCAGGGATGGAGCATCCACAATTTCCCTGGGAAACTGTTCCTGCACCTCACCACTATAACAATGAGCATGTCTTGGCCCCAGCTGGCATTGGCTCTGTCAGGCACAGGGGAAGCTTCTGGCAACTTCTCACTGCAGGCATTCCTGTAGTGCCCCCCTACCAAAGCCTGGCCCCACAAACCCAACATACCCCAATCTTTATACAGGGAAGAAAGAAATTTTGCACACAAAGCTTTCTTGTACCTAACATTTTCTCTTGGTTAAAAGAAAAAGTTTGTCTTTTCATCTCTCTTTTGCAGTAGGATTTAAAAATAGTTTTTCCTTCCTGGAATTATTTTTATGTCAAAATATTGCAGCAGAAACATCACTTTGTTACTGTGACTACATGCTGACTTTTATGATAAAAAAAGAAATTTAAAAGCCCACTGAAAAAGGGCATATGCTTCACATTTTTACACTTCAGCATTTTCAATTTTACCTCATTGGCTTCAAACACTGTACACATTAAAATAGTAAAAAAAAAAAAAAAGAAAAAAAAAACTACATAAGCTATTAAGAAAAAAAATCCCTAAACTTGAGTTCCTGATATTTCATTTTGAAGGAAATTTTGGAAGTGCTTTTTTTTTTCTATTTGCATATTTAAAATTTTAAAACTTTGCTGAAAGTTAGTTTCCACTTTCCCAAAGCTTTTTCTTTTAAATACATACATTTTTTTAAAGTATCCAGAAAAATGAATGGATTTTAAAACAAATTATTATTATTTTTCCTGTCGTTGTTTATCATTATGCTTATTTTTTTCTGTTAACTTAATCCTTTAGCTGGGATTTCTGATTTGAAGAGAATCTTAGCATTAAGTCAGAATGAAATGGTAAATTGCCCAGTCTCATGTTTACATTAAAAAATTGAAAGTCTTTTCAATTCAATTCAACAGCCTGAATATTATTTGAAAGAATAACTATATTTCTTTCCTAAAATTCCAAATTTTTTAATTTATTGCCATGATGAAGTTGGCTTAGCTATTTTTTTAAGATTTTGTATTCACTACTACATCAGCAACTAGAATCTATAAACAGATCTGATGTAAATTCTAATGCTTTAAAATGTTATATAATAACCAATTCAAAATGAAATTTACTTTCAATGAAGTTTCATTTTACTTAAAAAAAAACTGCAGATAAGTATAAAAGCATTTTTTCATGGAGAACATCCATTCCTTCATTTCAAAATGGAATTTCCTCAGAGACGTTGGATGCCTATACAGAAAAAAAAGGGGAGAAAAGACTGCTGAAACATAGATTTCACTGGAACTGGACTTCCCTACTGTGGGACAGGTAAGCTCTGTCATCCCTGATGAGACAGCTGAACTGGCATTTTGCTCTGTGGGTGTGGACGCCCTGGTCTCAGAAATTACAGACCACAAAGTTTTCTGTCCTTGTTTCTAGGGAAGTCTTTGAAAACCAAGCCATTTCCAAGGAACATCCTGACTAAAAAGTGGGATATTTCCAGGAAGAAAGAAATGCTTTTATATGAAAGATATGCCTGGCAGCTTTAACTGTAGGTCTGTCTATGCTATTTTTGAGGAAAGAGATTCCTGTAGGAATGAGCTAGAAGGTTGAAGACAGGAAAAGAAGCTAAAACCTCACCCGTCTTCTACTTGTTCCCTTGTTGAAAGCCATGAAAATCATAGATCAGCAGCATGGGCAGAGCCTGCTGCTGAACACAAGCACGAAATCAGCTTTTTCATGCAGAGCATGTAGACTTCCACTAGCCCAATTCCAACACCTCAGAACCGACATTTGTCACATGCAAGGAAATCATTTGGATACATTTATGGCTTCTTGTGCTCCCATGCAAGCTCATGGACCCCCAAACCATAGATGGCATTGCATAGCAACACCATAGACAAATATATCCAGTTTTCCAATGTGGTGTATATGTACATATTCACTGTCATCTAAAATAGTTACACACATTTTCCATCTTGTGGTAAAGATAAAGTGAATTCATCCACCTGGAGTACAGCAAGAGCAGAATTGTGCCATCTTACAATATCTAGTGTAAATGCGCCACAGTAATCATAAATATGTAAGAGGTGTTTTAAGCATGAGAGCACTCTGCTTAAAAACAAATATATTATTTGAAAAGGGTAATTAAAAACTTACTTTTGCAGAAAGATATACATGCAGGACATCTAGCTGTTTCCTCATTTGAAATGAATAAAAAAGCACTCAAATCTCCCTATAAAACATATACAGTGCAGTGGCAGAACTACACATTTTTACTGCTTGAATAAATACCAAGTTTGTTGCTCCGACTTCAGATTTGAAATTGACTGTTTTGTCCCAGGCGGATCAGCTGGCTTAATTAAAGGCATTGCTTTGTTCATTTGCTTGACAATCACAATTACTGTTATTATAAAGATCGTGCTGCCTGTTGGTTTCCAGACAACTTTCAGATATCAACAAATTTCCAATCAAGTCATGCGTACAGGTGTGAGAAGACAGCTCCTGAAAGCCAAATAATTCCACAGTTAAAGACACACTTCTTCCCACTCCTCTCAAGGTAATACCCTGTGTGTACATTCTTAATCTTTCTCTCTCTCTTGCTAGTTAACAGTGACCTGCTGTCTCTGTGCATAAAGATTAAAACTTGAATTAAAACATTACTCAGGGACTTGAATTACTCACTATGGATTTGCTGCCCCTGGACATGACCCACTCCCCCAGCAAAAAATACTTACAGTGAAAAAAAATATCAAGCTGGGACAGGGCTTCCCATTTGGGCCCTAATACCGTCTGGAAACATAATGACTCAATTCATTTTGCCCTCTAATTAATGGTGCAAGCTCAAGTATTATAAGAAGCACTTTAATTCCCTCTGATGTTTTCATTATGAATTCCTTTGTGGCAGAACTCATTTGCAATAATGCATATGTAATTTTGGAAACCAAAAGGAAATCCTGTAGCCTTCAGGACATTATTAACCTGCAGAAATGCTGAGGCACATGTAAAACTCAAATATGCTAGCACCAGCAACCTCTTGAAACATTTTAAGAATAAAATTGATAAGTAAAGCTGCATTTTGCTACTGGGAAGTTAAAATGGCTGAATTAATAATGGTTAAAACCCTAATGGTATTAGTGACACTTAAGCTGTCTACTCAGATAATTTCTAAGGATTCAAAGATAGATACTGGCATGTTTAAAGATGTTCAATAAGTTTACTATCTAAAGACATTTGGAACTGAATCATCTGCACCAGAAATAAACTTCCCCTTTCTCTCTTTTTTTCCTGCACGGTCCACTATGTTTCTTTGTAAACAGTGTTTTTCATCCACAGATATAAGATCTGATATTTTTTCAAAGCAAAAAATCCAGTTTTATTTGAATTATGCTTGTTTTAATAACTACACACTGCTGTATTTTGAAGCCAATATTGTCTTATTTCATGCAATGGGTCCAAGACTATTCTCTCTGGTCGTTTATGGAGTTATACAAAATAATCAGTGTCAGATTTCACTTTGAGGTTGTGGCATAACTCTGGCTCTGATATCTCTAACTGTATACTATTCACAATAAATGTTATCAGAGGCAGGTTAGGAAGTTAAGGAACCTTCCCTGTCTGACCATTTGGGAGGCACTTTGACCATCACAATCCCACCTCCAGAGAGTTTCAAATGCTGGGCCCAGGGCTCCTTTAGCAGAGGCATCCCCAGTGAGCTGGAGCTCACCCCCAGCTCCCCCCACTCTCACAGCCAGACAGGCTTTCCTGACCTGCTCTGCCCTGGGTTTCCCATAGCAGAGTCTCAGACCCCTCTATCTCCTTTGAGTGATTTTATCATGGTGCAGCACCAGAACAGTGTGAGCTGGCTGTCTCTGGGGAGGGACCTTGGGCTTTTACACCCCCACAGTCTAAGCACATGACCATCTGGGATTTCCAGCTGGGCCATTGGCTCCTGCTGTGTCACCTGGCTGGTGGCGCAGGTCCCTGTGTGTCCTTTGTTGTAAAGAATTGGCACCAGGTCACTCACCTTGAGCCCCCACAAGCCAGAGCTCTCCCTGCAGCTCACACCGACCTACCTGCGTTTCAGGTGTTCTTCAACATTCCATAACCAGTGGCTGCAACCCCCATTCACTGTGTGAGAAACAGTAGGGACAAGAAGCATCACTAAGAAGCATATTTCATTATGCTTATGTCAACTTTTTTTTATTGTAGTAAGAATCAATGCATGTCCCGCTTTTGTTTTGAAGCCACAGATTTGTACAAAGATATCAATTATCCTTTGTGACTGAACCCAGAATAAGAAGAGAAGAATTTTCTGGTTCAAAGTAAGACTCTACCTAGTTATAGGACATAACTAGGAAGATCTAAAAACAAGGAAAGTGTTTAACATCCTTTCCTAATTTTCTCATAGACAAACTCATTTCATTCAGGGTATTTCCTAAACTTGGCATAGGCTCATTGGCAAACTGCAATGGATCTCTTTCATAAGTACTTTTCCAATCATTCTTTACACTCATTCAAGGCTCTCGTGTTCACAAGGTATTTTGCAAGTATTCACAAATATTGTGAAGGCTACTCTCTGTTGGCTGGAGAATCAGCTGCTTTTGCTTACTTTGAACCCAAGTGTTCAAGTGTTGCCTGAAAGTTTACTTAATCTCAGCTCGGAAGGAGACATGGGAGGAGTGTCCCTTGCTTATTACACAAGATGGAAAAATCTAAAGTTCCTGCTGAAGGAAAAAATCCAGGACTACTCAACATTGCTTGGAGAACTTTTGTGTTAAGATCCTGGCCTGGAAAACAGGCTTTTCCCCTGGGGGACAAACTGCAGCCCAAAGATCAATGCCATGCCAACGTCTGACAGGGGGAATTCCCAAGTAACAGAGCAGAGGATGGGAACAAGGGGACCGCCCCTGTCACTGCCTTTCCTCCCAATGGATAGGGCCTGTAGAACGTGTTGGGAAATGCCTGGCTGGTGGGCTGTGCATCATTTCCTACATGAAGTTCACAACCCTGAAGGGTGTCCTTTAGCACAGACACAGTGAGAAAGGGTAGGAAAATTATTAGGAGCTACATAACTATGCCAAGGATATTCTACAGAGCTATGAATATATGAAAAATACATAAACAGAAAAAATCTTTAGGCATCCCTAGTAGTTGTGGTTTTTTCTGCATTTTTATTGGACAAATTAATCTTTCACTTCCCACTTTAATCCATTCATAATTTTGCAGTTGTCTTTTGCATCCTAAGTAATCTCTTCCATTTTGAGAAGACCCAGCCAGCTCAATTATTCCTTACATGAGAGACCACACATTTCATTGTCCTTGTCACCCTTCTCTGAGCCTGCCCCAGTTCTAGCACATCCTTTCTGAGATGAGGGGAGTAGAGTGCACATGATATCCAGAATGAAGGCAAATGTGAATGTGTACAGGGCGAAATTAACTTTTGGTGTCCTAGCTCCAAATGTACTAGAAGTTTGAACTGGATGTGCAAAATTTCCCTGAGACACAAATGTGAAGTAACCCATCCTTCACCTGTTATCATTTATTCCTGGCAAATTTTAGCTGTCAGGCATGGGATTTAAACAGGTTTACAATTTGTTTTGTATAACTGTAAATACTACTCTTACATCTAATGTCATTGAGAACATTTTTGATTTCTTGACAATAAGACTATCCTGTAGAATGCTCAGATTGACTTCTGAACTCTGCAGATATGATAAAAAGTAATTGCCATAGTGACATTCCTGGTTTCTGGACACCTGGTCCAGCTCCTTGTGTTCTTTGAATAAACTGGTGCTAAATTTCTAAATACACTTATAATGTTAATCACTGCTAAATTAATTTTATTTGATGCTGTTTATTTGATACTATTTCAAAAACAAGTCCAAAATCCTTCATAGAAGGTCAGTATTGGGTATGAAACCACCCTGAAATTAAAATATTAGGGTAGGGGAATATAGGGGGATATACTAAAATATTAGAAAGGTAGGGGAAGAGATACAAAGATCAAGGAGCAGAGCCTTATTAAAATAATTGTATCATTTTTATTTCTGAAGTACTAGTTGTTTCAAGGACTGGTTGATGAAAAACAAACAAGACTTAACCTCCAGTCTGATGCTATGATTACCTATTATCTCTACAAAGATGTGATATCGTTCTGTCCAAAAAGCTGGAGTTCTACTTCACATATGTGTGAATTGACACATACAGGTGGCCAGAACAACCCCAAAACCACGGCTGAAAGGAAAAGTGTAAATTTGTTTCCTTACCTTGCTAATTGGAGGATCCCACAGGCAGCAGAGGCACTCCAGTGGGAATGCCAGCACTGTCAGGCTCAGCCCAGTCCTGGCAGGCAGCAGGGCTGCTGTTTGCCACCATTTATCAAGGACCCATGGACAGGGAGTTTACCAGCACGCTGTGACCTCCCCTGTGCCTTTTATGACCTCTGAGCTCTGGGCTCTCCCCCAGGACAGTGAGCTCAAGCAGGTCCATGAGAGAGCCTTCACGTCTCTATGAACACCTCTGTTATCTCCTCACAGAGATTCTACTGCTCAAAACAGACAAAGGATAAATACCTGTAGGCATTTCCACTTCCAGGTAGGTTTCCATCACTGATATTCTCCAATCCCTGGTGTTTCCAGCTACAAGGTCACTTGAGCAATTCTGCCACCCTCTTTGCTATTCTTCAGCTTTTAACCTTTATCTGCCAACAACATAAAACTTCACTTTTCTCAAAAGCCAGTTTAATTCTGACATCCACATGAAATAGAAACCTTCCCAACCTTCCTGTGAACTGGATGACCTCCTGATCTCAGCTGCTGCTCAAAAACCACAGGACCCAGAGCAGCAACCATGGCATCCCAGTTCAGGCACTGGTGGTCACCCGCTCAGTTTGCCGGCAGTGTTGGAGGTGCTGCAAGGCCCAGGCAGTTTGGGTGGCTCGTGCTCTAGAGCTCAGTGTCTGCAAAGGGAGTCCAGGCCAAGGGAGTCAGAAATAAGCATTTATTCTACACACATGGTCAGCTCATGACCTGGGCAGATCCTCGAGCCTCTGGCCTGCTGAACCCATCACAGGAGCCTGACTTGAAGCTGCTTGGCCCAAAAATCCACCTGTGTGCTGAAGCAGCACCATGATGCCTCTTGTAGGCCCAGACTGTGTCCCTAACAGCAAATGAAGCAGCATCAGCCAGTGATGCAGGACCACACGTTTGTACAGATAAACTGTTGGAGACATTCATGGTGTTCTTTTAATTCTAACTGGCACCTCCCCAAACATTTACCAGGTAAGTACAAGGTAAGTACAGTTCCTGAAAGGTTTTGTTAAGGGAACAATTATACTCTCTTCAGGATGAGGTATAAAATGATCTGTTTGCCTTAATGCCATAAAAGGTTCCTGGATCTGCTTAATTTACAAGATAGTCATAGCAAGCTGGATCTCCAGACCTTGCCCTGGATTTGTTGAGGGCTCAGTGAATCCATGATGCTTCAAAAGAAATATTTCAGGCCATTGACATCAAGGCTTTCTGCTAAAAGCTGGGTTTGTCATATATCCTGGCCATTGCTAGGGCCAGATCAGTCACACTGATTCAGAAAAAAAATTGTTCTCATTTTTAAATGGGAAAACTGAAATTTATCTCTCTTCTAAATCTGAAATTTATTTTAATTTTCACTGAAGGAATCTCTGATAATGATATAGCTCAGTCTCTAGAGTTTACTCAAACCTTGGTCTTGTCTGAGATTGTCAGTAAAAGTGTCAATCAACAGACAAATGTTCACCAGGAATGGAAACAAATTACTGAATCATTTAGGACTGCTTATTAAAGCCATAATTTTCTATCACAATTGAACCTAGCTAAACTGAAACTAGTACCTAAGAGTAGTCTACTTTGTTTTAATTTACTCCAATCATTTCAAGCAACAGCTTAAAACTGTTTTATCTTAACTCTTTTTTCCGCACACTGAAATTTTCATCTAGCTTTGACCACAGCAGTAAATCATCTCAATGTCTACTTATTCTGATGTTTATTTGGATTTAGGTCTATATCAATTAGTTCAGTTTTCAGGAATGTTGGTCTGAGACTGAATTCAGCTTTTTAAAGGTCAATGAACAGCCACTCTACAAGTTATTTATACAGAATATTCACAGGAAATTAATTGCATAAATGCATGCACTTTTAGTAAATAATCAATTTTATACTGCTTTAAGAAATGCATGATTGGCATGAATATGTCTCTTGGCATATTAATCTGTTTTATAAATAGTGGAAATCATAATTACTGGAGGTAAAATGGCCATAATACAGATGGAGAAAATATGCTAAATAGGAAATTACTCTCTGTGAGTGAAATTTAATTATTCTACAGAAGTCTCAATCCTGACATTGTAGAAATCGTGCAATCCCTTCTGGATACAACTAAATATTGTAAATTCAGTACTTTAGCCTTCTAATGGTAAAATTATTTTTATCCAACACTTCAGCTTAGCTCCATCTTTGTGTATCAACTTCCTTAATCCTTGGTTTGTCACTGAATATTTATTAGGCAGAAAGGGAAAGCCTTTTAATTTGAAGCAGTGCTATGTGATTGTCTGTCGCTAACCTGCTTTCCCACAGAATAATGCTCAGGAGAGAAAGGGTTAAGAAGTCTTTGAAAGCACTTGACACATGCAGAAGGAAGGGTGACAAAGCTGATGCTATGCACAACTGTGAGAGCATTAGGGGAAGAGATCATAATGGATGAGGACAGAAGGAGACTGTCAGGCCACAGGCAAAAGAGGAAGAAAAGTGCCTTGTCTGGGTAGTAAAAACACCTTCACCTGGGCATTTTACCTGTTCTTTCTTCAAGCGCTAGGAAAATACTTTAACTCAAATTTTCAATACTACAGAAAATGCACTTGTCCTGTGTGCTGATTGTACTACACCAGATTTAGATAGAAACAGATCACAAAAAGCATTCCCCAGTTACTCTCCTCCCCTGTTACACTCAGGTATCTTCCTCTAAACTCTTCACTGACACTGAAAGCAAAGATTGGTCACAGCTGCTCAGCAGAAGGATCAGGTTTCTGGGACATGGAGGTGAAGAGCTCTTCCATGTGCAGTCCTGCATTTGCAAGGCACAGAGTGCATGGCAGAACAGCCCCTCTCAGCAGAGCAGAACTTGGCAAAGCTCAGCACCATGCCCTGCCTGGAGCACAAGCCATGCTGCTTTGCTCTTCCAGAACCAAAACTGGGTTATCCCTGTGGGAATTGGGCATGTTTAAGAGGTAACCACTATGCAGCTAGCAGATGCTGATAGATGCATTCATAATGAAGAGCAAGGAATGACAGATAAATTATTGGTATTTGTGACTTCAAAGGCACACACCACTCTGCTTTCTTGCAGCAGATATTAGAGCTCAGTGTGTCATTGTGGCATTTTTATGCTGTTCATAGGTGGAAATAGAAGCATACTGATTCTAATAAGTGACATTTGTTGCTAGGGTAGGAGGTTTTCACAGGATTATATGCAAAAATAAAACATAAAATAGGAGCCATAGCTTCCTGAGATAATCCTTTCCTGACGGGGTTGAGATTTCTTTCTTGTTATTGTGTGAGCTCAGCAGATTCAGCCTAAGCACAGCTCATCAGCTTTCTATTTCTGCTGTCACTGGGTAAGCATATGTCACAATTCACTGAACACCTCAAAGACATTTACCAGCCCCTTCTGAAATCAGTTCTGCAACAGGATTTTCACAGGTGATGCAAACTACATGCTGGCAATTTCACATTACTGAGCTGCCTAAAGGTCTGCCCAGGGCCAGGACAAAGGGTATCCATGTTTTACCCCTTGTGTAAGTATTCACACAGGATAGTCCCAGAGCCATAATGTTGAAAGGAAAAGGAGCTCTCTGTTACTTCTGTAGGAGGAAAGCATTTCACCCCAGAAGGCATCATCTCTGGGAATTGCAGGACTGCCTTAGGGATCCTCTGAAGTTTCCAGAGCACACTAACTGATGTACATGTGCCCCCCTGGGCTGTCAGACACTGCCCTCCCTCTGCCTGCACATCCTCTCCCCATGGATGCTGCCAGGACATTGGGCCTGCACCAAAATGCCTGGCCCTGAGCAGGCTGTTCCTCGTCAAGAGCATCACCAAATGAGACACAGCTCACTCTGGGCCTGCCTCCTTTGTGGCCAGGCAGGAAATACTGGGATGGGTTTGTGACTGAAAAACGTAAAACCTTTAGTTTGGCCTTATAGGGGCCAATGCAGCATGAAAAGATACTTTCTCAGGCTGAATAAAGAGCTCAGGGCTGGTGCCTGCTGAGGGGCTCAGCCCTAGAGCTGCTGAAACACAGAGCTCAGGAGTGTATTTAGGCAGCTGTTCTCCTAAAGGAATCATGAGTTTGTGGGCTTGCAAGGTGAACCCTTCCTTCAGCTGAAATCACAGAAACAGGAGCTTTCTCCAAAGGCAAGAAAGATGATAATCATCCATGTCTATCTCAATTGCTCTGAGAATTTAAACAGTTAAGCACATTTAGTAAAATATATAAACCCCAATTCCTAAAATGCCATATAAACCATAGATGAGAGAACAGAACAACCCATGAAATGGAACCTTCTGGGCCAGATGGCCACAGTTTCTGGCACAAGTCTGGTGTGGGCATAGCCTGAGAGTAAGGGCAGACTACATGGGAGTAAACTCAGTCTTGAAGTGCTAAAGAAGGAGAGGTATGGACCAGGAAAAAGAGGATAGAAGGTGATTTAACAGTTGGCCTTGACATAAACCTTCACCTGACTGGCCCTTTGGTAACTAGGACTAATTCAGGAATTTAGGAAGAGTTGTCATTTCATTCTCTTAGACACATGCAGACTCTAGGACAGAACATTTAAATAATTGAGAGCAAAGGATACTTTTCCAAACATCATTTTTGATTGGTTTGTTTAACTGTTAAAAAATTTCTGTTTAATATTCCAGAGAGCTTCCATAGGGGTCTCTGGTAATGAAGAAATCCTGGGAAGTAAGTAGATTACTTAATTCTGTTTCTTTCCTAAAACATGGTGCTGAGTAAGACAATAGCTTAAGTCAAATAAAACACCATCTTTATTTCCTATAGGATCCATAATTGAACTTAGCCCAGTTACTGCTGCTGAAGCTGTAACACACTGCTGTACACACTTTTGATGCATTTTATGCTTATTAAGTTTTCTTTAATTTCAAAATGCCAAAGTCATCTTTGCACACAAATAGGATAAATATATGATAAATACATAGAAGAAACTATCAATTCAATTTTTTTAGGCAATAATGTATGTGATATTACTACATAAGCTTGATTTTGTTTTGTGGATGGGTGGAATGCAAAACCATAGGTATTCTCTGTTGTTATAATATAGCTTTTTCTTTGATGCTGCTTAGAAGTCCTAATGTTGCTGACTTCAGTACTATAGCAACTATTCATATCATGACACCAATAAACACTGAGCAAGCTTGGTCCTGACATGCACTCCTCAAAGACATGAAACATATAATATAATCAGTTGCACATGATCAAGCAGGTTTTTAGTATGGACTTCAATGGCAGCTTGCATCTCTAGATGCAAAAAGTCTTTGATCTGTGTGTCAGAGCGCAGTGGTAATGAGTGTGCTCACTGAACTATACCTTTGTACTCCAGGTACATTTCACTCCTCCAAGTGTTGAAGCGATTATACAGAACTTCACAGCAGCACCACTAATTAGCAAATTGCTGTCTCAGAGCCTCAGCATTTAACTCTATTTCATATCAGTTTGAGAGCATCACTGACTGCCCTTGTACCCTGCAAGTTCCACTCATGGTCCATCCTGGCACACTGATGGTTGATGTACTGCTTTGACACACAGTTTGAAAATGAAACAATTCCTTGTTGCACCATAGCTAACATGAGCAAGAGCCACTGATGAGTCTGTGGGTGCTTAGCAGTGCTGACAAAGCTGGTCAGAAGTGTCTCTTCATGGCTCTCAGTTCCATCCCTTAACCACATCTGTATGGTTTAGCAGTGCTGCATGCCTCTCAGAGATGTTGCAAAAGGCTCTAGAGAGTAAACAAATTAGGGACAAAACATGAGACAGAACTGTCACTGGTTTTGAAAATAAAATCTCTATTCTTGCTTCATTGTAATTCTGTCTCTCATTCCAGTGGAAAGTTCATTTTACACCTTTCAAACAAGCTTACTTATGCAAAAGATGATTTGGTAAAGTACTGCTGAATTCTGCAGAGACATTAATAATTTGCCTGAAAAGAAACAATGTTGTTTTCTCAATGAGGTTTGTTTAGAGGGGTATAGATATAAAAGTATTACTGGTAAGATTTAATTGTGTCAGCACTAAGAATTGGTTTGACTTGCACAAACAATCAACTGGTGTAGCATTCTTGACTTTAAGCTAAAACTCATCTTGTGTCCTTCATGACTGTGTTCTTCACTTACCCAATTTGATGCTGGACTAATCTACCATTCTCCAATTCCATTCCAAAAATAAAGAGGATTCCTTTGGTATAAGTATTTTTCATTTCCTCAAAATTTGTCTTTGCTTCTTCAATATTAATATGGTCTCATTGTTTTTTAAGGTCAGGATGATTCCTCTGATGCAGTTTTTTCTGCTTTTTCCAGTTTAATGTCATAATGTCAAATTTAGAAGGTGCACATTCATCAGAATGTGTTAGTGTACCTCCACCACTGTTTCTGCATATCTCAAGTGTTACTCTGGAGTTCCTTAACTTTGCTGCCTGAAGCTGAACCGATACTATATGGGACTGAAAAGTCCCATAGTGTGTAACAGTTTTAAAGGCAGCAGTATGTCAAATGTGAGCCTCAGGATCTTTAACATGAAAAAAGTGTATGAGACATTTCCCACATACTGCTCCATGAACCCAACTTGCTCTTTTTAGTTTGTGCTGATGAAGGTTATTTCTGTAGGAAGGATATGCTGTAACTAGTGAAGATTTGTAGCTACAGTGATGTTCTCTAGATTCCAAAAGGTTTGAAATAAGAGGGTTTCTGCCTCCCACATTTGATATCTATACTCAGTGAGACTGGGTGAGGTGCAGAAATCAGCAAAAATATGATTTGTTACTAAGTAGATAACAAGTGTCAGCTGTTTCAAACAGAGCGAAAACGAATTGCAGAGAACCTCTAATGCAAAACCTTAGTCCTGAAACAGAGTAAGAATCAAAGGGGTTTGGACTGTTTCCTGCCATTTCCAAATGCAGAACCCTGCACCTTGGATGTATTCTGTATGGAGATCCTCTGCTGGAAGTCAGCAAGATACAATAACTTCACTAGACAGAAAGCTGTCTCCATCCAGAGAATAGCTGCACTGCTGCTAGAAGTAGATGCACCCTGCAAGTCCCAGAATGGCTTCTTAATATGATTCATATGTGTTCCTATTTCCAATACTGAAAATCAACCAGGTATTTGGAAATAGCACTACTAAGCATGAACTTTTAAAGGTGACTTTGTAAAGCCTAACTCTGGTGAATTTAGATTTCAGAAAAGCAAGTGTGCATTTAACTTTCATGACAGAGTTGTAGTTGAGCAAGACTGATAGTGACAGAAAAAAAAAAAAAGCAAGAACCAAAACCACAAAGATGCAAACACAAAGCACTTATTCTCTGGATAAAAGTTTTCTTTTGAAATTTTAAAATGAGGAATCAAAGCTTCCTTTGGGGTTTTTTCAGCAATTAGTTTCTTAACAGAGGAATTTAATACCCATGGACAAACAAGATTAAGTGCTTTAAGAGAGATTTAAGAGGGAAAAAAGAATATAACTTCTTGTGAGATACTTTCCACACATTCTAGATAAATTATTTCCTTCTGGAAAGAAATCATCAAAAAATTAGAATTAGAAAACATTTTTTCTCAGGAACAGTTCAGACACCTGCACTATAAATACAGAAAAGTATAGTAGTATTAAGTTCCTCACAGAAGACAAATTCTTCCACAGAGTTTCATCATTCCGACTGACTACAGGGTTAGGGCAGAAGTAGCACGTTACAAACACATTTTTCAGGTAAAATCTTGATCCAATTCCAAAATCTTTCACTGTCTCCATTTAGACAACAATTTCACATTGGAGTGGTTATATTCTATAGAGAACCCTTACAGTAATTTTTATTTTTAAGGATGTGCTACTCATAATCATCTCAAGGACTACACAAATTTTGTATTTATATAGAAATTGTAATGATGTTGTGCTACAACTTGTGGGATAATATGATCCCAGCTGTCAGATAAAGAAAATTGGAAAAGTAGATATATATCATTTATTCTTTAAGAATATACATGTATTGAAATAAATAAATAAATAAATTTGGGTGCATTTCAGACAATGGATAGTTAAACCAAGAATATTATAAGAAAACATTTCAATAAGGAGGCTTTCTGTGTAGTCGGCTTCTCATTTCTTTGCTTTCTAGTCAATGAACTAATGGTGTGCTCAAAAATTATATAAACAATAAATGTGGGATATATTATAAAAGACATATTTTATTGTTTGAGATGACTACTCCAAACAAATCTCAGCTTCAAAAAACCTCACTTTAATATTGATTTACTAATCTCATTTTAAAAGTTGCATTAAAAATATCTGCTTACCATCTGGATAGTGCAGCTCTAATAACAGCATATTTAAGCGTGGAAGATCCAATATTCAAGTCCAATCAAAGTCCAAGAATCACAGAATTAACTAGTTTGGAAAAGACCTTGTAGATCATTGACTACAACCTCTGATCTAACACCACCTCATCAACTAAACCATGGCATTAAATTATTAGAAATTAAGAGATTGTGGAAAAAATACAGAGGAAATCTCTACTAATTAGCTTTACACTTTAGCTCACAGTTTACACTCAAAATCCTACAATGAAACCACTAAGCCACTAAAGTATTTGAAGGAAAAGACTCCACAAGCTTCATGCAGCTTGCCTGTAGAAGGGCTGTGAACAAACAGCACAATTAATGCTGAAATGTCAGGTTTAAAAAGTAAGAACGTCTTCTCCTGCAGCTGATGAACTGACAGAAGAACAGAAAAGCAATGTGAAAAATATCTCAAACTGTCATTTCTGATTTAGCACTAAATTTAATTACAATGGAATGTTAAAAGAATATATCCATGCCCAAAGACCTTGAGCAATCATATATTAAATAAAACTGCTTGATGAAATGTTAAGTCTGCCCCTTTGCACCACATTTAAGTTTTCTATGAATCCATCCTTTTATATTAGAAAAAACCTCATAAATGTTATCAATTTATTAGATAGAATTGAGAGATATATTGAATGTAGAATACAACAGAACAGAATATTCCCTGTTACAAGCATACCATGGGAATATTTCTTCAATCTCCAAATTCACTGAAATTCATTATAATTTTCTTTATATCAATGCAGCTATCAGAATTACTGAGAGGACCAAGTTTCTCAAAATGATATATTAAGCCCAAAAAAATACTCTTAAATCTGAAATTCTGATTGGTGAAACAAGCTGAACAGATCCTGATTTGTCTGTCTGGTAGACAACCAAGAAGTTAAGAACTTTTGCCATGCCAGATTATCAAGGGTTCAGGTTTTACTTATGTGAAAAAACCTTATACAACTGAATTACGATTAAACAAACAAGGAATTAATTATTCAACCTTCAATGGTGTGTGTCAGAAGATACAAGGTTACTTAATCACCATTTTGTGTGGTTTTTTAAATCCCAAAAACATGCAGGTGGGACCAGAAGTGCATTGCCACACTGCTCTTTTCCTTGTGATTCAATAAGGAGCTGCCAACTGGTTTGTTTACTGGAAAGGTCAAAAGCCAGAGGGGAAATTAGAATGGGTAACAGTGCATACCTGAATACTTAGTCATTAAGATGAAAGGTGATGTCAGCATTTTCACCACAGCTAAACAGAAAAACACACTTTTTGTCTAAAAGAAAAAATCAAGAAAACTCCTGTCCATTCTGGTGGTATTGCAACACAATCCCTTTCCAGTGTGCTCATCTGAAATAGACAATTGCATTGTCCACTGAGGGCACTGTGCTTCATCCTGTCCTGAGTTTCTGTTATCTTGGCATGCTAGAGAAAGCAGCTTCTCCTGCAGGTAGAACTATACCAAAGCACTGGGAGAAGTGATTTTGTAAGCCTCCCTCACAGAAAAACAAGACAAGCACTGGCCAAAAGCGTTGGCAAATAGTGCGTCATAAAATAAATGTAGCATGATGTCAGCCCGGATGGAAGGAACTGGAAATTGCCTTCATTCCACATTTGGAAAATAGCTTCAGTGGAAGACTGTTGAGAAAAGGAGATATTTTAGAAATGTTGAGTCACTCTGTTTTGACATTTCATTTAATGTCAACTTTTATTTTTGTTTTGAAATGGTATTTTTCATTCCCAAATTGCCTTCTAAAGGGAAGGTTAACAAACATTTCAACTGACATCTCCAAAGATGTGGTTGTTTGAGGTTCTTTTCCCAAACAGACCTCAAATTTACTTTTTTTTCCAACCAAAGCAAGAAGTCTACTACGTTATCAAGTTTAATTTAAAGGCTTAGAAAGCCAAACCCTGTGGAGATCTTTGAATTATCACATCAGAAGATAACTACAAGAGCACAGCATCTTGTTATTAAAAAGAAAAAAAATTCATAAAAGCGCTCCTCTCCTGTCCCTCATATTTTCCTTCTCCCAAATCCCAGTAATTTTTCTCCTTTATCTGGGATCCATTTTCTCAGTTCTGTTTGTAAGCAGCAAGATCTGTCTCCAAGCAGCATTTTTGCTTAAATCTTCCTCTTTTCACAGTAAATCTATTAACTCCTTCTATGTATGTTTTCTGTGTTCTAGGGTGTTCCCTTCCCTTACTGTCATTTCAGCCTGGTGGATGTCTGGATTCCGACTCTGCTGGACCCCAGTCAATTCCACAGCCTCTTTCTGAGTGACATTATGTCCCAGTTCAGCAAAATGTTAATGGTGAAAAGTGAAAATAATTAAGCAATCCAAGCATTCATACACGTAACTAATTAGTCTAGGAGAAGCAGGAAGCAGACAGTATGTTCTGAATAAGTTCTGTTAATGAAGAATGGCCTGACAGAGACAATTCTAATTGCACCATGGTATGTCTAATCTAATTATGTTAATAGTTTATTTGCACTCTAAATCATCTCTGTCAGCTCAGATATGGAAATCTGGTAGATATCACACAGTGCTAGTGAAGTCTAATGAGAACATCTCTCTTCCCTGAGTGCTCGTTCTATCTGAGCATGAGTCTTGCATTGCTCTGAATACTAGGCCAATTGGGAATTCCTTGATGAAAATGCTCTTTGAGTATTTTCCTTGGCTAAGACCAGTTCATCACAGAAGAGAGTTTGCAGGAACATTGTTTGAGACACTCCTCAGGTTGTTCTAAGTTGTTCCTCCTTTGGGACTTGTAGTCTGTAGTATTTTGTTGTACTACTAAGGCCAGGACCAAAAGATTACCATTTGCATAAGGAATATTCATCCCACACTGATGATTTTTCTTATAAATATATTCATAACAGCAACTCTTCAAATAAGACCTCACCAGCCGGGGCTGTTCTTCATTGTACTAGACAAAGCAACCTCATTCAGGGACTGAAACAACCTACTCTACATCACTTGGGGTTGGTGGAGAGAAGGTGGATGCAGTACTTGAAAGATTCTGGTAGTCAAGTGATGCTGACAATAAGGAAGGTTAACCTATACCAGTGTTTGACTGCATGATATTCCAAACTGCTAGGCAGAAAATTATTCAGAAAATTTGAGAGTATTCTGAGCAATAAAAATGGTCAAGGTAAAAGGTAAAAGGGAAGACAGTTTATTGACAGAAAACCAGACAGTTGGATCAGACAGAGGAAGATGACCAGGTGCCATGTAACAAATGATCATGCTAATCTCAGCCATTACAGGTGTACTATTACCAATTATTTAAAAAGCATATCATAAAGAGGTGTTTAACTTCATTAAAGAATTGTAATTTTTAAATCAGTGTAGGCAAGCAAAAGAAAAAAAAAAAGCAAATTCTTTCAGTACATCATGAGGTACAGGAAGATATTAGGCATCTCAAAGTCAAAGCAAAAGACACCAATCGCAGTACTGCTGCATTCTGTTCAAGTCATGTGTATTCAGAGCTGCATAACTAAAAGGTGTCGTGTCATACTGCAGCAGCCAACGCTGAAACATCCCAGAACCTGCTCAGATGTCTAGACAGTCAGCTAAGAAACTTCAGGTGAGACAGATCCCAGAAGTATGTCCAGTCCTTCAGGTGTGTGAGGATTTCAGAGCTCCATTTATCCACACACCACACTCTTGAGAGCATTTGGGATCTTTAGTGCATTCCAGCTGGTCTCCATGGCTGTGGGTATCCCATACACCTCTGCCACAGCTGTCAATCCCTTATGGAGGTGGTGGCCCTGGCATGATATGCTAGGTAACTGTCTGAACAATTAATATAGAGCCTCATAACAAGCTGCAGGTCCCACAAAAGCTGAACATCTTTGGGATCACCAGGAAGTAGACCCTTTAAAGACCTGCCTTTTCATCAGTCATCAAGGGATGAAGGAAGAATGTAGAGAAACTATTTCTGCTTTTGAGATGAGTAGAAGGACTCTGAGACTGGAGAAATCAGCTGAGTTACCATCCTGAGGTGCCTGCAGAGAAGTTGCACATTCACACAAAATCAGACTGATGACTATTCCTGTAAAATAGTAGAGCTGTAGGGGGCAGCTCTGCATTCACAGAAAATCAAACTGATGAATATTTCATCGTAGACATAAACTCTGCTTTTGAGGTATGCATGGAGAATGTTACCAGTGTTTTAATAACTGTAAGAAGCATTTTATATTGGCATTGAAAAGAAGAGCTCTGAATGACATTCTTGTTGGGATACAATTTAATTTATCATTCCTTTTGCACCATTAACCCAGATTTCTCTCATCAACTGCCCTGTCTGTAGCAGAAACACCTGTCTACCAAGCAACTGTCCATTCCCACCTACGTTCCTCATACCCTCTATAGTTGGTATTGTCAGTTACCAGCAACCCTGTTGATCCTTCTGAAAATTTCTGCCTGGGGGAGAATATCCAAGAAATGTTGCACAACCATCTCAAAAGTTTTTGGCCTCAGAAGTCTCACTCACACCCAGCTGAAGAGGAAGGGCTCCCTGGTTCCTGTATTTGGGCTGTGAGAGAAAATGACAGTGGAAAATTACCTGCAGCCCAAATGCTTAAAATATTCAAACTTCCCTAATTGTCAGTTTACTGGTCAATGTTTTGAAAATTTCCAGTAATTGATTTTTTTTAACTGTTTCTATGAAATGAGCTGGATGATCACTACTTATTGTGTCAAAGACCAGGCTGTTTGAGGGGTACAGTGGAACATTTTGAACACCATCCTCTAAATCTAATTATTTGGACACAGACAGTAAGTCACCCTTCAAGATGAAATTCTTAATGAGCAATTTAACTTCTACTAGACAGACAAGAAAATTCAAAAGCCAAAATTTGCTGAAAGACAGGCATTGAGTGACAGGATAGGAAGAATTCAGAAACACAATCCATCAGATAGTTCCTGACAAACATAATCCATTAAAAATGAAAAAAAAAATTATTCTCACTGCAGACTTTGTTTACAATAGTTTTTTCCTCTGATTCTCAAAAAGTTTGACAAACTCTTCCAAATAATTGCTGTAATTTAAGAAAATGAGAAGCTTTACATACTGTACTTCTTAGCTTATGTATGTGCTAATATGTGCAATTTTATGCAAATCCATACATATGTAATTATATTTTTCACAATATTGTATAGTGAAAAAGTATTGTTCAGTATTGTTATATTCACCAGGCTATTCAAGTTTTCAGGGTGAGGTTAGTGGGTCTCTGGAGCTGTATATGGACAGTCAGGAAGTAATAAATTTTAGACTTGAGGAAAAAAATGGCAACTGAAGGAGAATAAGAAAACCTTTCTGGGTTTAGAGCCTGTGTTTGTCTATCTTATTTCCTTATCCCTGAACAGATACCTAAAACCAGTAACTTGATTAGATAAGATTTTTTTTAATGGGAATTCACATGAGGGGAAAACTCTTTGGACCTTCATTACTATCTCATAAGGTAACCAACACTCATGAGTTCATGTGGCACTCAGTTGCACAGAAACAAATTGTATTTTGCAGATGTAGGCCTTGATTGTGAAAAACAGTACAGCTTTGTTCAGATAAATAAATGGAACTGCACATGAGTTCAAAGGCAAGTGCACTCACATATTTGCAGAACTGAATTTTCACCTTCATCCTTAATAGTGATAGCTTAAACCTTTCTTCCACACCAGTTTCATTTGGATTTTGCCCCTCTAAAAGCTGGAGAAAATACCAGAAGCTCTCTAGAAGGACTTTTCTCTCTAAATAACTAGTACTGCTATAGCTGTTTTGAAAAAGAAAATCTATTCCTGGCTTATAAGCACATGGTCTTATTTGAAAATTATTTATGTCAACTGCTTTAACATTCTTCCCATTCACACAATAGATTTCAGTGATAATACTGCCTCTATTTAAAGTTGATTGACAGCGGATAAGACCCACATTTCGATTACTTATAATTTCACTAATACTAACCATTCATTTCAACATTCTCCAGTCCTTCTATTGTTTTTATTTCAGTTTAAAATTACTCAACTTTTTCACAGAACAAAACACTTCGTGCTTGTAAGATTTTCTAGCCATTGTACTGAGAACTGTCAGAGCCTTCCTGCTGGGGCAAAGGCATTTGTAACACAAGTCCTTTACATCAAGGGCTGGTCTTTTTCTTCTCATGCCAAAATTCATCCAAATGTTCATATTCTGGTCTCCCCATCTAAGAAATAAAAATGTTTGCACAGTGTTACTAACACTAGGTCAGTAAACTGCATCAGTTCTTCCTTCTTCTGCACATTCCACCTTAACAGCACTTCTCTTTCTCTGTCATGCACTTCTCCAGGGATTACAGGAATTTTACCTCACAAGGACTCCAAGAGGTACAGCCAAGGAAATCTAATAAAAACAGTCCATTAGATACTTCTAGAGTCAAGTCAAGACTCTTATTTGCCCCCAGTGGTAACAGTAAGTGCTCCTTTACTATTTTTCCAAAGGATTCCCCATGGACAACAAGACTAATTCATGTTGTACAATAGTCTTTTGTTCCTAGGAAACCTGTCATGTATTGTAGGAGGTGGAAGATGCATTGAATGTGAAGGAAAAACAGGTTAAGGGAGTAAAAAGGTGTCCTAGATAACTGCCTTCTACCCAGATGCTACTACAGATGCCAAGTAAATAATTTATCATAAAAATGTTTGGTTGATCATTGTCTTCCTTAGATTTTAAAGCTCCTTTTTTAGACACTTGAGATCTGGCTGCGGAAGTATTGTAGGCTCAGTCTTGCAGCTGAAATTAATCATAACTAAGTTCTTGGAATATAAGATTGTATTTTAATGATAAATGCCCCAGAGGAGTTTAAAAAAAAAAAAAAAAAAAAAAAAAAAAAAAAAAAAAAAAGCACCAGGCTACAAAACCCCCTGTCATTTCTGAAGAACTACATGAAATATTAGTTTTATTGTTTCAATAACAACAAGAAAATATGAGAATGGATTTTTTGAATTTCAAGGGGAACAATTCAAGAGACACTCAGAACATGAAAATTCTATTTTGAATCATTACTCATTAGATGTCAGAAAAGTAGTTCAGGTCTCATAACTACTTGTTAGGGAATGATAGAAATGGGTTTATGGAAATTAATAAGTTTCTGAAAATATGAATTGATAATCTGAGGCCCATAAACATCTCTGAGTTGCAAACAGGCTCAATAGTAAAAAACCTCACTCACCCAATATTTGTTGAGGAACTGGAGCCCAGTGTTTTTGAGGTGAAATTGCTAACTTCTACTATTTCAAGAGAACTCAGTTATCCGAAGCAATAATGGGTTGTTTTTTCCCTCTGTGGAACAGTCACCAGAAAGCAATATATTGCACTGCTTCATAAAAAAAGGAGCCAAAGCACCACAGCACCCTAAAAGTGTCACTGTAAACTGACAAGTTCAGTTGGTCAAGAATATAAAACTGCAATTTCTTTTATAGAAAAAAATAGTAGTTTTTATCTACAGAATTTTTTTCATTCATTTTTCTCCTCCATTTCAGTTAGAAGGAAAAATAAAGCAAACATATTTGTTTTAGGTTTACCTGAATCTAAATATTTCAGTTGTCAAATGGAAATGAACTACTATTTGTTTTCTTTGATATTTTACCCATTTATCTATGTAGTAAACCCCCAAGTCTGACAGAGTTGCTCTCCTCCTGATGCAGTGGGTGGGGGGAAGGGGGGAAAAATCAGAATGCTTATAGATAATTGAATACTTAAATACAGGCATTTTTGAGGACAATACACACTTATTTGTGAGAAAGATTTATTTGTTATAGAGTTGTATCATTCAGTCTATTGGAACTTTATAATTGGGTTTTATATTCAAAGGACAAATATTTCTTTGCTGGTGTTTTATTTAACCAAATATTAATAGAAAAGCCCACTAGGTTTATTATTTTTTATTTAATATGACAAAGAGAAGGCTACAATTTATCTCTTCCTGAAGTTATGGGAAATATTACTTTCTCCTGTAGGCATACTGTCAACATAAAAAATGCTTGTCATACAACAAAAATTGAGTATTTGGCAAGCACAGGACAGATCTGATTTTGTTGGTATTTTAATTACCTATTTTAGAAAAAGTCCACCTTCATCAGCTTGGACTTTTCAAGTCCATCTTATAAATAACTCCCTTGATGGAAATTACTGAGACCTACCTGACAGCACGAGCAGCCCACACCTCAGCTGTTACACACCAGAACGGCTCACAGCTGAGGATCAGGACTAGCAAGGAACCTGGGGAATGTGACAGAATGTTTCCCTAACACTTTCTATCCTCAGACCCTTTTCATCCAACTCTATTTTATTACTGCAGCAAAAGAGCAGCATAAATGTGATACTTTTTTCCTCTTTAACAGGAGTATTTTGATTTTCTGGAGGACAACTGGTGAAATACAAAGAAACATGGCATAAGAAAATTTTGCATTCATTTCAATTAGTGGCACAGCAGAACTCTGCAGATGGCTGTGTCTGTCTAGAAGATGAGTTTTCCATTCCAGATCATGTTTTAGTCTTTTCTTTAAATGCACTTTTTAAAATAAGAAAAGGAGGGAGAAGGAAAGCCTGTATTTCCACAGGTACTGACACTGAAGGAGCCCAGTTCCTATGGATCTAAATCTTGCATAATTTTATATCTCAGAGGCTATCTATGCTGGAAGAAAAGTAAGTTCAAAGTTTTACTCTGCAAACTTGGTCCCTTAGGGCATACACTGACCACATCTTAGCTTTATGATAGGATGTGACATGAGCTCATAGCATGGCTTGGACACAGCAGGGATTGCAGATACAATTTTGCATCACAGCTCTTGTACCCAGAGCAGTGTGCATTCTTCCTCTATGCCCCTTCTCAGATCCTTCCACCCAGAATTTCCTGGAATCCTGTGACCTGAGTACTCATAGTATAACAGATTTCTCAACTGAGCCACTTCTACAGACTTCCTCCTCCACTGGCCACGCATTTTCACAAAGCTTTGAGAGTTTAATTGCGTGCTGGCAAAATTTGGCTGAAATATTTGAAGACAGCCATTAGAGGGTGGGAAAGCTGGAGGAAAGGGAAAGATGCTGGTTACACTCAGACATGAAAAGTACACTCTAAAGAAAAAGACAAAACAAACAAAGCATTCCAACTAAGTTCCACACATAATACATTTCATAAAAGCTGCAATGTGTAAACAACAGCAGTAAAACACACTTTGCCATCTATTGTCAGATAACATGCAGAAACAAATGGATTATTCATTACAAACTCCAATGATTAATGTGTTTTCAAATTCATATTGCTTTTTCTTCTAGCTGTAAAGAGATTACTTCATTTAAATGCATGAATTGTAGCTTCACAAAGATTACTAAATAATTTTAACCATATCTTTAACACTAGAACAGTTAAAATTTCCCCTCGGAGTGGTCCCATGCTGAATCCAAGTTGACCTAAACCAACAGAGAGCACAATTTGCAATGTTCCTAAGAGATATATGGGTGATAAAATTCCTACACTTGTTTGCAGGCACAAGCATGGAAAACTTTATTTAAACTACTGAACATTATGGGGTTTTTTTGCCTATAACACATAATTGTGTTACAATATATATTCTTATTATGGGATATTGCAGACAGAAGTAATGATGCGTAGATGGATCAGGGCATAGACACTGAGGTTTTCAGATACTATTGGAGCACTGTGATAATAAATAACTCTGTGTAAAAGCATAGATCTTCTAGTGCCCTTTAGACCTTATTAAAGGTCCTTCCCCAAATCAGTGTCACAAGTAAATATTTTCTCTGAAACATCTATGTGTGTCCCCAAAAGATACACCAGGACTTTTGCAAGTGGTCATTGCCAGCTGCTGATTTACAGGTTATAAGATGTTCCTCTGTCTGTCAGATCAAGTACTTTTTTTTTTTTAGGTCATCCCAATTTAAATTTTTCAATATAAGTAATATTTACTTCTTTTTCCTCTTTTTCTGGATACCAAAAGTGCACCCTCTGCCTAAGAAGAGCTTCTGCTTTTTCTTTTTTTTAAGATTTTTGGGCCCTATGGCAGACACATCTCCTGAAACTTGCACGTCTATGTCCAATTGCCTTTCCCTACAAGCCTTTAACTCCTCAGATTTTTCTCTCATAAAAATAACTAAAGAAAAAAATCTTTTTTCCCCATCTCCATCCCTCTCAGCAGCTATACAACTAATACAAGGCAAAAAAAGTCTTTTCCAGTTTCCAAAGATGGATAAAACAAGACCAAACTGATAATTACCTCCTCCTTAAGCTTTCACTGATCAAAGCTAAACTTTTGCTCAAAGAAACTTTCCTTCAGAAAATACTGAGTCCTGGCTGGCTCCAATCCTGCTGTTAAATAAATAAAAGGTATTTAAATCATGCTGCTACCTAAACTGTAAGAAAATTTTTTTCCTGCATGAAGAATCTCATAAGAATGAGGTTAGGCCTATACTCTGGTTTCAGAAAGGTTTCTCAATTAGGAGTTAATTGAAATTGCTCCGTGTTTGATGATCTCCTACTATTTTCATGAATTTTGCGAAAATAAGACTACTTGAGAGCTGTCTGGTGAAACTTTCCCAAGAAGCATATGTATAAAATTACTGCCACAAATGATTTATCAGGCTGTATCTTAAATCCATACAAAAACTAAAGCCATAACAAGAACTCTTGGAAGAGATTTATGTTAAAATGTACCTTCATCAGAATTTGCAAGTTAACTGAAATCCAAATACTTCCTGGCACCTTGCTCAGTTTTATACAAATCTGTCAAAAGCTTAGAAAATTGGGTGACTTTTCACTGACAGATTGCTTAGTGTCATGTCACGCACTGAAATCTGAAAATGCTTACAGATAGCCAAGATTCCCAGCCTCATTTTCTTCAGACTCCACATTTCTACTTTTCTTTTAAAACTGAAGACAAATCAGCGTTTAAAATCTCAGTCTCCATGAAGTGGACTTAAATGGTGACCTCCATTTCATATATCAATGCCAAAAGTAGGGTTTCAGCCTTGTATTTACATTTCCAGCCTCCCCCCAGCTCCCACAGCAGAATGACCCTTGAAAAGCACTGTTTTCCAGAAAACTCTTTCAGGCGAGGCCCCTTTGGCACTCACTTTTAGAAACAGATATGAAAAATAGACTTTCTAATCCCACATAGTTTCTCCACCTTGACTGTGCCTTTCCCTCCCCCTTCCTCCCTGTGTTCATCTGTTGGTGGTGACACTGCATTTCAGCCTCTTTTAAAACCCCAAACTTACAGGGTTTTTCATCTTCACAATGACAATTTTAACAGACAGAAGCTGCAAAGCACAATTTCTCCTGGAGAAACCTGGAGCCAAAGTACTCACCATTTGACATCCCTCTGGTGCAGTTGTTGGCTTTGTGGTTGAGTTCTGCCACAACTCCTCACGGAGCTAAATTAATCTCATTCAAAAGTTTTGCAAAGTGCTGGAAGTTTATTTGTAGGAGTAGGAATATAAGTGCCTTTCCAAGCTTACAACCTCCTGCAAAACAGTTCCTTACTTTTTGTCACTGAGGAATGTGAGGCTAATTCCCAGGACTTTAAGATGCATCATAAAATCATAGAACCATAGAAATTTTTTTCGGTTGGAAGAGACCTTTAAGACCTTTAAGGCTTTTCACCCACCACTACCATGTACCCCATGAATTTGTGTCCCCAAACACCACACACGACTTCAGCAATGGTGATTTCACCCCTTCCCTGGGCAGCCCATTCCAATGCTTGACAACTATTTCAGTGAATGCTTTTGTCCTTATATCCTACCAAAAATTCTCCTGGGGCAACCTGAGGCCATGTCTTCTCATCCTACCACTCGTTACCTGGAAGAAGAGACCAACTCCACCTGGCTACAACATCTCTTGAGTAGTTATAGAGACCAATAAAATCTCCCTGAGCCTCCTTTTCTCAAGGCTAAACCACCCCTGCACCCATCCCCAGGCCTGTAACATTTCATAGGACAATTATCTGAGGACAGTGGAACAGAATTTTCTTTTGTTTCTTTTAACTGGTTTAGAGGTTGATTTCTTGTGGCTCCATAAAAAAGCCCTTGGCATGAAATTGTGCAAAATAATCACTTCTGTACCTAGAGCTGGTTTTATCCCAAAATTTAAAGTATAAAAACTGGATTAATGTAACTGCAATGTCTCTGCCAGGAACATAATGGAAGGAATGGGTTCAATTTGAAAGAGTTGCTAATGAGACATTGATTAAAAATCTCATCCATAATGCTGGAAAAACTCAACATTCTGCTGCTGAAGAAGCTCATCTAATGTGAATCAGCTGAACCACTTTACTTTAAAAAGAGAAAAGAAAAACACCAAAATGATAGGTAACCAGGGAATTCATCCAGTGTGCATAGAAAAACCCATTATGTCATACCAAAATTATAACAATTTTACAGTCCTATCTTGGGGATGCAATTGCTAAAGGCAGTTCACTGCTTTCCTTTCATGCAAAAATGGCTTCTGCACCCTGGAGTGGCAAACCAGAGCTGTCCTGCCTGCCTGGTTCACTGTGCTCCTCCCAGCTAAGCCAGTAACTCCTATTAGCCATCACTTGCCACTGGATGCTCTGGTTAATCTCCTTGGCTTTGCTCATTTTAGTTTCCAGCAGAAGTACATGAAACATTGACAACTACCACAGGAGCCTCACTTAACCTGCATACCATTAACATGTCTTTCTGCTTCTTGGCTGACAATAAGCCCTTAAGTAGCTTTTCTTGCTTCAAACAGTTTAATTAAACATACTTCTGCAAACCCTCCAAACAGTTCTTAATTTTTCAGACTGCTCTTTCTGAATTGCAGAGTGGGATGGTGTACAGGCTGGGACAACCTCTTCTTTCAATCAGGAACAGTTTCAGGACTGTGCTCAGGCTTTATTTTGTTTGTTACTACTGCCTGGCAAGAAAGGCATCTCTCATTTGGTAATTCTGCTCTTCCCTGGACTACAAAAGAACTGGCTTTGCTTTATCTTAAAGCCTTAGTTACCAGTCTTTCACACCAAATATGTGTACAGACATAAGAGTATTCAGCAAGTGTCTGAATATCACATTGAAGAGCATTTTAGTCTGGTGCAATTTCCCCACCTGAAGATATAATTATTCAGTAGCTGGTAGGTCAGCAAGTCCTTTAATCAGTACATGTCATTTCAGGAGATGTACCGGCTGGTGCAATATTCACAACACATGAAATATAAAAATGAATAAATTAAATTATGGCAAATAAAAAGAGAGCAGACATTAAATGATGCAAAAAAAGAGACATCCCCCCCCCCCAAAAAAAAGCCACACAATAAGAAAAACTGAAGGGTCGCAGGCCTTTCTTCCTGTACTCAGTACTTAAAAAAAGGATAAGAAAATGATTGCCAGAGTAGAGTTTTGACACTAGGGAATTGCTTTTGTGGTAGGATCAGCTCTGAATGCAAGTAAAACACAGGAATGACAACTCTGAAGAAGAAGTTTAAGTGAAACGTCTGGGATGAATAAACTGCTGAGATACTGAAAGTTTTGTTCTTAATGAGGGCCAGACCGCTACAGGTACAGCAAATAATAAATTAAATTCATGCAACAAGGAAAAAACCTCTAATTTCACAAAAATTATATCAGAATTTCCAGAGTCACAAGAAGACAAGGAGACAGGAAAATAGAGGCTGTGCCTAGAGAAACACTGTGTAAGCCTCCCTGCATGGGGTTTGGACACCACAGACTGCAAATTGTAAGATCTGCACATACCCTGGGAGGAAAGACACAAGCACAGCTCTGCTTTCCTTCCCTTCCACTCGTAGCAGTCAGTTAATTCTCTGAGGAAAAAAAAAAAAAGGGAAAAAAAAAATAAGAGGCTGTCCTGGTTTCCGATGGCAATAGCTGAGGCAAACAGCACAGACAAAGCTGCACCTAAGCCCTGCCCAGCCCTCTGGCCTGCTCATGGCGCTGCAGGCAGCAGGAGAGGCTGCAGCATCCTTCAGCATCCTTCAGCATCCTTCAGCATCCTTCTCCTGGGTGCTGGCTGCATGTTCAGCTGCCTGTCCTGCCAGCAGAAGGAGGTTACTTCCATATGCAGATGGAGGCAGAGCTCCAGGCTCATGCACCCATGGACAGCCCAGCTCCAGAGGGATGCCTGAGTTTTGGCAGCCTCCTCTTCCTCTGGGGAAGGGCAGCAGCTGTCAGACAAAATGTGCTGATTTGGAAATTAATGATTCACCTGCCAAGCCAATAACTCAGCTGTGCTCTCCTTGTCACTGCTCTCCAGAGGAGCACAGAAAGGCCAGTGGCTTTGTCAGCATTGTGGCAAGGGATGTTTCTTACCTGACTAAAGTATTTCTTCCACCCTCTTTGAAAATGCAGGAATGCATTTCTCAGTTAAGGTGATGATTTAGGGGTTTCTGTAGGAGGATGTGGTGGTTTGACTAAGAAGGAGTGAGAATTCTAGGAAGCTGTGGTCAAACTAATGAAGGTTTTGGGTTTGAGACTGGCACCCGGTGTAGCTAGTGGGGTTTGGACACACCTCTGAGAATACACAGGGGTTAAAAGCAGGGCACTGCCCTTGGCACGCTCTCTCGGGACGTCGCTTCGAAGAGGTCAGATCTCTTCTCCCGTCCAGCCTCTACTGCTGGGCGGGGGGAGGGCCAGCCATGCGGTAGGCCCGGGGCCTGGACAGAGATGGGGGTGAGAAAGCCTTCAAGGATAGAAGGGTGGAAGAGCCCCAAGAGACATCGGGCAGCAATTCTCCCCCCCCCAGGAGGGAGAGAGAGGGAGAGTCAGCGGTGATAGCAGCCGGTTCAGGAAGAGAAAGGGGGGGGGGGGAAAGGGTGCAGCCCGGCCGGCCGCAGCAGCAGCACGTGTGGGAATATCATCTCGTCCCAAGACAGACAAAGACTGAAAACTTTTAACCCTTTCTTTCATGATTGGGGCCTTGCAAAAATGCTAATCCTCCTCGAAGCTGAATAAGAAGAGAGATAAGAGATGAGATGAGACAAAGACCTGGCCCGAAGAACGTGGAGATGATTAGATGGGGAGAGATGATTTAGAGTGGCCTTTTAGCTGGACTTTTCTTGTAGCCATAGACTCAGTTGTTCCTGTGACACAGACTGCATTTAGGGGGAGGCAGTGCCTCAAAAACCAAGAAAGTTCATTCGTGAGGACCCCCTGGCCCCAGGGGGTTGGAAAAATATGGGGGGGACAGATGTCCCAAAGCAGAGACTGTGCCTTTTTGGAGTGAGACAAGGCATCCTTGAAAGACAACCCTAAAAGCAGCTCTGGCCATGTCTCAGTGGTGAGAGCACTGGGCATAGAAGGAAGATGTCACAAGCGGCAAAAGGACTTTTTCCGAGCGGTGCCGAAGTGACAAAGAAGCACACGAGGTTTCAGTGTATTTCCAGGAGAAGCCTATAGAACAAGAAGGACTCCTTTCCTCTTCATGAACTGCAGTTTGAGTATACTAAAGTGTGGGGCCAAGGCTAGGCAGTTGATTTGAGAGAATGTATCGGATTGAGAAAGTCAAAGAGTGAGGAAGAAGAAAGTTTTTTTGTAAAGTTTTCAATTTCTTTTTTTTTTCTTTTCCTTATAGTCTTTCCCTATTTTCCTGTAGTTTAAGTAATAAAGTGTTCTTTATGTTTAAGTTAGAGCCTGTTTTGCTTATTCCTAGTCACATCTCACAGCAGACACCAGAGTGAAGCATTTTCATGGGGGGGCACTAGCTCTGTGCCAGGCTCAAACCATAACAGAGGAACAGAGTTCCTGTAGAGGCATACACATAATCTTAGATGAAGCTTTGCACTTTCAAGATGCTTTCACATTTTTTGTTTGTTGTTTCCTCAGATCTCACTACTGCAGAAAGCAATTTGCTTTTCTTTTTCAAAAGATAATATTAAATCAATAGCTAGCTTCTGCTAGCAGTGTCTCTTGCTAGATGTTGTGCTGAATAGGCTGTGAGCAACAGGTACCACAGCTTTGACATGAAAGCAACTTAAGTAACAAGAATGTTCAAAATCAGGTTATTTCTCTATTTATCATTACCCTCCTGTTTCATCTGGGAAATATAAAACATTTTTTAAAAGGAGCTCAGAGAATTAGAGGGATTTTTTTTTTTTTCTGGGCTTAAGGTGAATTTTAGCTCAAACACATTTAAGCTATGCATGGAGGCAGCAAAAGATGTCGTGTATGGATAAATCAATAACAGAATAAAATCTAAGAAAGGAAAGAAGGGACATCCCATGGAAGAGATGGAATGACAGGAGAGAGGGTGCCTGGAGACACCACACCTCAGCCACACTCACCAGGAGAACAGAACTAGGACAAAGTAGGTTCATGGGCCTTCAGGCTTCAGTCTGCCATCAGCAGACAGAGGAAGACATTTTGCACTGAATGTACTTCAATCACAAAGAGCAGTACTCCTTGCAATCACAAGGAATGGGCTTTTTTAAAAAAAGATGAAAAATCTAGTGTCAAAACTGAGTTGCCACATGCAGAGGCAAAGTCTTCAGAATACTAATTGCTGCCCATATGAAATAGAAACTTAAAAGATGGCATATACCCAGTGTCACTTTCTTCTCCAGAGCCATCAGGCTGGTGCTTTCCTTGAGCAACACATTAACTTTCTAAATAAGTCATGACCCTTCTCTACACTGCCTGATAATGTGAAGTGTTGTACTTTGTGGCGGAATAGGAAATGCTGTATGCCTCATAGGAAAGTGTCTTTCAAATCATGTACGCCTTAAAGTGGGATTTCTCCTCTTTTAAATGAGAAAACCTAGCAGGAGTGTTTAAAAAACATTTAGTACCCAGCCTCATCACCATCTGGTCAGATTTGATTATTATACAGTTGAGCAATCTCCTGCTAGCTGCACCACAGGGGAATTTCTTAAAAGGCTGCCATTTACCATTTATAACTGTAGCAGGGAATAAGTGGGATATATGACTAGCATTTTGTGCCAAAAGAAGGGGCTTGCTTTGGTTTAGAGACACTGATTATTTCACATGTAAGCCAACAGATTTGTGTAGATAAAATGATTTGCATGAAGAAAAACAGCAGGTTTGCAAAGTGCCATTAAGGCTCCTGAACCAAGCGGAACATTTACACCTGCACTATTAATTGATCACAAGAGCTCCCAATGCCAATGTGTGTGAAAAATGGTTCTCTTTAAGAGAACAGATGCTTCATTGTTAATAGGAGTTTCACACATAAAAAATAAAAATTGTGGAAGACTGCCTGTTCAGCCCCATATACTCACAATAAATATTAGAAAGTCTTAATTAAGCTCCATCCCATCACCATCAAAACTGAATTATTATAGGAAGCAGAAGTTGCAAGAACACAAAAGTAGCACAATGTTTGATCACTAAAGTAAGAATTTTGAGAGTAACCATTTGGGGAGAAAACATCCATAGACTGTTTTTTTCACACATGGATAAATAAGAAAAAGAACAACTATGAATGTCATACATCTGGAATGAAACAGCCATTGGCTACATTGCAGACCAAAAATGAGAAGCAAAACACAATGTGCTTGTCACAAACAGAAAATCTGAATGAACTGTGATGCCACTATCACAGCATAATAATAAACAGATATTTTCTGTCCTAGAGAATTATTTCTACCTTTATCTTAAATGAAGCATGGTTCATTTGGGATTGGTTGTCTTCCTCTCATAATTTTAAGAGAGTCTGAGCTCTGTATTTTTAAGTTTAAATTTTTTTCAAATGCACTTTGTTGTCACTGGGAATCACACCTATCAGTAATGGTTGTTCTTTTCCTGCTCTAAGAGAATAACCTGGGCTAAAGACACCATCTAAGCAACCTTCTTGCTCCCTCTCACTTCTGCAATCTTCTTAGCTGGAAATGTTTTTTTGGTTATGGTTGTGCAAAGACCTTGCTTTTACCTGCCAAGTTGATCACTTAACTCAAATGGCCAAAGCCATGCTAATCAAATAAAATCCTAATGGTTTATAACAAATCAAAGCCACCTATATCACAAGTTCATACACAATATTATGTTGAATTATTCTCTTCATAGTTTCACAGAATTAGGATAAACCCCAGGACCAGATGTAACTGCAAACAATATAGTAGAAACTGAATTACTTATTTGCTCTACAGTTCCCTTGTTAAAATGCCATAGCATCTAAACACAGATACCTTAGTCAGAAACCTAAAAGTGTTGCCAAGCTTTTCAGTATTGTTTTTTTAAATTTTGTTGCCATTTCTACCAGTTAAAAATTTGACTGTGATGAAATTACTCAAATCTTCACATGGTCAGGCACACATCCAGACCAGTTGTCATATATGAATGATATTAGTAAATTTTAGGGGTATAAACTTCTGTCATGGGAGTAAACTCTGGGACACTAACAGCTGCAGAACAGCTGGACAAAACAGTTCTCCCTAAACTCCATTTGCAAAGGTAGGAGAAATTGTGCAATTAGGAATGGTCACAACAACATTCACTTTTTTCCAGATTAATATTAATTCATGGGTAGTATGGTGGGTTGTTTTGGTTTTTTTCTCATCCCATGCCAGTGTTCTACATGCCAATCTTGAAAAGAGCAAATTCTGTAATTACTACTAACATAATTCTCCAATTCTGGAACAGTTTCAGGGCTATGGACATCTGAAGAAGTGAGCAATATTATGTACTCTGTCCTTTTTTCCTGTCTTTTGTAATGGGAAAGAAAAGAAATCTCAAATGCCAAAATACTTGGAATATTTAACATTGCATCAATTCCTAAACCCATCCAAGTCTTACTCATTTTTCCTTTTCCTCTGGAGACAGCAGCAATGACATTTCCTGTAAGAACAAGAGTGTTCTGTAGCACAGGAGTCTGGGAATACCTTTTTCATTATCCTATCTTCCATAATGTCCAGTATCACAGATCAGGAGTATGAGACACATAATGAATGACACCATGGAGGTGTCCCCAGAGCTTCCATGCTCTGTGACTGAGGGAATCACAACAGGCATCTCTTTGTGTTTAACAGCAGCTGGAAAATTATGGTTTTGTGTCTCTTGGTCTCTACCTCAGGTCCCTGCCTGAATTTTCCTCATCCATGTCTATCAAAAAGGGGTTAAGGAAACAGTTCTTTGAAAAAGCCTTTCTTTTTTTCTTGCACAGGTGCTTGCTAAGTTCATTTGCTGCCTCTTTGGCAATGTATTATGAAATCAGAGTGAATAGCTGATTTTCCTTACTCAGATTTTGATGTAACTTGATTACAGCACAGAGCCAACAGATTGTTCTGTTCTACTGCTAAGGCCCTAAGGTCCTCTCAGAGTGTCAAAATGAATGGGAAGCTGAATTTCAGTCCCTGTCAAAAATAAAGAAAGTAAAACCTGGATAGGAAAGATAAAGAAAAATTATGTATATCAGGAAAACTGGACTCTCAGTGGGCATGAAAAGCTGCTCAGCTCTCCAGGTTATATCTGTACAACCTTTTTAAAAGATATATTCAAAAAACAGGTCTAAAAGTGTTATCCCTGTTTGAAAAAAAAAAAAAAAAAAAAAGAAAGAAAGAAAAAACAACCCTGCAAATACTGGTTGATATCAAAATTCTCACGTTACCAGTAAAAAAAAAATCACAGCAATCAATACATCTTTTCCTACAACAGCTGTGAAAGACAAGCAAACAGCAAAGCTTCTCTTGCTTTTTATCTTGTGAATTTTCTAAGATAACATTCTCATCTGAAAACAATTTGAAATAGTATTTACAGCAGCTTCTCAGTCTGCACAAGATTTAGGATTTGACAAATTATAAAGTAGTAGCATATTCTGACTAAAGTATTTCTGCACACATTAAATGATTTCTCAGTGCATACCTTCAGAAAATGATGGAATGCCTCAGCTATAGACTAATCATTCACTATTTTCTCTTCATTTAAAACAAATCTTCATACTAAAGGTCCTGCAAAAATCTCAACCAATGACACATTTTCCATGTAATGTAAAACTTTGTGAAAATATCTTCAAAGATTTATATGGTTCTTGTTAGTGATAAGCATGTAATTATTTTTTAATTGAAATATTCCAAGCTACTGTCTACTTGCATAAACTGGGAAAATAATAGAAAAATCACTATAAGAATATAAAATTTCTCCTCACTATGCTTTGTCATTTTTAGTGCATGAATTCTCAAGGCTTTTTGTCTCCTTGGATGCAACCAAATATTCACAAGAAACCAGAAACACATACTACTTTTGAAAAGTTAGGTCAGGTGGCATACATACTAAATATAAACACTAATCTACATTTTAAGCTATTTTTTTTTTCAGTGAGCTGTCACACCTGTCCTTTTCATAGTCCTTGAGAACATTCAGACATCAAAACCCAGCAATGTCTTGAGGTTCAGGAAGATTAGTTCTCAGAATCATTATGATGAGGTCAGAAACTTGAAATCTATTGACATTTGAAGTGGAATATACAGAAGAGAGAAGGCACAAAGTTGCCTTGGCATGGCAGGGCTAGAAATTCCTGTAACTTGTGTGTATATTTTAGGTTGCAGAGGAATCCTCTATACAGCACTTTCAGACACAGGAGTGCTGCAGAGATATATGTCTATATTTCATAGAATAGAAAATGCTGGCATTTTTAAAAGTCTGTAATTCCCACATATCCTTAATCAACTAATTAGTTCTCAACAATAGAAAAACATCTTAACAGCTCCAAGATGTCATAAAGACTTTATTTTTTAATTGAATAGTCAACATTTCTAACATAAATATGTATGTTAGAAATATTTCTAAGTTTTTTATCAGTTTACTAGACAAATACTGTGCTGGTGTTAGTTTTACTTTGCTTGCTTTTTGAACTACTTTACAGAAATTTTCCACTCATAGCAGTCACCCAAATCACATTCAATTAGAGAGGATCAGAGTTTTCCACAAATATCTTGGCTTACTGAATTTCAATGATTTGCAGTTTTTACTGTTAGTCTAACTTGGTTTCTATTGCAAAATAATGGTACCAAAATGTGAATCTTGAAGATACCCACTTTTTTTTTTTCTCCATGAATAATCCTCTTCCTAATATCATCTATTCTTTTTGCAAGTTCCAGCATTCATACCCAGATTCAACAGAAGATTTTACCAACTTACAGAGTGATCTGTGCCTTTGTGTTTGTGCTTCTCACATCTAGTTGTACATGTAGATACTGACAGAATGTCTAGAAAACACTTTCCCAGACCACTAAAAGGTTTTCCGTCACTAAACACCAAAAGAAATCCAAACACTCTTGAAGACTCTTGGTGAGCAATAAGTGGAAGTTTTTCCCTATGGGAAAAGCACTTAAAATGCTCACAAGAGAAGAGATCTATCTTTGTGTCTGTGTAATTCTCATCAAGAATTTTGGCTTTATATTGATCCTACCCAGAGAGTATGGTTTGGTGAGTGTCGGGACCAGCACACTTGTGAAAAGCATTTGTGAGCTTTTTGTTCTTACCCTGCCTGATTTTAACCAGAAATTACATGGTTGGATTAACATTTGTTGTAGAAACAGATGTTTTCCTATTACTCAAGCAAATACTACCAGAACTAGATCTGTGTGAATTTAAAAGAATTTAGGATTTCATTCCTTCCCATTCTAGTAGCTAAATAAGCTTAGTACCTCTGGAAATGTAAAAATGATTAGTAAAATAACTGGCTAGACAAACATTTCTTTGGGTTGAATATGAAAATTCAAATTGATGCTCCACTGTTACTTTGGATCATTTTCAAGAACTTAACATAGATTATATTAACTTTAATATATCTATTAAACACGAAGTAGCTCCAAAATATCCCATTTATATAAAACTGTAAACTGATCTATTTGAGAACTTTTTCATATCAAGCCCCACTGAGACACTTAATTTGGAAGTCTAAGACAGAGAAGTTCCATTCCTGTGGGGTTTTTTTGTAATCTACTCCAGCAATAACCACTTAGAAAAAAAAGACTTCTCCTGTTACACTTCATTCCACTATCACTTTATTAGCAAGTGCATGTTTTTAAAACCCATTTTCTAAAGTTTTTACTGATTAATTGAAAGACAGGGGGATTCTCCAGGTGTTTCCATGAATAAACACACACAAGACATTCAATTCCCTGTTTGTAAGTAATTTGAGAATTTGCATTTAAGGTCACAGTCATTCAATTGCATTCAACAAACTGTAGAATATCCAGAATTAAACTTTTAATTCTCTCTCAGGCTCCACTCTGCAGGCCAAGAAAACTATAAAAGCTGGTAACTTAAGACAGCTTGGTGACTTCGAAGAAGTTCAGTAAGTGCACAAGTATAGATTTAACATTGGCATTATGTATTAACAGTGTCAAATGAAAAACTTATTCCAGATCTCTGAGAGTTGTAGTTTTGTAGCTCCCAGGTAAAGAGTGGATTAGGTGGAATGCTTGATGAACATCACTAGTGAGTTTTTCCTATCAGATAAGGAAATAATCACCATAATACTGAAAAACACAGTGCACTGAAAGAATCACTCTGATCCATTCTGGATTTTTAACTGAGTGAGCAGTAAAAAATACACCAGCTAAGGTGTAGGGATTGTATTGTTTCAGCAATGTTCATCCTGTACAGAGAATTAATATTGAGAGAGTTTCTCCCCACCAGAGGTTGCTCCAGAACCAAACTAATAGAAAGCTGCAGAAGGCTTAATTTCTTCTTATGTATTTAATTGATGAGAGAGAAGGAGGGAAAGAGAGAAATATATTAAATGGACATGAACATTGTCAGGCCCTCCTGGCTTACCTTCCTTATCATATTTTTATTGAAATCTAGCACTAAATAATTTTCTAGAAAGACGTGTTTTCTAATTATAGGGTAAGTACAGTGTTGGAGACTTAAGTGTGTGGTGCCCCTGTCCCACTCTACTTTCTTTTAAGAGGTATCCACACCGCTTTATAGACAGTCACTGCTTAAGATAGCAATTTTAAAATATAATTTTTAAAGCCAAACAAGCAGTTCATTAGTTTCTAAATATTGAAATAGAGATCAAAATTACAAAAGAGGACTGAAAAAATCATTGCTGTAGGCACAGGCAGAAATAATTATGGAATTACTCAGGATGTGCTATTGGATACCTTATATACAGGAACAGAAATGAGAATAAATGCAGTCCCAGCATTGTGTCGTAGCAAAGAGAAAGAGGCTGTGGTTTTGGTTTCTGAGACAGCTTGAGGAATTGCAAAGCATTTCTTAGGAAAAAATCTCTAATAATGACCACCAGAACAGCTAAGCTGAGGTCAGCAGTTGGCATTTTGCATATTTCATCTTTGCACAGTTCATCTGAAATTATCACAAAATTATATCTCTCAGCCCAGATCAAACACAAGATATAATTTTTCCACTACTAAAACCAAGGTGTTTGTCTACCATCAAAGGGTAAAACAGGAGCAGTGCAAGATAAATTTTAGACTATGGCTTCTGTTTATATTTCAAACAATAATTTTTAGCTCTGGCCTTGCACAGGGCAACAGCTCAATAAACATCATCCACAGAAAAAATTCATGTAACCATGCCTGATCCCCCATTACCTTTCACAAGTCAACAACCTTACCTAGGACAGGGTATAGAAATTCTGTAAATAGACAATGCATGACTCCAATATATTTTTGCAGGTTCTCAATGACCTATATAGATCAAGGATTTCCTAAGCCAGAAATTATTCTTTATATAAAACAATATTCCTGAACTGACATTTCTCATTAGTTTATTTGCTTTTTAGAGATCTGAAAACTTCTGACATCTATTTTTAATGCAGAAAGCCACCCTCTAGCTGACCTATGCACTGTTTTGAGAAGTTACCATCTTATGTCTGCTCTAAAACTGAGACCTGATCAATATTTTCAATAACTTATGGTTCTTTTACAAGCAGAAAGGACTGTGAATCCTCCTAGCTAATTTATCAACTCTGGTCTACCTGTTCTGTCACCAGCCCCACCTGGGCCAGCTCTAGTCAGTCATTTTCTAATTTGAATGCAATTTCATACCATTGATCAGCTTTCTTGCCTCCTCAAGGACCTTTTCTGCCTCTCCTTCTGGTATTAGGTGAACTCCTCCGACACATGGGATTTTCAGTTTAGAATACAGATCTGGCCACTGGATTCTATCTCATTTTTCATTCCTCCAAGTTCTCTTTCCAAAGTGGTGATGGCTCCTTCAGAGTTCATCACCGTGCCTGTGAAATTACAATTGTTTGTCTTTAATTTACATCACCTTGTGTCTATACACAGTGACTTTCTAGTGTCAAATGGGTTACTTGAACACGTGCTTGTCCAGCACTGGGAAATTCCTTCCCAGTTCTTTGCTGTCAAATTTTTCTTTTATATCTACAAACATTATTATATTGACTTTGCGTACTATGCTTGGTTTATATTTTAGGGCACTTCTTTTTTATAAGCCACCCAGACAAGATTTTTGTTAATCAAAATACTAACACATTGTTATCACCAGTAGGCATTTGCAATTAGATTATCCAGGTCTATACTTTGAAACAAATCCCTGATAGCTTTTTTTTTTTTATTTTGCAAAAAAAAATTTTTAAAAATTAAAAGGGAAGGAATCAAAAAAATAAAACCCCACACAAGTCTAGTGAAAGGCCTGCCTGCCCACAGCAGGGGCATTGAAACTAAATGGTCTTTAAGGTCCCTTCCAATCCAGCCCATTGTATGATTATAGGATAAAATAATCAGCAATATTTGGCTAAAGTATTTTGTAATTCCAATTGCATTCAGTTGTTAATTTTGCTTATTATTTTAGGGGGATGTTTTGAAAGGTGATAGAAAATGGAAATGTATATTTGAATCTATATATTCATATGGAAAAATATTGATTTGGAATTAATATCTGCAGTCAAAAAAACACTTTTAGTATAAGTTTTAGAATGCTTTCAGTCTAGTATTTCCAGAGAATTTTCAATTAGTTCAAATGTTTTCATACATATCTAGTAAGTATACTTTGTTTTGCTTCTAAAACCTTTTGTTCTCTGATATGAGTAAACCCAAATGTTCATTAACTTTATAACTGCATTCATGGATTCAGATGTTTTAATCATTTGCTTTAGAGGGAGGCAACTTGGAAATTTGAGCTTAGAGGTAATAAGAGTTATCTCTGTGGTGTTGGAAGGTCAGAGTAGAAGACAGAACGAAGACAAATGTAATGCTATCTTTCAAAGAGAATATGGAGTGCCCAGAGACACAAGACCCACAGGCCTTCAGGCCTCAGAAAAATCATTTGAACCAATTCATTTTTAAAGGGGCTTGGAAGAAAAGAAGGGTTGGAGAACAAGCTCTTGTTTTTAATGAAACAGAAGCATATCAAACCTCCAGGAGCATAGTGGGAGCAACCAAACAAAACTGGTTTGAAAACTAAGTTCTCTCAGTAGAACTCAGTGGCCATCTGATGTCTTTAATTAAATGTTAGTAAAAACAAATTTAATCAGTAATTGGACTCTCACAGGTATTTCTTAGTACCCAATAAGCCTAAGATTTTCTCAGTGCCACACAATTACCAATTTTGAATATTTTCTTTAATCCAGTTCAGACACCATTCACTGAGCTTCTCAGTCTTTCTTAATGATGTCTTTTTTCTGCGTTTGATCTTTTCCCTGCTTTGTTCTCACGTTGAAAGTGTAATTACTGATGACTCAGCAACTTTATTTCTAGATTGAAGGAAGAACAAGCACCTACTTTCAAGATAACTTTGAATTGTTCAAAGAAATATGGCCAAATGTATGTAGCCCACCCTGAAGCCCATTACAACAGAGAATAGGGAAAGATAAACAGATTTTTAGACATTTTTGGATTCTTAGACTTCCTAGAAATTAAGTTAGCATTCAATTAACAAGTTAACATTAAATCTTTTACATTAAGTTTACATTAAATCTTTATGCTAAGAGGGGGGATTTATAGTGTTGCATGATTTTGCTCCATGCTGAAATTTTCTTGCACTTTGGAAAAAGGATTATTATTAAAACATTTATGAGGTGTTCTACCCTTCATTTTCCCAGAAGTTGTATTTAATCTTTATTTTTAAAATTGGAATTGTGAGTAATCTGTGCTCTAAGGTGACACATGAAGTAAGGAACTGTGCCCTACTTTTACACTGGTTTTGCTGAATAAGCTTGAGAAACTTACTTAAAGAAAAAAAAAATCCCCAAAAAAAGCCATTTTTAACTTCAAAATTACCAGAATATTGTATGTCTGCGAATCAGCATTGTTCCCTGGCACTGTGTCTGGAAATCAGCTTTGTTCAGACTCAACTGAATAACACTTCTGGAGAACTAAAAACAGCCTAACCCCTTTTGCAGCAAGATCTGGCAGCAGTGCACTAATCAGCTAACAGCGCAGAGAAAAGCTCTAACAAGGACAGCTTGTCTCCTCAGAGGGTTAGGGGCTGCAATGAGATAATAAGAAATAAATTTATAACCTATTACATTTTTATAAATTTATAACGTATTACATTGTTCTGCGTAAAATTCTGTCCCACTTCAGTTCTCCAGTTGCTGTTTCTTCTTCATTAACAGAAGCATTGATATAAGAGGGAGACAAAGCATTCACTTCAGTTGGTGAACAGTTCAGCAGTTTAGGCAGTAACTCAACAGATATTAGATGATGGAAGGGTCTGATGAAATAAACAAGCCTAGGTAAAGGATCTAGCATTTCCTGTACCTCAAAAGGCTAATAAAAGTGCTGCATTTTTAATCCATAAAATCTACAGAAAACTTCAGTAAACACAAATTCAGATTTTTCAGAAACAGATGTAGCAGAACTGACAGTAAAATTGGCTGGAAGTAGCTAGCCTGGATAAAATGGTAAGGCTGTTCTGGTATGCTGTTGAGGAGCAGCATTGTATCTATATACGCTTGTACTCTCTTAAGTCAGTAGAGAAATTTCCATTGATTGAAAAGATAGCTTCAGGCTTTATTTTCATTCACAATTACAATGGCAAAAGAAGTAGTATGTGTACAGAAAATAGCCTATTAGTTTTCTTGGAGGGTTGTTAAATAAATATCTTGTTTGATAAGATACCAGAACATGCAGAGCTGTATTAAATTTCAGTTTGTTATATATTTCTACAGAATTCTGCCCAGCACATCTATGGCTTTCAGAGCATTGCAGTTAGCATCAGAGAAGTTTTTTGTTAATGTGAAGGTTGCTGTTAAACTAATTTTAGCTGAACAAAAAACTGCCAACAGCTATTTTAAAAATTGTTTACCTAAACAGTGAGACTATTTCTACCCCTACAGGCTCCAAGTTTGTGCATTGCTGCTGATAGGAAAGATATACAAGCTGTAAAACTCATCTCCACTAAGTTTCCATCTACTCTTCAGAAATGCTTATTCTCCCACCTTCGTTGTTGTTACATTTCTTTTATGATCTGCTAAAGCAAAAATGAAAACAACCAACCTATGAATCTGTGAAATAGCACATTTTCTGATTTTATAGTATAAGAACTTGCGCTTTTCTTTTTATTTACTAGTCAGTAAATCTAAGCACCTTACGTGCAACAGAAATAGGCATTGCCAAAACTTTCTGTTGGAAAACCATCAGGAAAAAGCCTGTGACTTTACAGTTTGCTATTGCTGTTTAGCAATTGGGCTTAATCTATGTAAAACCTGTATCAAAGCACAAATATTTAAATCTGAGAGTACTTAGGCAGTCTGTCTGCTGAGATAATTGTTTATCAAGGTGACCAAAATGGTCACATATGTTCCTGGTTTTCTCTTGGCTGTCTTCTGTCCATCTGTTTTCTTACACCTGGGGCATGTCAGGTTTGAGCAATCCTGAATCTGCCCTCTGATGCTCCAGGCCAGACACCTGTACCACAGCTGTCCCCTGGGGCTGATCCTGAGCTCGTGTCCCACTGCACCCAGCAAGGTCCCTAGGAGCAGTGCCATCTCTTCTGGGCTGGTACAGGATTATTGGGGTCTCTAGGACAGGGCTCTCAGATCTTATAAATGTGAAAAGAACAGCCAAAACAGGGGCACTTCATGAAGTGCCATTACCATTTAATTTCCCAGAGGTTTAGCTGTTTTAGAAACTCCATCTCACAGTGCATTTTTCATAATTGCCTTTCTCAGGAGCTGCTTCCTCTGCCACTGGTCCCATCCCTGGATAAGTTGTTAATTAACTTTTTTTTTTTTTTTGTGCTGACAACCAGGACAGACTTAGCAAATTCCTTGGTGTCTACAGACACTAATTTGAAAACTACTGATCATTATATTCACTGCTAGCAGAGAAAAAACCTGTATGCAGCCTTTTAATTCAGGCCTGCTGTAGACACCAAGATTTTTCTCATCATTGGAACTCTTCTTTTTCCAACATTTACCTCAAATCTTTCCTAGCAATCCCACTTACAGATTACTGACATGTTATCATGCTATGTTTTTTTTCAGTTTAAGCAATCTTCAGAAAATAGTGAATTCTCAGTTGACTACAAAGGAAATTAACTACTTCTAAGTTAGACCAAATTTTACATGGCTATTAATGGCTTCTTAATCCTATGTGAGGATTAAGAAGACAAGTAGTAAAAGTTTGTAAAAGTTGTAGTAAGGGATTTCTGAGTCTGCTGAATTACATTTAGAATGTAATTGATCTTTATAATTAAAATTATTATTCCTTAAACCTTCTGAATTTAATGCAGTTACTTCTCTGCCTTTCATGCATCACTTAATCGCTTTTTGGAGAAAAATAATCAATGCAAAAAAATGCATTTCATGACTAATAAAAATGTAATTCCATAAAGATTGATTGAACTTTTGGGAAACATTCCAATCCACCAGAAACCTTGAATACCCACAGCTCCAGCTAAAGTCACAGTGATACATGGCTGTTCAGTACCTCCCAAAAAATCGGGCCCATGACCAGCTCCTCACCTCTCCAGTTCTGCAGGATCACACAGAAAAGTTTTGCAAATCTTACTGAGAGACACAGTCAAGGCCTCAGTCACACTTCCTTGGGAACAGATGCTGCAGCTGACATGAAATACAAGTAAACCTACTTTGCTTCTCCCAAACAGAATAATATATTTCACAGACATTTTTCAGAGGATTTTTAACACACACTGTGTTTTCAGCTAGTGCTACAATGCTGTTGAGAATGTTTGTGCTAGCCCAGACCTGCCATACAGACCCCTGCCTTATCTGCTGGTGTCATACCAACTCCTCACTAACAAAAGAGCGACTTTCCAAGCCCAGGTTGTTAAAAAGTATCTCAAAACCTGTGTCACAATGGTCTCTTTTCCTTCTAGCAATTTATTTTAGCATTTACTCTCATCATCTGGACTATTATTTGCATCTGTACCTATGAAAGTATTTAATCCAAGAGGAAAATCAGGACACTTGAGCATAGGCCCTGCACCCACCATGGCAGATCCACAACACTGCAACAGAGAGGGGAAAACTCCCACCTAAGCATGTTAATAAACATAAATAAACATAAAAAATATGTTAATAAAGATGTTAGCCCATTGAACTCTGTGTTTTGTGGATCAAAATTGTGGCTATGCCTTTGAACAATGGACACAGAAATTGCAACAATCAAGTCTCCTGGCAAAATCCACAGGTGGAAATACCTTTCTAATCCACAGATGGTGATATCTTTCTATTCTAATCCTTTCTAGCTCTTTCTTCTCCTTATACATTTTCTTAATTGATATCTTTCTACTTTTATATTGCTGCATTTCTATACATAATCAAAACAGCTACATACCTCCTTTCCATTGCATCAAAATTGCTCTTAAATAAACCCTATGTGTCTTATGGGTTACATAAGTCTTCAAAAGGCTCATAGCTTAATTCCAACAAGTTTGAAAAATAATTTCCTTTGCAAGTTTTAAATTTGTGATATTTCTGAAAAATATTTCTTTGTTCCCTTTTTTATGAGGTAAGGTGAGCAGAATTTCATTATCTGTCATCACTAAATTGCTAGTCTTTTTCATTTTCTCTCCTTAACCCTGCACAGGTCTGCCTAAAATAGACATTCCCCATCATTTAAGCACCATAATTAGAGGGATTTTCAAACACCTAATCACACTATGACTGTTTTTTTGATTGCTCTTTAATTTGATGATATCCTTCCTTTGGATAACAGGCAACTGAGCAGTAGTTCATGTGAGAACAATAGTATATATTGGTTTCACTTTCTTCTTTATTCACATTACTTTCTTGTTTACTTGTATCAGCAGAGCAGCTGTGAGCACCTTTTCTCTTTATGCAAAGTTATGCTGATCCCTCTCACAAGAGCAGTGGTTATGAACAGTGATTTTGAGTTTCAGGTGTCTCACTGAGATTTCAGAAATGCTGCTCTGCAGCTGTGCCAGGAGCAGTAAAGACCTGGGCACCAAAATGAAGGGGTCAGAGCCAGCAGGTCTCTGTTCACCAGTGCAGGCCACCGTGCTGGTGTCCTGTTCCCCTACAGTGTGGATTATTCAGCATTCCTTGACCTTGCATGCACTTCACTACATGTTTTATAACCCTGAATTTGGCTATTCTAAATAACTGCCTGTCATCTGCAGATTTGACTAATGAGCAAATCTCTTTCTCTTCCTGTATATTCTTTATATATAGGACTTAAACAAATGAATAACACTTGGGCATGCAGCTGCTAACCTTGTGTCATTATTGGAGTGGAGAAAAAGTGAGAGGCTAAGTTAAAAACTGTCAGATCATTCTGAAGTAATCATGCATGGTTTTACTTATTCTGTTGGTAACACTTTGGTGACTATTAGGTTCTTAAATTTTGAAAGATTATCTTTAAAAGGAGAAGGTGCAAAATGAGATAAAAAGTCAGTGGCTGATCAGCATGATCTAATTTACTTGGGGATTTGCCACTGAACTGGGATGGGACATTCAGCCTTAATTAGTATATTATGCCCAAAAAGCATCCATCCAAACCCTTGATCTCACAAGCCATATCCATTCTTGAAAACTAGGTGTACTTGGTTAAAAAAAATCTTCTAATCTTGGATAAGGTTATCAGAAGGAGAGTTTTAGTATAGGGTTTGTAGGATTAGCCCCAAATAATGTCCTTGACTGAGATTGATAATATTCCTTTTGGACTGAGGAGAGGGAATGCCAGACTGTCTTCACAGAAGAAAGGCTGAGGCTGAGACTGATGCATGAGGAAAGCTCCACATAAATCATTTAGCAGGGCCACAGCTGAAAGGAGTCCAAGCAAAGGCCCTATAAGGATGGAGAGGGGGAAGGCAGGGAAAGCAGCCACCACCAAGGGAGAGAGAGAGAATGCCATCTTCCTATCAGAAGGGGAAAAAAAGTGGGCAAATAGGTAACGGGGTTTAAATAGACCAGCTGGTGCCAGAGAGCACAAAAAAATGACCAACCAATGTCTGGGCTGTGGACATTTATTACTGCCAAGGGAAAGGTGAATGCCCTCTGCTGTGCCCTGTCTCCCAGAGAAGCATGCAAGGAAAAAATCATGTGAAAAGGTTAGTCAAAGCCATGGTGATGTCTTTCTGCTGTTATATTTAGCTTATTTCAAGCACCTCAGTTACAGACAGTAGTTAGCACAATAAAATGAGTCATGATGGGCTGCAATGAAGAGATTGACACCCTTGCAGAGCACAGAGGAGGGAAAATCAGATTCCTGTGATATATTAGCCTGTGGGATGCTCTCCTAAGAGAATTCATTCTTACCTGAAGGTGCATGGACAACCAGTACAATTTATGGTAGAGCGTGCAGGAGGTCAGTACTGACCCCATATTGACCCAAAGAAGTGCAAAGTGATCTGAACACCTTTCCTCCTGCTCCAAACTTCAAGCTTGGGTTCCAAGCATTCCTCTGTGAAACAAGGAGTGAACAAATATCTTGTCTGTTCCAAACCTCAGACAATAGGTACACATAACTAAAAACAGATGTTCTTTGCACCTTCTTTACACATTTTTTCATGTTCTGCAGTTTAGATGCCGTTCCTTACACATATTTAATACCATTGTATTCTAACTTATTCTCAGGAGTATCTAAAATCTAGTTCTCCTTCAATCTGGGCTTCCTGAAAGTACAGGAATCTCGGGCCATGCATGAAGTGTTGAGTATTGATTTCTAGTCTCTTAAGCTCCAACCGTATTATTCCAGATAAAGTGTACTATATGGAGGTATTATTTAAGGATTGGAAAAGAAAAAGAGGTATTAAAACAAATATAAACAGGAACCAAACTTCTATTTTCCTCCTGTTACAAAACCCTTACTAATGTTGAAAAAAATCCCATTTGGTGAGAATTAAAGAGCTCATTGGAATTAATATACAGCATTTTGTTTTCCTTGCCTGTATAATTGCTTTCAGTTAGAGTTTAATTTGTTAAGAAAAGGGTCCTGATAGAGCCTTACTAAAAGAAAATCCACTATTGCACTCAATCATTGCATTATTATTGACCAAAGTGAACACAAAATATCCGAAGAATGCTTAAAGGGGACACAAGCTTCATTAGGAAAATAATCCACTGAAATATAATAAAACATAAGGTAGGTATTAGGTAGGTATTCACTCTACCATGGCACAGATGAGGACTTTATTTTCAACCCATAACAGATTGAATTTTTGCATGATGTTTTCTTTAAACTGCCTTCCTTAATCTAGAAATACATTAAAATACTCATCTGCCAGCTGTGCTGTTTTCAGCTGTAGCAAACTGGTGATTTGTATCCTCCTGACATTATTTTCCCCACATGAAATAAAACATGACTGTCACAGTATTACAGAAAAGGAAAAAAAAACCTGACATTTCTTATGTCTTGTCCTGGGGTTTTTATCTTATCCTTGAATTATTTCTGTGATTAAGAGGTCTGCTACAATTAAGCATATTTGCAAATATGTTTGGTGCAGAAATGTAAAAACCTGAGTCTGCCAAGATTAGAAAAAAAGCCACTAACATTTCAATCTTACATATCTGTAGAAATGCTTTCCACAGCCACCAAAATCCCTACATTCAGTGTGAAAGTCTGTGACGTTCGGTGATACACCAATGGTCAAATCCAGCCCACCGGCATCAGAAGGCAAAAAGCATTTTGGACTATGTCTGCTCTTCGTTCTCAGCCTCCAAGGTCATTTCAAGAACTCCCTAGATCAGCTCAAGAATGAGACTGGCTGTACTTTTGTGCTTAAAGATACATTTTATTCTGACATACTGTTGGCAATTGCTAAGTATTAAATCCACTAGGAGTTTTTTTCTTTTACTTTAATAAAGATGACACGTAATGAAAACCACTGAGCTAAATGCAACAAAAAATTTATTTTTCTATCTCATTTTTAAGCATATACTGCATACAATTTTTGATGCTAAGTGCAAAATATAACTCACATGTCTATAGGATGCCAAAATCCCTTAGTCCATCTAAGCTACATCTATATTAACAAGCAATAGAGACCAACAGAAATGGCTCTGTGAAGTGAAATAGCTGGTGAGGGCCTGGCATCCTCCCTGCTCTTATTGCATGGGGTTTTTCTGCATCAGACTAGCAGTGTTCTGCTCTCACAGACTGACTGCCAGCTCACCACTGGTGAACTCCTGGAGTGCATCTTCCAGATAAGTCCCACACAAAGGGAATCGTGCTCTGAGGCTGCTCCCCAGTGCAAACTGAAGCACAGCACAGGAGTACATTTGAGAGGTTAACTGAATTCTGTGAGTGATCCATGGATATCCTGTTAGCTTTATTCCTCCCTCAAAGCTAAAACCCCCTGGAGTGCTGCTCTATAAGTATTTCTGAGGATGAATCCTCAGACTTAGCAGACTGTACTGAATCCGTCTTTTCTTCTTAACACATTGGGTGGCACTACAAGAAAACAAGTTTTTGTGGCACAGCCCACCAGGAGAAGGCTTCTGCCAGGATAGATTTCAGAACTGCTTTAACCTGTCAAACACTTTTACCTTTCACTTCAAAATGGGTGGTAGGATTTCAGATACCTGTGATAAAAACTACTAATCCTGGGTGAGAGCTCGAGCACACATGGTTTCCTGATATGGATTCTTTTATCTTAGAGCAGTTACTGGTTGAAGTCCTTCCCTGCCTAGCAGTGCTCCCCACAAAAGCTCAGTGCAGTGATAGGACAGGTACATGTCCATCATCCCTGGCTCCAGCAGCTGCCAGAGGGAATTTGCAGGAAGGAGATTTTCCATGACTCTTTTGTCCTTGGCCATTTTGCTGAGGCACCAGTGGCTCTGACAGAAGTTCTGCAGTGTGGGCACTCCTCTGTTGGATTGTAATCCACTGGCTTTCTTCACATGTATCATCAAAAAGCCATCAGGTAAGGGTTTTGGGGGTTTTTTGCTCTTTCACCTAGGGGCAGATCTGAGTCACTGACCTTGGAATGAAGGGCTCTGTATTTCAGTTCATGCTTCCCAAGAGAAGCTGTAACTCAGGCTGCTGAAATACCTAACAATTGGATTTCTGCAGACAGTCACTGAATGAATTTCTTTTTAACAGCAAAATGACACTGCTCTGGTTTACCCACACAGACTATCTTTTCTTTTAAAGACAAAAATGTGATCTTCACCCTGACCATAGCAAATACTTTTATTGATGTTATCCTTTTCCTTCATACCAGAAAAGCTATCTCACAGCCACCCCAAATCTTTCTCTAATGTAGCCATGTGGAGAAAAATTATTCTTCTTTGATTTTAGATAAGAAAGAAAATCATGGCTTATAATAGGCTCTCATTTTTCCTTTTAGAAGTGATCACTTCAGCTCCAGTACTTGGGTTAGGGTACTCTTCTTACTCTGCTCCAAAGCAGGAATACCAGATTTAATAGCTAGATGTTTTGTACTTCATCAGACTGCAAGCTGGCAAATACACTTTAATCCATTGGCACAGCTCCTACTTTGATACCACGACTCCCAGGGCAATGTCACTGTCACCTGGGGCTGTCACTGATAACCTGAAAAATGTAGTTACTCTGTTTGTGACATGAAGGACAGGAGAGGGAATGGATATGTAATCTACAGTAAGAATAAGACAGCATCTCAGTCATAATACATGCTTGGTTCCAAAATTTGAGGAACAAGAGAGAAGAGCTGTCTTTAGCCAATTTTCCTTCTTAGAGGAAATCAGCCTTCATCTAGCAAGTAAAATGAAGAAAAGAGAAACTACGAGGCAAGCAAAAGAATAATATCATAAGCAATGGAATATATGAAATACCTTCTAGGTACATGGCCAGGACATGAGGAACAAACTCAAAGGCTTAACTAATTTGTATAATTGGTGTCACAAGTTCCTAGTGGAATATTGTAAGTATTCAAGGAAGCACCTAGGAAGGGTTGAGAAGCCCCTGAGATGCTGTGGTAGAGGGGTTGTTTATCAAGAGCACTTTCTGAACTTTGGGAAGATCACATACAGTGAATGACAGTTTCAATGGTTTTTGGAATAGAATAAAAGAGATTTTAAGGCAATATCTCCACTTCCAAAACAAGGAGAGGCTGTTGGATATGGTTATTTAGAAACAACCCAAGGGAGACAGCCTGTTGGTGACTAGGGACATGACTTTCCTTTACGTATTTTGGAACAATTGTATTGTAGGGCTCAAAATATTTCCTGCATGTACTGGAAACAGTCTTTTCTTTGAAAGGAAAATTATTAGGACAGTAGCTATTTTAAAATTATTCTGCCAGAGGCAGAAAATCATTTGGGTTAAGAAGACACTGTTGGAAACAGAAGAAAGAAAGGGCTACAAAATATTGACAGCACTTTGAGAAAGCAGACATCAGCAGAAATTATTTATTGTCTGGTCTTTTGCATGGATAATGTGGGGTTTTTTTTGAAAGTGAGAGACCTGGTGGTTACTGGAAACATGCCAATGACACAACTGAAACTACCTCAAAGATAAGAATTCTAGGTAGAAGATATTTTGACTTTATTAGTAGCAGTTTAGACATCTCTAAATAGAAAAAGGATCTGCACACAGAATGAAAACAAGGGCATATATCTTAAGGATATAAAAGAATTGCTCAAATTCATTAAATTCAGCAAGGTTAAGGCTGAGTTGCAATTAACAGGGGACATAACAAGCAACAATAAAAGATTCTACAAATACATGACACATTAAAGAAGTAAAAGGAAGTATTAAGGAGATGATATAATGAATGACCTGAGGAAGGCCATTGCATCAAATGCATTCTTTCAATTTTCAAATAGATGTTAACTATGATCCAATACTTAATTAAATTAAATGTTTAAAGGAGATAGATAGGCATGTCTTCCTGAATATGGGCGAGGACATTGAAAAAGATAGGGATTTTCAATTTAGCTTAGTTCAATGACTTTCAATTAAGTATCCTTAACAAAGCGTCCCTCGTAATCTCTGAATCATAGCCCTTACCTTGGAGAGTTGGTGAAGAAGGGTAGAATTCCCTGAAGAGAAATAGAGGGCAATCACAATGCCATACTTCAAAAAGGAGAAAATATCTCAGCTTGGGAGGGTACAAACCAGTCCTTGAACTGTTCTTCCTTGAAAGACTCTGGAGGAATTTGCTAAAAATTCTTTTCTAAGGCAGTAGACAGTAATAAAAAAAGAGAAAACATGGACTCCAGGAACAAATCATGTCAAGTTGACAAAATTTCTTTCCTTGATTGCTGGCCTAACTGGATAAGGGAAATGTCACAGCTGTGATATATCTGGACTTTAATAAGACTTTCCTAATATCTAGAATAAATTTAAATATTCTAGTATACAAATGAGAGAACTCACTTCTATATGAATCCATGTTCAGGTAGAAAAAACGGTAGAGATTGAAAAAAACTGTAGAGAACATGATCTATGAGGGGAGATTAAGGAAAACCACAGAAGTTTTGTCTAACGAAGAACTGGAACAATAACATTTTCTAGGATACCAAAAAAATTTTATATGCAATCATCTACATGAATATATATATATATATATATATATGAGGTAATGTACATTAAAGTTGACACAGAAAAGCTTGAATTGCAGCATAGGAGATCGGGGCTTGATGTTGGAATGAACATTTCTCCTTCTAAGAAGAGCTGAAACACCATAATGGACTGCCTGCTTTCTTTGGGCATGTAATACTTTTGGTCAGAGAATTTTCTTTCACTTGCTTTGCATAAGTGGTGACAGCAATATTTCAATGTCCTGTTGCCTTCAAGCAGTGATTGATTCTTGGGTCAACCAAAAACTTCCCAAAACTTGAGAATTATGCAACTTCACAGGACTTATACAGTCAGCACAGACTTATACAGTCAGCTTTAACCCCAAATTTATGAGAAAATAGTTCCTTCTTCAGCAGCAACACACCCTTGAGTAAAGTTGGAGTTCCCTGTTTGATTTGGTACATATATATATATATAGAGAGAGTTTTGTTTTCCTGCTCACTCAGAACTGGCTATCCTGAGCTGTAATGTATATAAATCCCCTTTAAGCCCTTGTGGGATTCAGAACAATGCCCAGATATGCAGAAAGTGCAGACTTCACCCCACACTACAAGTACAAGGAAGAAATTTCATGAAACAAAAAGGCAACCAGCTGTTTTTTAACCATGATCCGCTGCTTTTAATACTTATAAAACATATCCTTGAGGAAGCTCCTGCTATACTGCTCCAGAAGCTGCTCCAACCCTCAGGGTTGAGACTGACTCTAAGCCAGGTTTGGTGCTCACCTCTAGAAGAATTACTTCCAGAACAAAGCTGGAGCCTGACTTTTTGTGTAACAAGTGTGTATTGTCCCATACCTTTCCTAGGATGCAGTAAGGCTGTGGTGTCTTTCACTGTGACCTTTTAGTACACAACAGAGAGTGAAGATTGTGATGGAGTGTCACTCCTGAGTTCCCAGCAGACTGAATTTTCCCTTTACTCCATCACACAGTCCCCAGAGTGCATGGTGTCCTGAGTGTTTTGTTAGACCTTACAAGCATTTCTCAAGCTGATAGTGTTCTACATGACCAAGAGCAAGGTCTAGTGAATGGAACTAGCACAAAGTCAATACAATGATTTAGCATATTCACTGAAACACTCTGCATGCACAGTGTGCCTGGGATCCTGTTGCAGAAAGAGAAATATCCTGTGAGGGGGAATCCAGGAAGCAGTCAGTCAAATGGAAAAGCTTATGATGTAAAAATATGACCTATTTCATCATCAGCTGTTCAGAGTATACCATATAGTCAGTGGTAAATAGTTTTAGTTTTTTAATATTTCTGAGAATTACTGCAAAATGCTGGGAAATAAATTGTTAGAAAACTAGAATTTAATGCACTGGTTATCTAATTCCCGAAATAATAGTGGTAACCTACTATTCAAGCATCCTTCTTTCCTTTATAAACCTCCCTAATTACATGTGACAGTCTCCATTGCTCCTTCATTTCAAATAGCAGCCCCCTAAACCTTTCTTTCTGGTTTTTAGTGTTTAGGATGGGGGATTTTTTTGCTTTTTTTTTTTTTTTTTGTTATATTTTCCTTAAAACAGAGCATTTGCAAGTCACATTCTGATAACTTTGTTTCTTCTATTTATAAATACTCACAAGATTTTCTCAAATGCTTTCATTATTCAGATTGTTTTTGTTGAATTTTTTCTTAATATATCTCTTTCATGTATTTTTCCACTAGAACCTGTCATTCCTGAAAAAAAATGGAGTTGGTTGAACTGAAGTTAGGAATTACATACCTGTTTTTTCTGCATACCATCCAGACTTTTATATAAGTTTTCATTTTTGTAGAAATCTTACAAGATAAGCATTTCAGATAAACAATAGAAAAATTACATCTGATCACAACTCACTATATACCTTTTCTGATGACAGGTATCTGTGACTCGCTTGAATGGTTTGCAAGAGCTTTGTGATTACTGCATCATTTTCTAATATGCCAGAGTTTTTGACCACACTGTCTAGTAACTGAAAAAGAGATCAGAAGGAAAGGAATGAAAATGAGGACAGAAAATAAATCCTTTTAACCAAGATTCTAGTGCCTTTGCAAAACATTATTATCCAAAAGGACAAATATATATGTGAAAGCCTGAAACTGTCACAAACAGGAATTACATTCCTGCTAAGAGCTGTATTAAAGACCTGATGATAAACTTCACTCCTCTGCTCGCTCTCTGGTAAGGAACTGAGACTTGATCTCCTCTGCTGTTTCTTTCCTTCCCATATTTTCCATTTGTCACGTCCTTCCCTCATGGTGTTTCTCGAACACCAGGTTGCGGCAGCAGTGGAAAATTTGGCAGAACTGACCATGAAGAGTCACCCACAGACAGGCTTAGGTCAGCAAAATCTTGTGCTCCAGCTTTGAGCAGACAGGCATTGTCGGATCTCAAGATCTCAGTCCTGAGATGCTGAGCCTCCGAGACCCTGGGGGGGGCTCGGGAGTCCTGGAATGTTGCCAGAAGTGTCTGGTAGCTGGACTTTGACCCTACACAGGAGACGACAAGGATGAGGGCTTCACCGGGTGAAGGGTGAAGGGATTAGTTAATTAGAGGGTGAGACACTAGGTTTAGGATTTATGTACAGGGGGGTTTAGAGGAGTAAGATGGAGGAATTGGGGTGTGTCCTGTCCTCCTCCTTCTTCCTCCTCTCCTCCATCTTCTTTGGCCACGGTGGCACCTTTCTATTGGTTATTACTAAGAGTACACCGAGTTATAACAATAGATGGTATTGGGGAAAAATGATAAATATTGTATACGTAGCAAAGGGTATAAAGATACGTGGCTGCCCGGAGGGCAGGACAGAGTGTGCCCATGGCTGACTGCTGTGCGGATCTCTGTTGAGCTGAAAGAACATCTTTTAGATAAACAATTAATAAACATAAAACCAGAAAGAAGAACTGAAGCCTCTTCTCGTCCTTCAACACGCGTGGTGCCCCAAGGCCACCTCCGGGCTCTCCAGGCCCCTCAAACAGCCGAGATAAACCGGCACTTGGCGTTCCCTGGGCGGGCAAGAAACCACCACAACCTTTCGGGGGAAGATAAACCGACATTTGGCTTCCACTGGGTGAGCTCTGACCACCACAACCTTTCGGGGGGGGCACCACCACCACCTTCAAAGCCCTGAAGAAAAAGAGGGAGAAGAAGAGAACAAAAAGCCAACAGAGACTGCAAAAAAAAAAACCAGCAGTCACTGAGAATTCCATCTCTCAGTTTCTGCCGAAGAGAATTCGTAGCAGAACAGCCCGGACTGGAACCAGAAGGCGCCCTGGGTCCACTTCTCGTGATCTGCTGGACAGATCGAGACGTCCAGACTGCTCTGGCGACAGATTTGGTAAGAAAGCCTGAAAATAAGAACATGGGAGGCACACCTTCCCAGGAACAACGGGAAATTTTGTCCACCTTATAAGGTGTGACACAAACATACAAAAATTAATTAGCTCTGGCCTTAAAAGGCCGAGAGGAAAACCCCCGAGACGCACCAGACGTCCGGGGGGGGGCCCTCGGAAGAGGGGGGAGCAGGACTCCGGAAAAAATTAGCTCTGGCCTTAAAAGGCCAGGAAGAAATAACCCCGAGACGCAGCAGACGTCCGGGGGGGGACTCTCTGAAAGAGAGGGGGGAGCAAGGCTCCAGGAAAGAAAAAATTAGCTCTGGCCTTAAAAGGCCGAGTGGAAAAATGCTCTTGGAGAAAAAAGAGCAAGAAATATTATTAAAACACCCGGTCCCAAAACCCAGAAACCCTGGGAAACTCCCAAAAAGCGTCCAAAAAGTCCAGAGAGCATGGAGGACTCAGGGGCAGAGGGAGAGCAGGGGGGAGGTGAGAGGGGACCGGGGGAGGCGCTTTCTCGCAGCCAGGCAGCGGCGGAGCAGGCGGGGAGCGCGGGTAAAGAAAAAACAAGAGACGCGTGTTCAGATATGGCTTTGCTAAGCTCAGGGCCGGGGGGTGCGGCGGCCCCGGGGGCCGGCAAGGTAGCAGAAACGCGCGCGGCGGGCAAAACTCGCAAGAACCCGGGAGGGCAGAAGTCACATGGCAGCGCAGCAGGGGCGTCCGACATGGGCAGCGGCATTAGGGAAATTGCGCAATCCCAGAAAGGCTGCCGAGACGCAAGAGGCGCGCGGTTGTGACGCAAAAAAACCCGGTGCGAGTCGCGGCGGGCGCGGGTGCCGGCGGGGACGGCCGCACACACACTGACGAAAGGCCACACACACACACAGCGTCGGAGGAGGAGGAGACAGTCCGGGGCAGACCGAGGGGGGAAAATTCAGAGGCGGAATAAAAAGGGAGAGGAAAAAATTACCTCGGGAGAGACACAGAGCAGCTCGGAAAGCACGCATGCGCCGAGCGCGGGCGGGGGCGGGCCAGACCCCCGGTGACGTCTCAGGCGAAGAGGGGCCCTCTCCAGACTTGGTGCCTTTGGTAAAAACCCTCGGGGTCCTAAGCCTCTCCCCTCCTGGGGAGGCTTGTGTGTGTTCTAACCCTATTGTCAGTTGAATCAAAAACTAGGTAACCCCTGAGTGCACAACATACCAGATCGGTTCAGCGGAGATACAGCATCATTTCGTAACGACTCTGCAACTATGCAACGATTTTCCTCAACAAGATATAAGAAGAAACGAATACTCAGACAAAAGTCGGGACTCAGACTGCAAAGGACAACTCAGAAGAGAAACAAGAGAAACGAAAGACTCTGGGGGGTTTTCCCTTTGGGGTCTTGAATATTTCTGTATAAGAACGAAAGACTCTGGGGGGTTTTCTCCTTGGGATCTTGAATTGCAATAGGCAATGGGATAAATTTACCTATTACAGGGGAAACTGACAAAGGATCATATATTGATCAGCTGGTAGATTTTTTTGACATTTCTCCCATTTGGAGAGGAATTTTAAGGGCAGATCTCTTTGACATTTCTCCCATTTGGAGAAGAATTTTAAGGGTAGGATTTTATGTTTTAATAGTTTAGGATTTTATATTGTAATAGCTCTCCTAGTCCTCATCCATGTCGTCCCAGATGCCATGAATCGGATTGTAAAAGAGGTTTTCTTGGGGCAAACAGAAGGGGGAGATGTCGGATCTCAAGATCTCAGTCCTGAGATGCTGAGCCTCCGAGACCCTGGGGGGGGCTCGGGAGTCCTGGAATGTTGCCAGAAGTGTCTGGTAGCTGGACTTTGACCCTACACAGGAGACGACAAGGATGAGGGCTTCACCGGGTGAAGGGTGAAGGGATTAGTTAATTAGAGGGTGAGACACTAGGTTTAGGATTTATGTACAGGGGGGTTTAGAGGAGTAAGATGGAGGAATTGGGGTGTGTCCTGTCCTCCTCCTTCTTCCTCCTCTCCTCCATCTTCTTTGGCCACGGTGGCACCTTTCTATTGGTTATTACTAAGAGTACACCGAGTTATAACAATAGATGGTATTGGGGAAAAATGATAAATATTGTATACGTAGCAAAGGGTATAAAGATACGTGGCTGCCCGGAGGGCAGGACAGAGTGTGCCCATGGCTGACTGCTGTGCGGATCTCTGTTGAGCTGAAAGAACATCTTTTAGATAAACAATTAATAAACATAAAACCAGAAAGAAGAACTGAAGCCTCTTCTCGTCCTTCAACACGCGTGGTGCCCCAAGGCCACCCCGGGCCTTTCAGGCCCCTCAAACAGCCGAGATAAACCCAGAAGGCTATCAGTCTTCCAAAGGCTAAATAAACAGAAGGCACCTGGGACAAAACCAAGTGATTCTTCTCTTAGTGTTGGTTCATGTTCCTTTAGATCCTCCTTTAAAGCACAAAGCAAAAGATTAGCCTAAAGACTTTGAAGGACTTTCTTTAGCCACACCATTTTCTCTCTGAATAACTAGCCCAGCCTACTTTAATGAAGTATATTACATCAATAGTGGAGAAAAAAAGGAAAAAGCCGTCCAACTTACTGGTATTGAAATGCTCTCATATGTCCCCCTGGTTATATTTGCCAGTTTATCCCGTCCTAACCACCTCAGGGCAGCATGCATTATATTTGTAGATGAAAAAATTCACTGATATTTTCTCCACTCTAGAAAGTTTCCACTGTACCCATCTTGCATTGTCTCTAGGTAATAATAGTATTGTCAACACCAGTGACCAGCTTGTGATGGGTCATTCCTTTGAAGAGCTTCTATTCAGACTAACACACAGAAGCTTTTCCATTAGTCAATGACATAAAACACATGGAATAGCAGATGCCACAGCCTGGGCACCAGCATAATACTTGTCTTTCTATTCTTCTCTATTTGTGGTAGATCAGTGAAAACACAATAGAAAAGAATTAAAAGCATTTTTTCACTTACTTGAGAGATAATTGAGGTAATTCCATTTGGAAGTAAATGAAAGAACTTATTTAACAAAATGTACTTCACTGTAAAAAATATATGTAAAAGCAACATTTCCCTGATACAGTCAATAAAATCTTAAAAAATCACTTAGTTTGAATATGTGTTTACATTTTCATTGCTGGCATTCTTTTTGTTTATTATGATCTTATTCAAAACTCCAGCTATTCTCTCATATTCAAGAAAATGTGCTTTTGTCCAGCCAGGTTCAGACTTGAACCTAGGAGGTCTTTGTTTAAGTTAATTTTACATTCATTATAATGTGCCTTCCCCCTTTGTACTCTGGAAATTGTACCGAAGGTGATATAACTGCAGCATTTATGACTTATTCAAACAAAGCAAGTACTCAGACATGTCCAGCATGTACAAACACAGTATCAGGCTTGCAGTTCCAACTTAGTGTGGGATCTTATCCATGCTCTAAATTAATAGTGACCTAACTTTTTTACCTGACAGTGCCCCTCCTTTATAACACACCCTACATCTAAAATGGCAGGGATCAGACAAAATGTTCCTAAATTTATAAATTGAAGAACACTGTCCCATAATAAACACTGAAATAATCATCACCACCTATCAACTTTAAACATAGAAAGTCTGAAAAAGGGAAATAAACACGAGCTTTGAGGCAGCTCTGGCTGTTAACTACCTCTAACTTATTTTACATCACTTAATGTTTCTCTAAGGATCCATTTCAGATTTTTAACCCTTCATACCATCTCCCTCATTATAGTAATCTCTATCACAAGATAAAAGAATGTTTTGGTTTAGCCAAACGTTCAAATAACATTAAATTCAAATAACTTATTTATCACAAATATAAATTTTATTTATTAGCACAAAAATTGAGAATTAATTTAACCCAAAGTGTCACTTAAAAGTGGGAAATCATATTTGAGGTGATTGTGCCCCTGCTGTGCCTCATTCAGTGGTACAAAAGGAATTTGCTTCTTTTCTATTCATTTCCAACACCTTACAAAATGGACTTTCTAAGTACAAAAATGAAGATAACAGATGTTGAACATTATGAAAGGTAAGTTTTGCTGGTAAAAATAGAAGAAATAACTTCTTTCACTGTGAATATCAAGAACTTAATAAAAGTTTCATTTTCTGGACAATCAAATTTTTTGGTCCAGAGAACTATTTAAAATAGTTGAAATCTAATTCTGTGTCTCTTTCAAGAGCTGAAAATGTAACATTTTTTCTAACAGCACCCATGTTCAAGCACAAGATTGAAGTCAGATACTAGGACCCATTAAACAGAAGGTGCGTTTGAAGAGGGGGAACGGCTGAATGGTAAAAAACCAAACATTTTCCTTGTGATTTTGTTCATCTACAAGGGATATAGTTTGTTTATCATGCTTTATCTGAGGACCAGGAGCCAGGATATAATGATCATGGCTACATTTTGAAACAAAACATGGGAATATTGGGAAAGAAGTGCTTGCAGAAAAAGATTGGCACTTGTAGCCAGTTAATTAAAATTTTATGAACCTAAAGCCATAGAATGTTGGGAAATATTTCTGTTCACTTCAATAGATTTTGGTTCTGCCCTGCCTGAAGCAAATGCTGGGGGAAAAATGTAAAAGTTCAATTAAAAATATCCAAATGTGACTGCTCACATAGTTTAGCAGGAGACAAATGTGCATTACAGGTAGTATGTAACAAGCAAAGAGAACGTATGGACACCACTGCCTATATAGACTTCAATCATTTCTTATGTTCTTTTACTTTTCTGAGTACCTAAATTTCATTATCTCATCATACTTTGAGGTGAAAAGCCCACCAGGTTATGAATGGTCATGATATAAAGAAGAATGACAACTCTGTCAGTCATGTGGTTATTTATTGTTATCCTCGTAGCTTACCTCCTGTTTTGTTGGGTTTTTGTGGGGTTACTTTGCAGGCATTCAAGAACCATTAATTATTTTTTTTTAATCAGAACAAACCACAGCATTTTCTTTTCTTACAAAACTCTTTAATGTTTTGCTAAGAATGGAATTCTAGTTTGAAGGGTTTTTTAGGAACTGTTGGAACAAATCATGTCGGGGCTTACACTAAGACCTGATACAGCCAATTATTTTTGCATCTGCTCCTTTCTAAGCACACAGTCATCCTAAAAGAACTTTTCAAACTGAGTATTTTGCAAATTACTTTGCTAATGTTAATAGTCTCCATTGTAGAAGAAAAGCCATAATGGACTTATGCTGTATTTAAGCCCTGAGGTTACACAGTGCCTGTGACTTTCAGAATTCCTTTCAACCCTACACCTAAACACACAGTTATATGTGGTCTTATAGAAGCTAAATAAGAAATAGGATTCTGTGTCTTACACTGTCCTTCAGATACTGTTCAGCAGTCACAAGTGAAGACCTAGGACTGTTGGGAAAGCCTTAATATTAACATTTTCTCAGAGGAGAGGGGGGTCTTTATTGAACACACTGAAAAATGACATGACTGCATTGTAACAAGAATCATGGAGCAGAAAGCCTAATTCTTTCATGAGGCAGCATGAGGCCCTGTCCTAACTGATGTACAAAATGAAAAAAGTTATTGCTCCAAAAAGTTAATAAAAAAATCAAGAACTATAGTTTTAGTACTCTGAGATGGAGAAAATTTGATACATTATGACCTTGTACTATAAAAGTGGGATATTTTATGTATATATATATATATATATATATATATATATATATATATATATATATGTATGGTAGGATCTATTAAGAAACAGTCTTTGAATAACTAAAAAAAAATTAAAACAAAGCTCTCTGCACTAAAATAGAAAGAGAGGTAATTTTAAAATGTTAATTTCCCAGTGCACACTTGCAGACTCTTTTTCAAGTTGAATATATTTTAGTGTGGATAATATTTACCCATCCAATCCTACAGGGAACACTGACAAAAACCCAACTGATTACAGTGTGAAACCTTCCAAAAGTGGCCTGGACTTTGCCCAGCTGTCTCCCACTATTTTTCTAGTGCTTTTCAGATTTCATGTTATAAACTTAATTTTGAAGCAGTATTATACACATTTATTTGATTTCCTGCGCTTGCCTCTTGGCAAAGAAAAAGCAAAATGAACCAGTATTGACAAAGATGGCTTGTATAGATAGATGATTAGAAGACAGGACATCAATCATATTCCATCATTAAGTAATATGCATGGTGGGCACAACTGCAACCAATGAATAAAATATTTAATTTGAACACCATGGAAAATGAGACAAAAGTGAAGAATGCAGCAATTTTGCATAAATAAATGAGTGAACTTACATAAACCATCTGAAGGGATTTTATTATATAGTGTAAAAAAACTGCAACAAGACTTGTTAATAAAATGATGAAATGGGTTTTTATATGCAGAAGGAGAAGGAACAGAGCAAGCAAAAAGAATGTAGAAGCTATTCAGACACTGTTCCCATTAGGAAACAAAATATTAAATCAATATCTTGTGTGAGAGGTTCACTAGCTGTAAATCAAAATAGTTTCCATTGGCATAATAGAATAGTTTCCATTGTCTTTACTCTACCTGAAGATTTGGCCCTTAACATTTTGCTGTAAGTAGGAAGACCTTTAAAGTTAAGAGACTTTTGGAAAAAAGATTCATCTTGTAACATACCTAAAAACTACAGATGTCAATTAAATACTGGGTAATCATCTACACTTGAGAAGATTCTTCACTCTAATAGCAACTTACTCTAGGCAAGGTAGTTCAAAAAACAAAAGAGAGGATTATTTGACAGGAGAGATGAAGCACTACCTAAAAGCATGTGTTCAAAACTAGACAAAATACTTAATTCATCCAGCACAAAGATGAAAACCCACATTTAATTTCCTCAATGTGATCAATGCCCTCCTTTAACAGAAGCCAAGAAAACTCAGCTACCAGTATGAGAAAAGGAGTTTTACATTTGCACCTCCACTGAACTTCTAACCTACACTCTCTGCCCTTCCTATTGGCCCAATATTTTGCCTCCATTGCTTCCAAGAGCATTCAACATCCATAATAAAACTGTGCAAGTCAAACAGAAAATTCTTCCAGCCCACATCCTCCACAGAAAAAATACAAGGACTTGGGTTGTGCTGGAAGAAACAAAAAGAAACCTCTTCAGAAGGAGACCCAGGATCTGCTCTTGCTGATATTTAGGGTCAAGCTTAAGGTTAGTTCTCAACTGCGCTGAGATATATAAACCATCCTACTGCAACATGGCCCCCTTGATGCCATCAGCATTGACATCTTTGACAGCCAAAATAGGGCCTTTATCCAATTTAACATGCAGTCTCCTTTTTAGGCTAGTCCTTGACAAAGAGAGAAAGTGATTTAGAAGGATTATGAAGCAGAAGCAGAGCATAGAAGGATCACTGCTGACAGAACTCTGGACTTATGACCACCAAAACAAAGTTAATTAGAAACAATTTCTGAAATTGCAGAAAGCATCAAGCTCATAGAAAAGCAGCAGTAAGATCAGTCTAATCAGGTTGGACAGGTGGTAGTAAGAGTTTAACTGAACTCTGAGATGGACCGCAACAGGAGGTGGGCTTCAGAACAATCTTCAGCTCTACCTTGCTTATCAAAGCTGAGACTGCACCACTAACATGCAAGCCACTGGAATTGTATGTTCTAATCTACCCAGCCTTGCCATATATCTACAATCCATCCTGATGAAAGATTACTTTTAGAAAGCATTTGGAAAATAGCACAGTTTTGTTTTGTTTGTTTCCCTGTTGCCTCAAGGATCCCTGAGCAGCTGGTGGACATGCAACATGCCTCATTTATGGCTCCCACTGCCTTCTCCATGAGAGCCCCAAAGGCAGAGGAGGAGCTCCAGTGATAAACAGGCAACAGTCAATCCTGATGGCAGAAATAAGAATGAAAAACTGACATCTGCTTTTTTTCCCCCCTTCATTTCACCTCCAAACATAAATTTTATCTCTGATTTTCTCCTGAGAGCATGTTCCATGCAAGATGAACTATAAAAATGCAGTTATTTCTTATTGCTATTGTGTGAACTCAAGAATATGTTCCTTGCTTTGTTTTAAAGAATGTGTTAGTGATGTTACATTGTCAAAAGGAGGTCTTATATCAGTCAAGGCACAAACAAAGAAAGATATTTTTTCCTTTGACTTCCAGATAAATTATTAATTATACCACAAATCAGATCAAATTGGGTTCAAGTGCCTACAAGAAATGTGTTAACCGTGTAAAACATGCATGTCAAATTTCAACAAGAAGGACATTTGGCTAACAAGCTCTAAGCTCTTCATAGATGCAGGTCAGCATTATTTCTATCTTATTTAAGGGAAGCATTTGTTTGGCCAGCTGTTGGTCATAATCTGAAGTTGTTTTTTAATTGGAGCATTTAACTTTACCATAATAATTATATATGCAGCATCTCCTTAGCTGCCTAGCATTCACTGTGCTCATCCAAGGTGCCAGTCACCTTGCTGTCTGTCCTAGTCACTGCACCATTGAAATGTACCTTCACTTTGCTTCAGGAAACAAAGAAAAATTATAAACTATTATTAACTCAGGGATCAACCTGCTTTCGTATCATTGTTTGGGTTAGAAAAAGCTAAATAGGGTTTTAGACCCACTTGTAGTTCCATAATGTCATGGTTTGAGCCTGGCACAGAGCCAGTGCCCCCCATGAAAATGCCTTCACCCTGGTGTCTGCTGTGAGATGTGACCAGGAATAAGCAAAACAGGCTCTAACTTAAACATAAAGAACACTTTATTACTTAAACTACAGGAAAATAGGGAAAGACTATAAGGAAAAGAAAAAAAAGAAATTGAAAACCTTACAAAAAAACTTTCCTCCTCCCCACTCCCTGACTTTCCCAATCCGATACATTCTCCCAAATCAACTGCCCAGCCTTGGCCCCACACTTTAGTATACTCAAACTGCAGTTCATGAAGAGGAAAGGAGTCCTTCTTGTTCCATAGGCTTCTCCTGGAAACACACTGAAACCTCGTATGCTTCCTTGTCACTTCGGCACCGCCCGGAAAAAGTCTTTTTGCCGCTTGTGACATCTTCCTTCCATGCCCAGTGCTCTCACCACTGAGACATGGCCAGAGCTGCTTTTAGGGTTGTCTTTCAAGGATGCCTTGTCTCACTCCAAAAAGGCACCGTCTCTGCTTTTGGGACATCTGTCCCCCCCATATTTTTCCAACCCCCTGGGGCCGGGGGGTCCTCACGAAGAACCCTCCTGGTTTTGAGGCACTGCCTCCCCCTAAATGCAGTCTGTGTCACAGGAACAACTGAGTCCATGGCCACAAGAAAAGTCCAGCCAAAAGGCCACTCCAAATCATCTCTCCCCATCCAATCATCTCCACGTTCTTCGGGCCAGGTCCTTGTCTCATCTCATCTCTTATCTCCCTTCTTATTCAGCTTCGAGGAGGATTAGCATTTTTGCAAGGCCCCAATCATGAAAGAAAGGGTTAAAAGTTTTCAGTCTCTATCTGTCCCGGAGTGGCACTCCCACACACGCTGCCCACACGCTGCCGCTCTGGCCGGGCACTCTTCCTCCCCCCTTCTCCTCCCGGGCTGGCTGCTATCGCATCACATTCAGACGCCGGCTCTCCTCTCTCTCTCCCTCCTGGGGGGGGGGGGGGGGGGGGGGCTAGCTGCCCGATGTCTCTTGGGGCTCTGCCACCCTTCCATCCTTGAGAACTTTCTCACCCCCATCTCTGTCCAGGCCCCGGGCCTACCACATGGCTGCCTCTCCCCCCGCCCAGCAGCAAGGCTGGACGGGGGAAGAGATCTGACCTCTTCACAGCGACGTCCCAAGAGAGCGTGCCAAGGGCAGTGCCCTGCTTTTAACCCCTGTGTATTCTCGGAGGTGTGTCCAAACCCCACTGGCTACACCGGGTGCCAGTCTCAAACCCAAAACCTTCATTGGTTTGACCACAGCTTCCCAGAATTCCCACTCCTTCCTGGTCAAACCACCACAATGTGTTTTGTCCAATATCTCATCATTCTTTGGAGTTATTCACAGCAGTTTCAGGGCTGTTCTAAACAATATTTCTAACCTACATATATTCAGGATATTTTGAAGATGCATTTTTTCAATAATCACACTTTTAAGTCCTCAAAGAGCTAATATCAGATTAAGACTGTCATCATATCATTAAGAAATATACATGGGTGTCTTAGCCGGTTCCTCTGGGATTTATTGTTATTGAATGCTCTGAGACAGGTGCAAAGCAAAGTTAACAGGATAAGAAACCAGGAGTAGCAACACTGTCAGAAAAAAAATAGCCATCATAAAAGTACATAGTTGCATTTAACTTCTGTCTATGAAATACAGATAATTTTATTTATCCTGTGTGGTTATCATCCTTGTTACTTATTATATGGCTGCAAAAAAAAGTGAGAAGTTTTCTTTGGATGTTGGATTAATGAAGCTACATTTCAAACAAAGCTGAAGTTCAGGATTCAACAGGTTCTCCATACCTATGATCTGGTCAAGTGAGCAGTTTATAGAGAGGAAAAGGGAAAGGTAAGTTTGAAACAGCATGCATATGGAATTAACAGCATTGTTTGTCACTAAACTAAGGGCAACCAGCACTTCAGATGAAAAACATCAGATTCATTTAGAATCAAATTCATTTAAACTTCAGATTCATTTTGCTTTTAAAAATGCTGTTTCATCTTAAGACACAGCAGTTCCACATCGACTGTACCTTAACAGTGAAGCACACATTATAAAAGAGCCTTTTCCCACCTATTTTCAGCTGCAAAAGTCAAGTTCATCCTTAGTGACTTTTCTCCATGACCTGGTTAAGCATGGTTTGGCTGATTTCTAGCTTGATCAAGCCAGAAATCCTGTTGGCTCAGGGTGAGTCTCAAAAGCAGCTCCTCCCAGAGTCATGCAGGGATAAGAAGATCTTGTGATTCATTTTAAAATCACACCTAAGAAGTCCTGGGTCCTTGTTTAGCTACCTGTTGTGCATGCCTACTTCTACTCAGTGTGGATGCTCTTACAGTCATTTGCAGCTTGTAGAAAAAATGTAGCTCAGGTGCCCATGATTCACGGCAGGAGAAAGCAAATTCTTCCCAAGACCATGTATTTGGCATCCTGTCACTTAGATCACACATTTCTGACAGAGTCAGCTTATCTTCTGCTTGTTGATAGAGAGACACAAAGTTTAAGTCAATGAATCTTTCATACAGGAAACTGCAATTCATCACTAACATAATGTGGGACAGCCCCTACCCACTGGATTTTCTTTTTGGTGAAAGGATGCCTATCTCATCATTATGTCATGATTTGTATTTTTCTTTGAGACAGCAATGATATTTTAAAATAAGGAAAGAATTGATTTCTGACAGCAACAAAAAATTAATATGGAGGAATATTCTCAAGAAAATAGCTAACATTAACAACCTTTTCCTGTTACTTATTTCTATATATCTAATGCAGTAAGATTCCTTCCAGACCAAAGTCACAAGGGTTACGTAGTCTACATAGAGATGCATTGTTCCAATCCATCCCATCTCACTAAGACATCTCAAAACACTTCATCCAAGATCTGGCACTCTCCATGGAAGAACCTGTATTCCCACACAGTCTATACAGGAGATCAGAGATATCAACCTATGGTAAGTTAGTTTTTTGACTGGCTAATGGCAAAAAGACCAGATACCTTCACAGACCTATTTTACAAATTGAAAGTATTTTTACATTTCAAAGAGCCTTCAGAGTAATTTCAGATGATTTCATACAGAATAAGACCTTTGCTAGGCCAGTTGGATAGGCTGATACATGGTTCATAATCCAAAATAATTATCTAATGTCTCTTGTCTGTAGAGACTGTAAAATGATAGCAAACCAGCAACTGGATAATTGAGATCAAAATCCAGAAATACTTACAGGAAAGACATGTAGGGAATGCCAAATCACATTAAGAATGGAGTTTAAGATGACAGCACCAAACCAGCTAGCTGTTCCCACCAAAATTAGCAGGCATGTTTACAAGAGCAAGATACCCAAAAAGCAAACTATTTAGCAAGATACCAAGATTTAATTTAGAAACCAAGCAAGACTTGTTTTCAAAAGCATTGCTTACTCAGGCTTTTTCTCCAAACCTCAAAGAAATAGAGGTGAGATAGAACAGAGCTGTTGAAAACAGGACATTTAAGTAAAAAACTCAATATGTATTTAAGTCTCAGACAATCAATTTAGAAAATGTCTATCCTTTGTTTTCTGGTGTAAAGCAAATAATACTAGCCTGTTCCAGCTGCCAAATGCACAGCAGGAAAGTGAGACCCTCTTCAAAGTAAAAGTTATCATCAGTAAAATATGAGAAATTTATGTGCTCTCAAAGAAAACCTAAGCTTTTTACATAAAACTTAGAGAAAACAAGAAAAGCAGAGTGTGGAAGGTTGCAGAATGAAGGCAAACACAACAATTTTTAAATGGAATTTGGAGCTCAGACCAAAGCTACAGCCTTTGGACCTCACCAAAATTTTATTTGAGCACAGTAGTGACTTTTATTACTGCTCTAATGCACAGGAATGTGTCCTAGAGAGTGCCTGACAGCTATTACCCTCCTGGGTGCTGCAGAGTGAGACAACCAAATGGCTTTGCAGGGGACTTTCTGAGCACAGCCAGCGTGTCACAGCAGACAACATGCATGCAGCAAACACCCTGACCTGTGTAAACTGTCCTGATCCTTTCACACAAGTAAGGCTAGAATAAATACAGTTCTTATTTTTGCTTTATTCTTACATGTTGATTTTTTTATCTGAAAAGACCCTTGTTATGGAAGCTGTAGCTCAAAATCTGGGGATGTTCATTTCCTCTGAAGTGATAAATGGCCAATTCATAACAGGGCTGGTTTGAGAACCAGCAATCAATACAAGCACTAAAGGATGGTTTAGATGGCTATTTTGGTTTTTATCCGTGTGCACAGACAAGGATAACACAAAACCACCAGTATCAGAGTACTATGTGGTTACCTCATCTCTCTTTACTAGGGGACTCTGTCCTTCATCAGTGTCATCAACAAATCAATGGGTTGCTTAAGATGTCTGTAAGTGCTCGTCTTGTCTTTTGCTTGAAATGTATTGCAGCCATTTTTCTGTTACATTTCACATAAAAAGGATTTGCTGAAGCTCTGCAACCGGGATAAACCAAAGAACCGATTTACTGAAATAGCTTAGAAATGGTTTCATATTGCAGTCGTGTCAACAAAGCAGATTTTTAAAAATATCCTTTTGACAACAAAAGAAAAATATCCATTCCAAAGCTATGCATAAAGGAAATCTTTTTTTAAAAGTTTTCGCACCTGTCTAATGGGGAAAACAACATTCACCTGAAGGGTGATGGGATCTGGATCTACAAAGACTTCACTATTAACTCTATTTTCAAAAGTGAAGTGACAATTTATGCTGTAAAATAAAAATGTCTTTCCCTTGTCAAACCCAACAGAAGAGAAAAATGAAAATAAACAGAAAAATACAAAGCAATGTTTAGTTCTTCTGCAGAGTCTCAGTTTTCCTATATCCACAGCTTTTGACTCCTTAAGAAAAATTTCCATTGGTCAATTTATGGCCCACCAGAGCTAGTTGAAACACCTGGATTGTTTCAACTGGCTTCAAAACTGTATTTTTGTGATTCTATGAACAACCTTTCTCTTTCTTTATTCCAGATGCTATCCGAAGCTACCTGTGCCCACAGATTTTTCCACAGCAGATCACAAGTATTACCCTTAGCCGTGGCCATCAGATTTCATGAGCCAAGGCAGCATTCTCAGCCCACACATACAATGCAAAGACTGCAAAACCACCCAGTAGAAATCTACCCTGCAAAAATGAGAGGAGAGTTTGTACTTCTCTTGAATTCAAAAGTAGCAATAGCAATGGAATATGGTTAAATAGCAATGGAAGTATGATTAAAGTTTCTTACACTCACTATAATTTAGGTTCTTTTCACATTTGCTCCTAACATAATTTCTCTACAGTTTCCTCGCTACCTGTTTGGCAACAAACGAAAATGAATGGAAGTAATTAAACAAAAATTGAATTCACTTTAGGAAAAAGAGAAAGGACTTAAACTTCTTAAGTTGATCTTTTGATGTGGATAATTTTCAAAACTGGGCCCTATTATGGATTGAAGGATCACATGAAGTTTTTTCCTTAGCATAATCAAGCTTCAGTGAAACTTGTGAAGAAAAAAAAGTGTTAATAATAACAAAGAGTACAAAAATATTACATATAAAGAGCCAAAGTCTCTGGCACAATGAAATAAGGAGAGCATGTCTGCAAATTCAGTCAAGGTAAAGGCAAACATTTCCATTGCGTATTACTTTAAAAGAAGATAAAGAGTACTGAATCAATAAATCACTGAAAAGATTATTATTTTGTACAAGCTGAAGGTCAGTGCAGGTCATTCCCACTAAAGCAGACAGAGTTTGTTAATTTAATCCTGCAGATTTGGCAGGGAAACCAAACAGGAATTTAATCAGCAGCAGAAGGTGGTGAACATCTCTGAAAATTGAATAATCATTGCGCCAGACAGTAAACATCCTTACAGAAGGAAAAAAAGGAAAGAACTAAAATTTCCCCTTTTCATACTATTCATTAACTTCTTCAAACAGGTAATAAATGATTTAAAACATCTGTCTCTGGAACACAAAAACACCACAAATGAGAGCAGCCAGTCTATAGTTCAGCACATTTATGACGACATTAAACCTCTCTTAACTAAAGCTCTTCCTTCTTCTGTATTGTAATTCTTTCTTTAATAACTGTCTCATGAAGTAATATTGCTATTGCTCTAATTTAAAAAAAATATATTAATTCACTGTTTCAGCTCTTATCAGTTCATGGGAAGACAGGAAAATCAAATGCTCTCAAATGCACTTTCTTATGCTTTTCAAGAATAGTTCAAGATGAGAGGCTGACATTTGAAGCACTCCAGCACAGTATATGTCAGCATTTTGTTTGGGGGTTAAATTTTTTGTCATTAAACTTCTTCTACCAAAAAACACCTCTCTAAATTAGTCTTGCTGTTTCTACCTATGTCTAATTTAATATTTTTCTTCCCTTATATACTATGGACTCACATCATAAGAGGATAAATTCTACCCTTAATAAGCAGAAATTCAGGTAAGCTGATGTGGCAAAATACTCCATGTCTTCCACTCACATAAGACTTAATCCTTTTGGTTTATTACAAAAATTCATAAAATGGAACTTTGGATTCTAAATTAAAATAAATCATTTGCTGAAATCACTCAGATGACTCTGTATCCAGTAAAGTTAGGTTAATCTGTAGCGACCTCATATTAATTGTACTTAAATTTCAGACATATGCAAATATAGAGAGAAAAAAATCCCCATTGGAAAGTGTTTTCATGAAACAATCTTATATAATGGAAAAATCAGTGAGTCAGAATTCCAGGATTATATAGTGATACATTAATATCTACAGAATAGATTTATTTTATCTCAATTCCTCCATAAAATTGCATTTTGTAATTTGCATAATATTAATTGTATGCAAATTTCCAGAAAATTTGATCATAATAACCTAATTTTTCAGTTTTTAGGAAATAAAACTTTTTTTATTTTAAAAGAAGAATTACCACTTCCTCTTCCAATGTGAAATTGGTAGGCCTTTATGCTCTTAGCCCTCATCTTAAATAAAACCCCACTATGCCCACCAAATACCTTTTTCTGAATCAAGGAAACATACAGCCACACACTAAAATATGCAGGTTTTTCACCTCAGATAAAATGAATGTGAGACTAGTGAAATAAATAAGAGATTTGTATCAAACATTTTACATTTACATTGCTAGTATAAGAAAACTTATAAATTCTGAATGGATTCTGCTGGCCTGATCTGACACTTCTGCTGGCTAGAAGGAAGCCAGGCAGAGCGAGTTTGTAGGTTAAAAATTCTAGAACTTTATTAATTCAGTACTTATTTTCACTTGAATAACAGAAATAGTTATGCTGCTAGTAACAAGAAATAAAATGTGCTGAAATCATGTTTGATGATGCTCAAGGTGCAAATCACCTCTTTCATCTACAGCAATTTAAAATACTGCAAGCATATTGCTGCTGCATCACAGAAATAAGATTTCTGCTCAACTCCTTGGCAGGATCCAACCAGCACATAGTATAGATGAAATACTACTGAAATACCACAGCCAAGGATGTGGAGACAAATTTCAAGGCATTAGTAATTCCTAAAAACAGGAACCTTTTAATCAACTCACTAAAGGCAAGCACACTCAGCACAGTGCTGTCATACAGTGTAATTTTATCTAAGTGTGCTGAGAGAAATTTGGGGAATTGCAGCATTTCAGAGAAATCAGGAACATTTCTGAGATATTGCACTCAGAATGCAGTGTTTGCTTAGATTTTGTTCATGCTGTGTTCCACAAAGAGCCCAAAGCAGGTCCACTGCTGCTTGTGTATGCAGAGCACCACAGCTGAGGCAAAAAGCGTTTCAAAGGTGCTGTCTTGCCAGAGGGCACGTCCCACAAATGATTTGTAGGATATATCTACATTGGCCTTTCACTTCAGATCAGGAAAGTGCTTTTGAACTGGATCTCCCAGCCAGTCTCAGCTGCTGCTCTCTGTGTGACATCTGAGAGTGGCTCTGTGCCACATCAGCAAGGGCACTTGGGCTGTTAGGGGGGCGCAGAGCACAGGACCCAGGACAGCAGCAGCAAAACCCCCACGCTCTGCACATCCAGATGTGAGCTCCTCTGTGCCAGCTGTTTTGCCTTGCTGATCCACTCCCGCTATGTTGTAACACTTGCATACAGGGATATAGCCAGAGTTATTTGAACTGCCTGGGATAGACTGGGGTGGTAATCATTGATTTCCTTCACAAATTCTGAGACTAACTTGCAGTGGTCATTTTGGGCAAAGGGCAATCTCAATCTGTTCATGGATGTACTTTATTTACCATAGAATTTCTCCAGTGGGTTCCATGTATTGAACCCTATGTTGTATCCACAGTGTTAGTAAACTGCAATTTTCTAAATAAATGGGACACCAAAAATCTATCAAATTTTGTTGGAAACTGGGCACCTAACTGCTGAGGCGAAAATCTTCAGTTTATCATGTGGTGGGTTCACTAAAATGCCTTGTCTTGCCATCTTTTCTGTTAAAGAAAAATATATCCTACAAAAAATGCTTAACTAGCAAACCCACTGCTTGCTAGAAACTCCTGGTGATTTGCTATCCCTACATAGCTTGCCCTTAAGAGTTGTAACTGAGTCAGACCTTTATATTACAAAATGTGAAGGCAAATGAAAGCTTGGTTCCAAGAGTATCTCCTATTAGTATGCACACTTTCAGAGGTGCAGCTTTGCTAAACAGGTATCTGTGACTAGAGAGGACCCACTAGGCATTTTCTATCTCCATGTAAACATGTGTCATCTCAGTGTTGTTTTCACTCTATTTGCAGAGAAAACCTTCCAGGTAAAAAATGGATACTTTGAATTTTCAATAAAGACTTGATGTAGAGAGTCTTAAAAGATGGTGTATGAGATTATTGCCTGCATTTTCTTCCTGAAGCAAAATACGACAAAAATAAAGCTAATTTTCAAAGTTGTTTTAGAGATAAATGATTCATACCTATATGCTGTGAAAAATCAGAGTGTTACAATAGAAAAAAAGGGGGATGCAGTGAATTTAACAGAAATGCCACATGATTCTTTTTTAATGATGCTGATATTTTAATCCTAGGGCACATGTTTGCAAGGTTCCAAATGTTGGCAGAGAAATAAAACCCTGCTAATTATTTTGCTTTTTAAGGAATGCCTCTAATTCTTCAATAGATCTTTTTAAAATTTATTATCCGCATGTCAATAAATAATGGATCTTTTAAAAATTGTGATCATACAAACATTTCTGAGATGTGGATCATGGCCAAGAAAATGGTTTCAATTTTATTTAGTTGTTTTGCAGCATTCTAAACCTTTATATATTTCCCCCCAGTATGTTTAGCTGGTGAGATCTAAGGTTTAGCTCATGACCAAGAATTTGAGTCCTGTATCACCTCTGTATTTAACAGCATAGCAAAAGGATAACACAGTCCATGGGGAATCAAAGCTCAGTGAAAAATATAATCTCTGTAGGTTTTAAAATCATACTTTTTAGAAGAGCACAGGTCAAATAAATGCAATGGCTGTGCAAACTCAGCCTATTGAAAAGAATGCCTTCAGAGATCCTTTGAATCCACCAGTTCCTAGCCTTTCCTATTTGTTTTTTAGAGAGATAACGATTTACTGATTTTGGTACATACCACTTAGACCTGAAAAGAAAATTATGTAGAATTGGTTATATTGCTATTGATTATAATTCTGCGTCTGAAAGCCAGAAAAAATATAATGTAAAAAATATTTGATTGACCTTTCTCCTTCTTTGAATAAATTATAATAGGCTGCTATCCTGCTAATCTTTCAAAAACAGAACATGAGCAGTCTCAGAACTGGGATCTTAAACAGGAAAAATATAGATTATCTTTATTGTTTTAGAGCATTGGAAAGCTTGCCAGGATATCATACAATGCAGAAAAATAAAGAGATGATGTGTCATGTTTCAGACAAGGGAAGAAGGATGTCAAGTTGAATTTTCAGCTATCTTGTTTAATATTATGTATAATCTATGGAATAACCTGTTTTAATACATTAAAAGAATTGTTGTATATAGGTGACATGATAAATTCAGAATTGCATAATTTTTAACCCTAGGAGAGAGCCTTTTAGAAAAAGCCCTTATGCCAGTTCAAATCATCTCAGCATAAACAGAGGATGAGTCAAGTAACACATTTATACAGATTTTATTTAACTTTTTTCCAGACCCTTATCTGCTCATGGGGAAGAAATTTTCCTAGAGGTACATGTAAAAAGTAAAGGTAAAGGGTGATCTGTGCAGGATGTTGCTCCATAGGAACTTCCAAGGATTTTCCATGAGGCCAGCATCTTGTCTGTTTGGAATGGTGTTGTGTGCCTGTTGTTGTCTTGCCTCAAGGTCCTTTGGTCTTACCTTCTTGAATGCTGAGGAACAAATTTGCAGTAGAGAGCAAGGACGTGGAAAAGCAGAGTTAGGATTACATGTGGAGATAAATTATGAGAGGAACCTGAGAGAACAGATGTACAACTGCTGTCTTGATCATCTCTGGCTATACAACTAAATCTACTACAACAGGAAAAACTTCAAGGTTTTTTCAGGTTGTCATAATGAGTGGTACCACTTCCCACTGTTTAGTTTTTTTCCAAAGGTTCAGAGACAATCTCCCTAGTACGATAAAATAACACACCTGTGTGTCATGTATGAACTACTGAGTGAGTTAGAGCAACATCAACCTGCCCTGATCTCACAGAGTGAATGATAGAATCAAAGCTTTTCTCTGTTTCCATCTAAAGGAAACTATGAAATACTGAGATCATTTGGCCTTTCATGGCAGTTTGTTCACTCTCTGTAATTTAATCTATAGATGATCATGTGAATAAAAATGAAACCTTAAAAGGTTTTGAAAACAATGTTGGCTTCTCACCGAAGGTAATGTTAAAGTTCAGATAAGTGGTCTTTGTGGAAGCCCCATTAAGACAATACATAGTTTTGATTTTGCATATATCTTAAGCTTTTCCACAGAACACGGACATTTCCAATACTCTGTCTTAGCTTTTTATGGTAGAATGAGCCTTTCCCTAAATTAATGCATGTTCTTAATAGCATTTAAAAACCACACATTTAGAGACGTAACAATTTATTTGAAGCATCCAGATTAAATGAACAGTTATTCTAATGGTACCATCTAAAGAATTTACTAATCATGTGGATTATGACCCTTTTTTCACTGTGGATGTTTAAGCAAAACACAGGATTGATCCCAGAACCGGGCAAAATAATTTTCATGTTGTAAAATGAACATTTTTCTTACTTATTTTATCGCTTTAAATGAAACATTGACTGATAACCTGCTCAAGGTCACTTAAATGGAGGCCTCCCCACAATCACCTTTCAATACAACAGGTAGTGTTACCAAAAGGCATAGAGGATTTCTCAAGATTATCAACATGTGCCTCTAAATGAGTTTCTGCTTTCAAAACACATAAAAAATACGTCTGAATTCAGAAAGTATTACCTTCTTCCTAAATATGCCAAGTCCAGTGAAGCTGCAGTTTCAATCTTTAATACAATCTGCCTGTGCAGAAACAACTGCTAAAGTGGAAGTACTCAGCAATAAAATTTTACACTGCACAATTTCTCAAATTCTGACCCTCTTTACTAAAAGCAAAATGGCTATAAACTGGATAAAAGGGAATTGAGATGATAATATACGTTGCAAAATATATTCACTGGTCATGTTAAAACCAGCTGTAAAAACATACAGAGTTTCTAGGAAGAGATATGGCATAGAGCTTGTACACTTAAAACTCTGTCTTAGAAATATTTGTGCTATAACGAGGAAAATGGAAGGAATGAACAATTATGAACACATGAAGAAAAAACTGAGCCACCAAAGAAATGGACATTATGAAAGAAGTATGGAAACAAATTGAAGGAGGTCACAGATCTGGTTTTTGCACTCTGTGAGTGCAGTTACAAAAGTAGACTTGCCCATGAAAGGCCCTTACCTCCCATTTATTCTTCTGAGCTGTGCCTATGTGAAAAACTATTATCTGCAGAATGGAGAGTCTTTGGAGCTCTGCATCCACCTACTTGTGCCTCTTTACCATTGGTTCCCAGATCCTGCAGGGTCCTTTACTCCAATGTCCTTTACAATACTGTGCCACTGAAAAACTTGTCTTTCTTCTCACAGCCTTTCTTTGATTTTTGATTGTTTTCTTATGCTATTGCTTTGATTAATCATTTTAAATTACTAATCAGCAGACAACCAGCCCATTTAACCAACTGGTAATGTGCTGATTCTTCCTTTCATTTTCTACTTACTTTACTGCCATATACAATATTTAATGAAGCTCAGCACTCCTTGATAGGCAGCTGTTCAATATCATTTCAACTTTACAAGAAGAACTTCAAAGCATTCCTCTGAAGCTGTAGACGCAGCTATGCCCAAATCTTTTTGCCTACCTTAGGAGAGAGCTATAAAATACATTTGCCCTGCAGAAGATTTTCTTGTGGTCAGGCTGTGAAACAACTCTTGTCTATGTCTACAATCTATATTAATTTTTTCCCTATAGAGTTGTTTGTTTCAGGCTTCATTTATCTACTTATTTAATTTACACCTGTTGTATATGCAATTAAGCAATTATTACTATATTCTTGATGCTAGATTCTTCACTAGCTATTATTATACTTTGTTAGTTACACTGTGGAGAGCTGGAAATACATTTCTTTCTCTGAAGATTTATTTGCTTCATCCTTCTAATCTAAAATAAAAGTGCCCCCAATAGCAGAAAACTAGGGCATAATATGAATATGCCTATGTATTACTGAGGTACTTTGAAATGTGCTGAAAAAACCTAAAGCATTTTCTGAATGGTGTGAATATAAATGCACATCCAGTGTCTGTTTTAAAGAAAAGAAGTGATCCAATTTTCTGCACCCACCTATCCAGCTCAGGTGTATGAACCTTGGAAACAGTTTCTCTTTCTGAACAGCTGCTTCAGAGAGAGGCCTAATGCAGAAGAAAATCTCATCTGTAGCCCTTTTTCTCGTGTTTTCTACCAGCTGTTTTCAACTCCCACACGTGCTGTGCTATAAACCCAAGGGATGTGACAGCCCTCATTTCCTATGGAAGCAAATTAAGGACCTTAAGAGGCTCTTGAATTCCATTCCAGCATCTGACTTTGCAGCTTGGAAGCACTGGATGTCACAACTCACATCTCCCTGCATGTGGGTCTATTTATTGAATCCCAATGGGAGCTGGCTTGAAACTGAAAGCTGAAGAGAGGCAGGCAACCCCTTGAATTGACATCGGAATTACCTCCACTTACCTTTATGCTTTTAGCAACAGAGTAGCACAGGATGGATCTCAATCCACTTGAATTACGAGGATTTAATTTTAAAAGATAAGATGAAAAACAGCACTTGTTTTGATCTTGCAAGAGCAGACTTCAATCCAAGGACATTTCTTCTAACGTGTTATGAGTGAACAGAACTTGGTGATCTCACAATCATGCCACACAATTCATGTGCTCAACTTAACTTTCACCCTGAATCTTTTCACACACAAAACAGCGTAAGCACAGGAAACTGGGATTTTTCTCCCTGCACAGAAATCAAGTTATTTGTCACAGAGACCAAAAAAAGGTATTTGATATCAGGCAGAATTTTAAGAGAAGTGGAACTGCATGCATGTGTGTTATTCATGTGCTAACACAGCAATCCCCTTGCTCAGTATTCTACGGGTGCTTCATTTCTAAAAGTCTCACAGAGTGCCAAACCTTGATTTCTTATGAAGAAAAGCTATTTTGGTACATCCACAGTAAGATCACAGTGCACTTTAGGTTGTCACTCACCAGGATTCATAACTTCTGCTTCTGCCATAACTGAACATATTTGTCAATCTTCATTATTGTTACCATTTAAATTTTCACAGCCAATTCCAATGTAATAATCTTCTGCCTTTAAAAACACTATCATTTGTTTTCTAGAATTAATTTCATGAATGAAAGTTGAAGGCTATAAAATGCTAGAACAATTTTATGCTGTTATTTGCTATGATTTTATTGGGGCTACAGGTACTCTACAGATTTCTTTTTACTTACTGTCCATGCTTCCTGCAGACCACTTAGTCCAAGATACTGGAAAAATTTTCCAAATAATGCAAATTTTCCCTGAAATAAAGAAGCTATTTTACTCTTTTCTCTGACCAACAAGATTCAAATTTACATATATCTCTGTGAATAGATCACATGACACATTCCCTTTATGACCTCTATTTTCTTTAATTGCTCTCAGAAGCAGCCTAGTTTTATGGAAACATAATTAAACTCTCATGCTCTCTTCAGACATCCTCTGGCATCCTACTTATAATCAACTACTTTGTGAATTTTTCTCTTCTCTAACTTTCTTTCCTTAGTAATTTTCCCCTTTTATTTTCCCTGTTTACCATTTGTTTATGTCTTTCTAATCACTTAGTGTCATTAGAAGTATAGTCATCATTTATTTTTGGAACCTGGCTCAAGATTCAATTTCATCTATCATCACAGTTTCTATCTGTCACATTGAAAGTTGAAAGCCTTGTTAAAGGCAGCAATTATTATTTTATATTACATATATTTTATTTATCCACAGCTTAGATTAGAAGTTTGATTCCTGTTCAACTAGAAACATTTAAAACTTCTGCTACCAAAGAACTACAAGGTGTTTGACAGTATTATGAAGTGGATTTCTAATGGCGTTAAGGATGAGATCTTGAATGCTCCTTTTGCTGATTTCTAAAGGCTGCATACCTGAGATGGCCACCAGAGAAATTTGTTCAACAACCTTTCTCTTGCCACGGCAGGCAGATTTCTTTATTTTCCCAGCACAACGGAGACTTTTGAACCTGCAGAGTCAAACACAGGAGCTAGCTAAGGACCTGGAAGTCAGATGTAGGAGAGGACAGCCCAGATTTAGTGCACAGAGACTAACCATGGCTACCATGGTACAGCAGAGTTCAGTCAGTTTTGAAACTGCACATGAGCAAATTATGCCTCCAGTCAAGGGAGAAAATACCTTTGATCTATGAACATGTCAAAGACAGGATGTTACATTGCAGGAGGAAAAGTATAATGAAAAGCAGATTTTTTAACTGTGGGAGGAAAGAAGACCACTGCATCAGAGTTTCCACACTGTTGTCAATTGTTCCACTGGAGTAATTGTTTGTTCATGTCCCACTCTTATTAATTTCTCAGAGAGAAGCACAGCACACAGGAAAGCTGAATGCCATGGGCCTAATTCTTTTATGTTAAGGGTCAATAATACCACTGTGCCCAGAGGGTTCCACATATCTGAATAAGAGAAAGACCCATTGGCCATAAAAACAGGGTTTTCTTCCAGTTCTATTCCCAGAAATGTACAAAGACAGCAGGTGATTGGAGTATGCACAGCTGAAGTCTATCCACAAGAGTTATGTTGTCTGATTTTGGACTTCACATGCAGTATCTGGTGTAACACCCATTTCCAAGAACAGATCATATATAATGGACCACACTCCACGTATTTCTGGAGAGGTCTGAATTTCTGTTTTTCCAGCAGTCCAATAAGAAAAAAACCAGAGAGCAATAGTATTCCTGGAAAATTGAGAGCATGCAGGAGTTACTATAACACAGTAATCTGGGATACAGGAACATTTCTTGATCTTCAAGTGGGAAAAGGAGCTTAAAAGAAAATATATTGAGAAGAGAGACCTGAAATGGACTGGGAACTAAAGATCTCAGCAGACATCAGATGGCAGGAGAGAGACTGAAAGTTACTGACTGAAAAATGAGGAGAAAACATTTTCATAACAATATTTAATTGAAAGTCTATTCTAATAGACTTCAGTAAGATCTCAGAGTCATTATCATGATTTCTCTTACATTTCTACAATCTCTTAAGCAAATTTTTGAATAGTAGCACTCCAAAAACTAGTATGCAGCTAGGATAGAGAGCCTCAGAATAATTTCTTTTCTGCTCCCGTTTAACTCTTTGAAAGAGGAAAAAACCCCTCAACCTCTAAAACCTGTGACAATGAAACATTAGTCATAAATGTAATGGAAAAAATAAAGTCATCTTGGAGTGAATATTAAGGTGAGTTAGTGTGAGTTGATTTTTGGACAAAATCCAGAGAGTGAGGAGCACAGAATCCAAGCTGTATGATCTCCATGGACCACCACACTGGGACAAAGATAATCCTCTTGATGAGCAGTAATGACAACCATACAGAACTCAAGGTGTTTTATAAGTCCAAAATCAGAGACATCCTATACACCTTTACTAAAAAATAAGACTTGAAGCTAAATAAAATGTGATACAAAATCCTGCTTGAATGCAAATCATGCCAGCTCCCTTCTTCAATAAGATAACTGGTTTTTAAGACTGAAAAGATATGGACAAAATTGTCTTCAATAAATTTTTTTCCTATGTTCACACTATGAGAAATGATCAGTTAAAATAAAGACTACAAGAATTGAAGGTATGCAAAACTGAAATAAAATAGTCAGTTGTTCTGAAAGGAATAGTTGTCATTGTAGTGGAGTCACCATTAATGACCGCAACATGGTGAGATTAACAGTAGAATAATTTAAAAATTTACATAGTTGGATGACTCTAAACTTGCATGGGAAGAAATTATGTACTAGGAAACAAATAGAATTTATATAGGAAAAGCTACAAAGACCCACAGGGCATATAGCAAGTATTTCTGCCATAACCTGGGAGTTCATTGATAGGGAAATACTAATGAGGAAGGAAAAGAGCCCTGCAGTCTTGAACTGTTGGTTAGTTTTAGAGACAATTTTCCTGCTGCTGCAATGCCTTCATGGAAAGCACAGATAAGATCCTAGGTTATATCAAGTGAAGTCTGCACTCCTGTGGGAATATGGAAGATGACTGCTATACTACCAGATCTCACTGAGAACTTATCTAGGTGGACATCTTTCTTTTCAAAAAATGTGAACTCAGCCTGGAAGGATGCTGAGATGATTTGGAGGCTAGAGAAACAAGTACTACAGTGAACACTATAAGGATTTGGCCTGTTTATCTTAGCAAAATGAAAGTGAGGAGTGAAAAAGATGGGTCTCTACATTAGAAGGATAAGCACCAGGGAAAAGAATAATTAATCTGGACAAAATGCAACAAGTACACCGGAATAAATGGATAAATGTGGTTATGAACACATTTAATTAGGAAATTAGGACAGGTTTTGTCTACAGAGGAGATGGTTAAATTCAGAATTCAAAATAGATCCTTCAAATCAAATTCTGGTTAAATATATGAGGGTACAATGACTTTGGATTGCTGCTGCCTACTTCATGTAAACTTGGGGATCTTATCTAAGTGTCACTATGTCCACAAATAGGAATTTTATGTCCACAAGGACAATTGATTAAGTCTTTAACATATAAAAAGGAAGTATTTACATTTGAAAGAGAATAAGACTTACACACATGGGGTAACAGGAAACTCGTGTTTTAAAAATTCTGATACTTCAGACACTTTTAATTCTTAGACTCAGTTAGAATTTACCAGTCAGTGCTCTGCTTTCTTAGTATTTCCTCCTAAAAATACTACTATGCTGTGTCAGGAAAATTACTTGCAAACTTTGTGGGATTAAGATTAAATTCCCATTCAATTAACAGAGCACTTTGTGAATCTGTCAACCAAAAATATATTTTTAGCATCCTTTGGGTATTAACCAAACCATTTTTATTTAAGTGTAATGGATAAAGTGTCTGTGGCACACTTCAAAAACCATTGTCTGCATGTCCTGCTGGAGTTGTATTTTAATTTAAAATTCTTTATGTATTTCCTTTTCTGGCTGTCAAAGGATTGTCAACATATCTCCTTAATTATTTATTAAACACTTTTAGCTTTCCTCTGTTTTTATCTTTGTTTTTTAATCAGACTAAACAAATTGTGTCAACACAAGAAAAATATTAAACATGAGAAGAGATGAAAACACTCTCTCAGTGATTGGATGCCTGTATATTGAACACAGAACACAGTAGTTCCTCTGCACAGGTTAATATGACACACACTGAGTAATATGAAACACACGGGGCAAATAAACACAAAAAAATAGGGCAAATAAAGTCAGAGAAAAAATATCCAAAGTGAAAAAGAGGGAAAAATGATAGAGAAAAATATATATGGTTTTAACTTCAGCTGTTTGTCTAAGTCTCTGGCTAGGAAATCCATTTAACAGATTCAAGGAGACTAAGATTCCTTAACAGGTGCTTTTCACTCAGTATTCTTTTTCACATCTCACAATCTCCAAAACTGCCTGCTCCTCACTGTGTAGAAACACCATTTATTAAAGTCGACTAAGTGTATTAGAATGACACTGGTATCAGACCTGGACTTTGGAAGAATGACTTGAACCAAAACCTACCTGATATTTCTTCTCCTACACCTTCAATATCAGTCAGTTGGTTTGACTCTATTTCTTAAGGCCCCTGAAATGGCCAAGGCATTAAAAGATTATTTCTGTTAAAACCGAATGAGATACATATATATATATATATATAGCACGCAAAGAATTCTCCTTTTATCTCTTATGTTGCTCTTTTTCATTCTAAGAGAGTGAAGTGTTTCCTCACAGTTCTTGTTACATTTTATAACTTTATGTGTGTTTGCCTCTCTACTGGTCTATGTGCACATGTGCGCATATAAATAATCCATATATATATATCATTTTATAATACATAAAATTCTTTATATTTAAGTATATTTTTATAATTTTATAATACTTGCTTGTGTGAACTTTGGTGTGTCAGTGGAAACTAACACTGCGTGGTTGACAGTCTGTACAAACAGTATCACTTTCAGGAAGAAGAGGATTTGGGTATTTCAGCAGCATAAATATTTTGGGACTTCATTCTGATGTGATATATCTAAACATATCACCTTATTTAAGGACATGCTAGACTTCTTGGCAGCTCAAGATAGGTGGAATCCAGGCCTCAGTTACTAAAAGAGATATTTTTGGAGGTGTATATATACATGTGAGGCAGCCAGCCTTCTCTGAACCTTTCTCTTCATTTTTTAGCTTGAAACATTCTCAACATGGGAGGAAGCCTGAATTGATGATGATCCTCTAAGCAGGCCTTTATCTGAATGAGTATCCAATATACAATGAATGCTGTAGATTAACTAAAATTCAATGTCCAGAACCATTGGAGCTACAGCACAATGGCATTTCATTTGTGATAGAAGGTAGACATTGTATGGTCTGTTTAATACAAATATGATACCACTACAGCTTTAGCAGCCAAATAGTATCAGGGTAAAGGTAAGAAGGTCATTCTCATTTTTAGGAGCACACTCATTTTCAGCAATTACTATAGAGGTAGGAATCTCTGTAGAGGTAGGTAGGCTTACTTAATCCTGGTAGAAATAGTGATTTCCATCTTTCTTTTCTTAGAGAGTCTGAAAGAAAATACCTTCATTTAACCAATTCTCAGTGTTTAGTGAAATAATGGCATTGATTTTGTGTGGTTTTGCTGGGGAAGTTAATTTTCTTCACAGTAGCTATCATGGAGCTGAGTTGTGGATTAGTGTTGAAAACAGGGTTTCTATTGCAGAGATACTTCAGTTATTGCTGAGTGTTGGAATTTTAGATGTTAAAAGTGCACAGATCCCTCCTTCCTTCTCTTCCCCCAAAAGTATATGCTAAGGATGACACAGTATGGTCTGGGATGCCCACTGGGTCATTGGGGTCAGCTGTCCTGTTGTGTGCTCCCCGATTCCTTGTGCACCCCCAACCTACCCAAAGGTGGGGTGGGGTGAGGAGCAGAAGAAACCTTGACACTGTGAAAGCACTCCTCATTAACAGCAAATAAAATCTCTGTATTACCAACACTGCTCCTACCACAAATCCAAAATAGAAGCCCACATCAGCTACTGTGGAGAAAAATAATTCTACCCCAGCCCAAGCCAGCATATTCTGCTATTTTCACTTCCTGGCATTAAAATCCAAGATATTTCAATGTCATTTGCTAAACCTGAAAAATGGTATTTCATCTATCCTATAGCAAAGAATTTTCTGCAACAATTGCACACATATTAGGTACACAGTTCTCCATTTATTCTCATAATTTGAATGGAAGTCTTTACGTGTTTTAGTACCAGACATCATCTGCAAAAAACTTTTTCATTTGTTGCATGCATGATATGACTTACAGAAAACAACAAAATACAGAAAAGTAGCAAAGACTTTCCCGCTTTAATGGAAAAGATTCTGGAATCTAATTATCTATTATTTGCTCTAATGAAGAGTTAATATACAACAATTTAATCGGATTCTTAAAAGAATCTAAACCGTCAGGGGTTGGGAAAAAATCCCAACCAACCCCATTCTTTTAGTGCCCAGCAGAAATGCTACAAAGCATTCCTTCAAATTCCTACAAAGCACAATTACAATTGTATTTATGACTTGTCCATCTTTGCCAAAACAGAATAAATTTGACCTGATTTATGTGTCTAATTAGAGTAATAAGAGGTTTGGGGTTTTTTTCAGTTTACAAGCCGAGGGCTCTGGCAAGAACCTCTGTGTCATAATATGTCAAATAAATTGAGCAGTAATTCGTGCCATTCACAGGTACCTTCCAAACTTCTGTAATGAAGGTTCTTCATTAATTGTTACAACTCTGTTGTAAATTCTGGTTTTGCTTACCAAAATGTCTTTGAGGAGAACTGGGAGGTAAAATGGCTAATTCTACCCAGCAGGTTGACTGTTTGCATTAGCACCCACTCCACTCACCATTTGGGTTTTCACCACTATCTTCCTTAATTTAATTTAAACATTTTTCTTTTTAAACAATGCCAGGTTGGCAAAATGAGATTCACAAATTCTATGCCTATCTACAGAGCAGAGTAATACCAGATTTTTGGAATCCCTGAGGACCTCCACAAAAGAAGATTTCACAAAGTTTGTGTTCTGTGGTTGCAAAGAGACAACATTAAAGGCTTGGGGAGAGGGAAGGGTGGAGTTACAAAATAAAAGTTGAAAGCTGCTGTCAAACTGAACTCTCTGACTTAGGCGTGGTTTCAGGCCAAACCTTCAAACAGTCTTATTTGAGGATAAGAATCAGGTGAGCTACTGTGGCTTGACTCTGCTCCAATCCAATTGATCCTAAGGTCAAGTAGACCAGATGAAAAAGTCTTGTAGGAACTTGCTTCATTCCACACGCTTCATGCTAAGATATTTCCATGGTCTGCTGCCTTTAGGAGGGTTGTTTGCTGGACCAATTTCTGCATTTTATAGGCACCAGACCAGCTCCTGGCTTACCAGAAAAGCACACATATTCCTGAAAAACATTATTTTGTGTGCAGATTGTCCCAAGGTAGTTGTTTTATATAAATTGGTTTGGCATTTAAAGAGATTATAAATCCCCAATTTCTCAGCTTCACCCAAACTTCCCCATAGAACTATGTGAGTATGAAAGCTTAACGCACAATAAATGCTAGTTTCTGAAGATAAAGTTTGCACGATTAATTAGAAACTTTTAAACTGGATTGCAAATTGTAAAACACTTAGTAATGCACATCTAAATTTTAACAGCAAAGTGGTTTCTTCTTAGGAGCTCAAGAAATAATAGTCACCCAAAAACTCTTGTTGCAGAAGGTAAGGATGCAGAATTCATCAAATTACTCCATCTGCTGGCTGATTTCCTCCAATCCTGGATGATTTCTCTTAGCTGCGTATTCTTGTCCCTTTTTAATGCAAATGAAACATTCAAAGCTTGATCAGTGTCCTTTCAAAGCAAATGAAATATTCAGGATTGCCTTTGATATTCAAAGCACTTCCTGGAATCATGACTCCTTCTTTTCTCTCTCCATTTCCAGTTTAAGAAGACCTTTATATTGCAATTTTAACGTATTCTTTCTTCTACAGAAGGCACAAGACAAATATTTTAACATTTTAGTGGTTTTACTAGCCTTTCTATGTTGCATATCATAAAAAGTATAAATTATCCAACAATTTGACTAATATTTTGGTGTGTTTCTGTTGTTCCATGGAACATTCATGACACTTTAGAAATATAGGTGTCCTACTCTTTAACAGAGTACTCAGAAGTTATGCCTGATTCCCATCCTTCCCACTTTGTAACCTTCCTACTGAATAGTTTTCCCTGGACCCTAAATTGAACTATTTGTAGAAATTCTACTTCTTCATAAGTCAGTGTCTACCTGTGTCTTGTACTCAGTCATGCTCAGCCAGTATTCATTCAGGGCAGCCCCATGCACCCCCTTTTCAGGACTTGTCCACAGCTACACAATTTTCTGTACAGCCTTTCCTCCCTCATGCTTTCCACAGCATTTTCTGAATATCATCACTGCCACCCCTCTGCAAACACATTGTGAATTTTTTTGCAATGGGACCATCCATTACAGAACATATCTCTGTATTTGAACTGATGACACTTCTGGTTTATTCAAAGTGTTGAGGTAGTGCATGAACAAATAAAAGTGTACCTCCAAAGAACCAGTTTTGAAACTAGAAAGTACAACTTTCTACATTAAATTATCACAATCTACATATATCCTAATTTATGTGAAGGTTTTGAGGGAGATGCAGCTCTAAGATTAAGGCTTTTGTGGTCCCCAATATGCTTCCTCGGAATTTCAATTCTTGCAGGTCTGGGCATAAGCTGAAATGGCAAAATGCAATGAGCAAAAATATTTGCAGTCTTGAATCAGGATTAGGCACAGTAACAACCAGAATTGCCATTCTAGAAGTTTGAATTGATCAAGGCAACAACTGCTAAGTGCAGACACATAAGTGAGCTGCTGGAAGCTAACCACTTCACCAATAGAATAACAGCGCATTAAATTAAATGCACTTGGGCTTGAAACTCTCTGAGTGAACACCCAGTTTCTTTGACATTAAATGAATTACACAAACCACTTTAATGTTTACTCCCAATAACCCCCCAACATGCCAGCCACCAGCCTGAGGCACTGTCATGCTTGGTCCCAGGTTCAGCTCAGCAGGAGATGAGGCCTTTCCTTGTCTCCCTGCTGCTTCCCCATGCACGTGTTGGGATGGTCCTGCATTACAGGCCATGCTCCTGTGCCTGCACTAGAGATGACCCCAGACAAGAGTCACCACATTTTGCTGTGGGTTTCATCAGAGGACCCAAGTTCAAAAGACAACAAAGAAAAATGATTCAGCACACAGATAAGGCCTTCCCAAATACTTTTATCAGTTTACATCCTGACAAGGTTGAGACCAATGCTCACAAATGGAAGAGTGGGTCAATGATTCTCTACAAAGAGACTTGTGTAACCCAAGCTGTCAATCACTTTACCTCAGGGAGGAAAGAAATGCAGAGTACAAATAGAAACTGAGTCACTATCCCTCCCTACCAACCCCTCCTGAGCAAATTTAAGCTGCCCTCATATCCTAGAAACCAAAGAGAACAGTGAGACAGAAACGTATATATTACCTTGAAATTAATTCCCTAAGCACACAGCTGGAGCAGCACAATAAAATGTAATTTATGTCTGTTACAACAAACTTGAGTTAGCACAGCTCAAGGACCCAAGTAGCTACAAATTGCAGACAGGAAATTTTGGGTGAGAGAGCCCTTTTGTTCAGATAAACCCACTCCTACCTTTTTGTGCACCAAAGAAGGGATGAAAGAAACTTATTGTTGGAAAAGAAATATGGGGAAATTAAAGCAAAAAAGACACAAGGCAGATCCAGTGATGGAATTTATATAAGAATTTGGTACATTGCCATCCATATCTCAATAAGGGTAGCACTTATTCGATGGTGGCATTTCTTTTATTTGCTCTAACAAGACTACTGCATTTCAGGCACATAACAACTTACTGAATTCTGACTGTAAGACTCAACATTGGGTGTAGTTCACCAAGGCAAATTGTGCAGAAATAACCTGTCTGTAAGAAAATATCCACCAAAGACAGCATATCGAGTTCACACAATACCTTTAGCATCTCTTTGCTACTCCTTTTATGTGATGTAGTGCATGAAATTACATTTAAAACAGGTTTAGATAAAAAAGGTTTGTCAAATATAAAGATAATACCATGTGAATTCTATGTTGAAATCAATATTATAACAATATCTAACAAAAAGTCCTTGGCAGCCTAGTTAAAGGAGAAGACAGCTGAACTGAACTGAACTGAACTGAACTGAACTGAACTGAAGGGTCTTTCCAGCATTCTTATTTTCATTTCGTGTCAGGAAATTTGCATAATCAATTCAAAGCACCATCATTGAGACAAATAAAAATAATGCCTCTTTTTTTTGCCAAGGAGATTAGTGTGTTTTCTCTGTTTAGTTGAGGTGGAACAAAAAGCTTTCTTTAACACATACTGGTTGCCATGCTTGGGAAACGTAAAGGAACATAATCTAAATGCTTCACACTTGCATGTGCAAAGACATTATTGCATTTATGTGGTACTCAAGTTTTTTGTACATACATAACTATTTCTGACTCTGACTAGCCAACCAATGCTTTGACTGAAAGGATGCATTTCAACCTTTTCACATCATCACTGTATTTTCTGTTCTCAGAAGATTAAGTAGATTACATGTGAGACATATTCCATTCCCAGAAAGGTCACTATCTCTGACACTGTGAGGGGATCATCTTATGAGTATTGGACACTGATACATCTGTCCATCACCAGTCCATCTGTCCATGACTACAGGCAAGGACTCAAGCAGCTTAGCCTAAATATAAGAGTCTTAATGTATCAGTGTGAACTCATGAGTTAACACAGTCAAGCCAAGCCAGATTAAGCAATGATAGTAATTGAAGATCATTTGCCATCTACAGACAGAGCATAGGAGGATTGACTAAGGAGCTTACAAACCTAAGACTTAGCTGAGCTCCACACCTTCACCTGACATAAAGCAGAGGCATCTCACATCCACCTAGAAGCAAAGCAAAGGGTGAAAAGGAGAGTCAGCATCAGCTAGAAGAGCTGTGAAAGAATGTCAGCTCAGCTTGTTCTAGTTGGTACAAAGTGGAGTAGCCCAGTTGGCAGCTCTGTGTCTGAGCTTGCTTGCCTGCTTTGGCAGCATAAGAATAAAGAGAGGGGAAACACCATGGCCTCAGGATGTCATAATGGGTGCCCTTTGTACCAATTGCATTTACTGTCCTGGCAAAAAATGAATTTGTACTTCACTAGGATAAAGTACTTCTGCAGTTAAATAACATGTGAGTGCATCAAATAAGATTCCGTGAGCATCGCTGTTCTGTTGTCCTGTGTATACTTCTGCTGTCATTCATGCATACTCTGGTCTCCAAACCCTGTCTAATCAACAGCACAACAAGCACACCAACTCCAAAATAATGTAACTAAACTTCTGAAAGTGAATGACCGTGTTCTGCAAAAAGCTCATCTTCAGGTACCGAGGTGCATTGCAGGAATAAAAGCCCTTCAGATCTGCTGCATGATAAAGCACTACAATTCTAGTATAGTTTTCCAATTTCCTTTTAGGTAGAATCTTTAAGTTACACCTTTCCCTAGTGCAGTCCTTTAATTTAAAATTGATTTTCTCATCAAAAAAACGTGGCCTAATTGCATAAGAGGCTCCATAGTTCAATGAACAATTAGTAGTATTCAGCATGTTTCAGTCTCAAAGCAGCAGATGTCAACAGCCTTGCAGATTTCAGATATCAATTATTCAGATTTCAAATCAATCAGACAACACCTGAAAACTAGAAAGAGCTTGGTTTATATCAGTCTAACAACTAACAACAACTTAGAACATATTTTGAGCAAAATGCATTTGAAAAGGACACATCTCTTCCCACTTGTATGTTCTTTTCATTCTGGTCTTTATCTCCCAAGGTGTAAAAAGCAAAATGTTTTCAATGTGAAAAAAGGTGAAGGCTGCTTTAGGCTCTCAATGTGAAGTCCTATACCAAGGGTATAAGAAAGAATATGAGAAGTTAGACAAAAGGGCTCAGCAATTGTTTAAACCGGAATTAAATTAAAAAAAAAAAAATTATGCTCTTGTTGGCAAGAAGGGGTCCAGCTAAGATAAGCCCTGCAAAAAAAGTACCTTGCTATCATTAAATATTCGTAATTGATAGTTCTAAATTGTTTGCTCTTTATCCCTCTTATATGCTGTTTCCTGGTTTGGTTGCTAATTTTATTTTTGTCCTGTGATAATGTATAAAAGTTGCTGTGAAATGAATGTGACCATACTGTGAGTTTAATGTGCACCTCTTGCTGTTATTAGAGGAGGCTGCAGGGCAGGCCTGCTTGGGTTTGCTGCATGGGAATTCCATTATGTAACAAACACAGCTAAAGCCGATAACTGCTTCAGATAAATATCTAATTGAAGATATTTTCTGTCTGCAGGGAAAAGTAAAAAGCATTCACTACATACCTTCAGAGAGACATAACAGCATGAACTAAGGAGGATAACCTGAAAGATGTGTTTTGTACACAACAGGACAAGCTAAGTCATCAGTCCTTTGTATAACAAAAGTTGTAGACAAAGATTAAAATAGGACAATGATAATAACAGGAGTTATTATTCAAAGATTTATTCAAACCAACCATTACCCAGAGATTCTCTATGCCCCACTTTGAAGCTTTAACAGACACTGATAAGGGTTGCCACCCCCTGACTGGGCTCCAGCTATCTCACAAAAGCTACATTTACTTTGCAAATCCCTTGTCCTTTCAAGTTCCCAGTGCTAGGCACAATTTACAGCATAGTCAAGCTCCTTATCAGGGCTAGATCCAGGCATGCATCTAGTCAACTCTCAGCACTGCAGCTTTCACAGAGGGAAATCCAGGCATGATGGCCAAAGGGATGCTATCAGCTAAGAATAGCAGCAGCCAGCGCTGATTCTTGGCATTACTGATGCTGATATTGTGTATGTGGCAGTAGGGAAAATTTGTCCTCAGCACAACTTTTATGTATTCTAAGGAAAGCCATAGCTGAAGCAGTACCCAAACTGTAAGTATAAAGTGCATAAGAATTGCAATGTTAATTGGACCTTTTATATTCCATAACATGTAGGAGTTAGAGAGCCATGCTTTGGATTTGTAATTTTCACATTTATAACTAAAAGGGACATATTAAGGACATATTAAGGACATATTAAGGACAATATGTACTTGAGTGAACACTTCCCAAAGAAATTCACCAAAATTCAAGTACCACTGTCTTTTTGACATTTCAGCTTTTATATATAAATTGTATTTGAAGCAAGCCTAAAAATATCACAGATTGCCTTCCTTTTCTGAAACTGTCAACATGAATTTTCCTGGTTTAATCTCTTTTTTTCCCCTACAAGAAAGTCCTTCCCTCTCCATTCAAATATGAAAAATTTATCTGTTTTCATCCACATAAATCTCTTTCCAAATGACTGGATTTTTTTATCTACCATATAAGAGATGAATTTCAGATTACCAGTGACCTCATCCAAAAGCTTTAAATTTTGGAGTTACCTCAAGTTTTTATAGAATAGTATCACTGCAACCAAATACTTCTTTATTTTAACTGAAGGACTGCTTAAGATTTCTGACAAAAATCCCCAGAAACTACACCCACTATTTTTAGGCAGCTGGGGAAAAAAGTGGTTCTTTTGTTGTTTACAAATAATTATTTTCCTTTTATAACTATAGAGGAAAAAAAAATACTGTTTATCCCCTGAAGTCTGTCTTACAGAAGGCAGCAGGCTTCTGCACCACTGATTGCAACACACAAGGGGGACAAGTTTTTAAATATATATTTTTTAAACTCGGGTCAAATGTCACAGTATTGCATTTTGTATCTCATCCAAAGTGCAGTATTTTGTCTTTCTTTTTTTGTTGTTGTTCCCAGCACAGAGCTGTATTTTCCATTTGCTGCAAGGGTGCTGTCAGGAACATGGGGGCATTTCCTTAATTCCACAAAGGAATCTGAGCTCATTCAACACTGAATTTCCTCCTGATGGGGAGAACCAACCCCTTGGTGAATTTCCAGCCTCGAATGGATATGCATGCAGCACATCCTTCTTCAATCTTAAGAGTTCTATGCATGCAGCAGTGATAACAGCAGTACAGGGGAGAGAGTGAAATGGATGCCATTGAGAGGAGTATAAATTTCTTTAGAGCCAAATCTGACAAGAGAACTCTCTGCAATAGCAGAAGATCCTCAATAGAGAATCCCATCTCAGGAAGGCAAATCAACGGTGCTGAGAGTTTTTCTGTGCCACACAGCACAGAGGGAGCACCACAATGATACACACAGAGCTAATGCAAGAGCCTGCAGCCATCTCACCATCTCACATGTAAGGCCACATTCAGGCATTTCCAGCACCCATTCCAGTGAGGAATCAGCTCTACCGACTACAAAACAGCTGTGAGTTTCTCAGTAGCCACCCCAATACTCCCAGGTAGCTACTTAAAACTTTTACATGGCACCTTTTCTCTGATTAAGAGATTAAGACACTCACACACACACACACATCCCAAAAAAAAAAAAAAAACACCCTAAAAAAAGAGTATGCAGCTCAAAAAGTGCCTCACAGCATGAACTTAACAAAAATAACAATTTCCATATGTTGGTCTCTGCAAGTATTTAACTATATGTTTATGATGTCTCTATCTCCTTGATTTAATTTCATCTGTTCAGGGCTCATCAACAGTTTGCAAAGAATTTAATTAGGACAAGTTAACTAAGTATTTGCAATTGCCATCCAAACTGCACAAACATTCCAAACTGAGCTAATCTAAGAAATCTACAGCTGTGAGTCCTTGGAAGAACAAGAAATCCAAACAACACAAGCCCATTTAATAAATTCAGAAAATTATGCATTCAGAAAGACATGTGATTCAAGTAAATACATATAATGTATTTTGTGTCAGTGGTTTCCCCTGGTTGTCTTGAACTGTATTGATAAGAAAAGAAAATTCTTAAATACATATACCAAAAACTGGGAAGGCAGGAAAAGCATTTTCCAATTCCTGGTGGGAAAATAAAGGATTGCTCTCAGTAAAGTAAGGATTGATTTTTCCATCCTCAATGTCAAGCTAATTTGTTTCTAATTTTAATGGGATTAACCTACACCAAATTATCCATTGGCTTTTAAGAATACAGAATCTTAAAACACTGCAGCATTTGCAGGTTTAACTTCCAGCTTAAAATAGTGGGATCTGATGAACATCATGTGATGCTAAGTAAATCTGGGCTGTATGGCATGAAAATTCCCTCTCAAAGAAATTTATCACACAGTGATGCAGCTTCCCAGAGGACAGACTGTCAGTTTTTTAAGCTGGCTGGATCGCACATTCAATAGGGTACTGGCTAACAGCATTGTTTAACCTCTTTTCACAAGGAGAACCACTTAGAGCTTTGTAAAAAGAGGGTGGCCACAATGCACTCTAATTCCCAACCAAATAAAAATCAGGCTAAATCTTGAACATTTGTTTTTTAATTCAAATTTCCTACTATTTTATTTGCTTACTTCTTTGTTTGTATGCTAAAGACATCATAACTTGTTTAAAACTTTTTTTTTTCCAAAGACAAGTTTTTGATGTCGTATAGATCAAGCATTCTATGTATTAAAAGTTGTGAAAAGCAGGCATACAAATAAATAATAAAGAAATTATTTTTTAGGAAGCTATCTTCCATTGTACACATTGCCCCTACTTTCCATAATATATTTGATTAATGTTCAGGAAAAAATGGATTGGAAAAACACAGAGCTAACAAAAGACATTTACAGGAATTTGACCTTGCCAGTGGGCTAAACCCAGAAACAAAATCTGAGCATTTCAGCAATGATGTTAATGTGTGTGTGTGTGTGTGTGTGTGTGTGTGTGTGTTCTTCAAGTTTTATGTTTCTGCACAAGTGAGGAACAATTTAAGGACTTAAAAGGAAACTAAGCCCCTGGGTAATACTACTTGAGGAAGAAGCTATCCCTTTAATTATTATTTTTTATAGAGCAAAACTAGATTATTTAGCTACAGTCATAACCAATAAGTATAATAAAGGAAATAATTTTTTAAGACAAAATCAGTTTCTGGGGCAAAAGAGTGCAATGCCATATGTGTTACTTAACTGGATCACTGTTTGTCAGGCAGAGGAACAGCCACAGGTGATGTGCCCCAAAGTCACCAGCATCCCAAACACCCCTGGGGGCTGCAGCCAGCAGCACAGCCTGCAGAGATTTCACCATGGACCAAAGAGGTCAAGGGCTGGCTCCTCCTCAGCTCTCAGACAGAGCCAGGATCGGAAGGGCAAAAGAAAGGCTCTTTAGCCACGATGATTGTGCGCTGGCAATGATGGATGGGCAGCGCCTTGGGTGTTTCTATTCCAATCCCAGCCATTCCAGCCCTCTGTCATCTATTCTCCAAGCATTAGACAATGCCAAGGCAAAGCCATTCTTTTCCTGTCTTGCACACAGTTCACACAAGTCAATAACAGACTTTTATCAAGCAGTAAGTTACTTCAATAAGCCAAACTTCTTCTGGAGTTTCAGAGTGCATTAAGATGCAACCTAACTGGAAACTTTTTAACAATAACATTCTTATAGCTTAGGCGAAGCAGATTTTTCTTTTAAACTGTTTTCTATGCAAATGTAGAATTGTGTATTTTGCGTGTCTCCAATGCCACCTTGTGGTCAAACTTTTTTCTTATTGCTTTTCTTTTTTTTAATTATTTTTGCATTTTTACTTTTAAAAATTAGTACAAAAACAGCAATGAAACAAACAAACAAACCCTACAAATGAAAAAAATTATATCCAGTATACCCAAAAGCATATCCTGATCAGAATGTGCAAGATGATACAACTTTTCAGACTCAATATTTTCAAAGTCTAAACCAAGAACAAAAAAGAAAAAAAAAACTCAAAACCAACCACAACATAAAGAACAAGGAAAAGGTCAGACAAAAAAAAACCCCTGAAATTTATTTTATTCTGAAGTCAGTAACAGAAAGGTTCATTGCTGTTGATTCACAGCCCTCCTGAGGTACTTCGATTGAACACAAATTTATGAAGTCTCCGGATATGCTGACTTAAGAGCTAGTGTCTACTTGTTTTTTCTCCATAGATCAATAGCTCCCACTATGTATTTGTTTTCTTCTGATATTTAGCTACTCTTTCATCATTATTAGAATTCACTTTTGTTAATGTACAGCAGAATCCTATTTCACAATGAAGGCTGCTTGGTGTCATAGAAAGGCATACATAATGTTTATTAGATTATTATTACAAATATTCTAATGTAAAGTTTAAACAGCAACAGCACTTAAAATGCAACTGAAGACTTTACTGCATAAAGACATACAGCAAAGGGTTTATTCATGACAAAAGCATTTATAATTCCAAAGACAACGCACAATATCATGACATTTGTTCCCATAATCTGTAATGTAATCTTCAGGATTGCCTCAAAAACCATGGAACTGGCAGTCACCCTTTTACACTTCCTGTACTCTCAACAGAGAAGCACAAAGAAAGGCCAAGAGGGTGAATGGTTATCACCATCTACCCTATTATTCCATGCAGTGAATGGTTCTTATGAGACCAGCTATGACTGGTAGCACTTAAAACAATTTTAAGGCTGTTCCAATATAGTGGCAGACCATCAGACATTCCTAATCCCTAACAGCCTTTCCTCACCACCCAAGGCATCCACTATTCTCAGGAAACATAAGCCAAAATCTGCTTCCAAGTGAAACCATTTTACGTTCTAAAAAATCATAAAAAATGTTCATCCAAGACAGATTAATATTATTTTAACTTATACCTCCACAAAAGAGAGTCAAGTATTTATCATATGCTGAGACCAAATGGCTTGAGGACATTGAGTGCACCTGCTCATTTTTTAAGGGCCTCTCTTCCTTCATTTACAAAATGTTACTCAGTCAAGAAGCAGCACAGCTACTGTCTGGCTGCCACAAAACGCCTGAATGAATTGAAATAAGCCAGAATACCCTGAGCATTCTGATAACCTTTCTCTATTCCACTGGGTAAGAATAATGAACATGAGGGAGAGAAGTGTGTAAACCAGTAGGAAAAGTAAATATAAGTAACAGAAGCATTTGTACTTTGGTGCTACAGACTTAGTGAATTCTCAGATTTACAGTTTAGCACATCCCACGACTGTAAGTACAGCAATTGCTACTATCCTTCTCTGCTGCAGTATTCCCCCTAAGTGACTTCAAACATTTTCATGGATATCAGGAAGGACATCCTCATGTTAAAGAGGGGAAACGGAGACACAAAGCAACGATCTTTTCTATAGGCATCCCATAAGCTGTTGAAAGTGGCCAAGAAGGAAGTCATCAGAGTGCTAGTCCTGGATGCTTTCCTCCAGTCCGCCTTGCGTCTCCCACCAACCACACGACAGCCCCTCTAAAAATGCTTCCTCAGGACACCACCACGGGCAGTGTCTGGCTCAGGGGACAGACATTCAGCTGAGAAAACAGATACTCTGAAATAGCTGGGAAGCATTGTTGTGTTGGGGTTTATCTCACCTAGATAAAATATGAGCATTATGGAAGATATCACTGTGAAATCTCCCTCCAGGATTAATTATCTTGTTTATGCTCTGGGATTTGTCAAAAGCTTTGATGAGCAGCATATGCTGGCTCACATGCTGGCACCTCCTTTTTCAGCACCCTTGATGATTTGGTGAACTTCTGTTCATAGTGGATTTATGAAGTAAACACCTATTGTAGAAAAAACAACAACTGAAAAACAAAATTAAATAATCTCAGTGAAAATATTAATTTGCTTTATTTCTTATCTCACCTTTCTGTCTCTTTCACTATAAGTTAATGCCTCCCTTATGAAGTATTTAATTATAGAGATTTCATTGCTTAATTCTAAATGTTTATTACTTCAGGAAGGCTGTTTCATGTAGTTCTGTTAGTTTAGGAAATAGACGCTTTCATTGTGTTTTTCTTGTAGTTGGACATGGCTTAACCCATTTCAGTAATTAAAACGGATTTACTCCTGCTATAAAAACCATAATTGATATAACATTTTAATTCCCATTTGTTCCTTCGAGTGGTAGTTGTATTCATGCTCAGACTTCACGCCTTGTTACAATTTGACAGCAGTTTAACAAGTTATTGAACACCATCTGAGTTATGGTAACTTTATATGTTCCTTTTCTTAGCACACAGCAGATGTGAGATATTGCAGCAAAACATAAACTAAGAAGTACCCAGGAAGCCAAAAAAATACCCAGCCTTGTGCCCCAGGTGCCTCTGTTGAGTGTCAGCAAGGCACTGTGCATGCCCATCATGGAAATCATGGCTGCTTTCTTGTCTAGTGCACAGCCTCAGAGGAAAGCAAGCACTGAAACTGACACCAACGTGCAGTTTGGAGCTTCTGGTGTAAGAGCTTCTTACAAATTACCAGATACAAAGCCTATCGAAGTCAGTGGCAAAATATCTGCCCCTGACCTCAACAGCCTTTTGGTCAGGGCTTCACCCTGTTGAAGATTGCATGCAAGATGTTTTCCATCACCATCTGTATAGCAGATTACCTTTGTCAAATGGGCAGTTTGCTTTATTTCTCTCTTTGAGTGACATTCACACCTCCCTCGGGAAGGGACATCTGCTGATAACAGACTATTGAATGTCAGTGCATGACTGATAAGAACTATAACATCCCATTATGAGATGCTCCGCCCAGAGGGAGGAGCCAAGCATTGCTACCCAGATATAATCTGAGAGTCTGGAACACCAGCATGGCTTTTCTCCATGAAATTCCCCAGAGGAACAACAGCTGTCTCTTCTTCCACTGGATCTATCCTTCTCTACAGATCCCCCTTGCTCCAACAGAACCACATTGGCACTTCAGGAGGACTGCAGCCACATTTACAATTGGACTATCACCAACACCCTGATCCACAGGTGTCAGGTTGGGTTCTGACCCTGTCAGTGTTTTTCTGGTATACTGCATTGTTTTATTTCATCCTTTTTATTTTTTTTTCCCTATTAAAGAACTGTTATTTCCTGGTCCCATATTTTTGCCTGAGAGCCCCTTAATTTAAAATTTATAGCAATTTGGAGGGGTGGGGAGGGTTTGCATTCTCCATTTCAGGGGAGGCTCCTTCCTTCCTTAGCAGACTCCTGTCTTTCCAAACCAAGACACACCCCTACAAAAATTATGTGCTGGTTTAAATCACCAGCAGAAAGCTTGGCTGATGCAAGCTGGAAGTTCTTAGGGCTGTATCAGGATATGAGCATGTTCTGGCACTGTGGCTAATTTAGTACTGGGGAGAACAAGAAAGAACTTTTCAGAGAACCTGAACAAGATCCAGCATTGAGTATTTGTTTATTTCTCCTCACCCAGAGCTTCTCTTTGACATATTATAGGACTTCCTGCAGGTTTTTTTCTCAAAATGAAGCCATCCACATCCAAGTTTCCTGTTTCTCCCAGATAAAATGAAATATTTGAATTAGGACAATGGAACTTACTTCTTAAGTTCCTATTTGGTCTTCAACAACAATAACAAAAATCAACAACAAAAATCAAACAAACCAACTAAACAAACAAAAAATCCCAACTGATACTAAAGTTTTACTCTTTAGACCACATAACATGACCAAGAATGGAGCAGGGAGAGTAGAAGCTGTTTTCCAGAAATATAGTAGTGTCATACATTTTCCAAAGTATGTTTTTCTGAAGAGAGAAGGTTGTCACTGGGAAACAGCTGGCCATGTGGAAAAGTCAACAGCTGGGATGAGGAGAGAGAATGTACTGGAAGCTATTTTTCTTCCCTTGAGCCAAAATATAACTTTATGTGTTTCAGAAAGATAGCTAGATGAATTTGTGAATGAAAGCAGAGGTGGTCAGCATGGCAGTAAGGGGAGAAGCTATTAAATGAGAGAGTTTTGCCATTTCCCATGCCCTCAGAACTCAAAAGCTTTTCTAGCAGAAAAGGGGCTTGCTAGCATATGGATTAACTTTGTTCCCGAGTATTACTCAATAAAAGTGCTGCTTTTCAAGGGTAAAAGCAAAACTAAGAGTATTTTTATGCACTATTTAAAGGACCACGAACTCTTTCAGTGTGAAATTTTCTAACACATTAATTACATTGTCCGATAATTTATTAAAGAATTTCCACAGAGGACATTCTATAAGGTTAAGCCACATTCTTTTGTGATGCTAAAGAAGGAACAATTCTACCAACAATAACACAACACTAGTGTCAGGCAGAGGAGATGCTGAGTCAACTCTACAACAGTAGAATTAGGTACCACTACCAACCATTTTCAAATCATTGATTCAATTTTAAATATGAGCCAACTTGTTTCTCAGCTCCAACGCAGACCTATTTATCCCGATACACATGCACTACTCTACACCAAACAGCTTCAATGTTTCATTTAGTACCTCTGATTTTACAATATAACTACATTTTAGAACAGGAAGAAACACTTGTATGGGAAAAGAGTATTTCTTATTCTGTTATATAATTTCTAGCCCTTTTCTTAATTACAAGTGTAGGTATATACAGCTAGAACTGACACAGTATTTACTCATTTATGAGAATACTTGCAACATCTGAATGTTCTGTGTGAACTTCATTTGAAATTAATGTACTACCAGAAGAACTTATTTCATCACCATTTTACTTTGCTCTACTGATCTGCTAAATGTGTTACACCTTTATTCCTGTAAAAGGCATTATAAAAAACCTGACCTGTCATTTTTTTCCTAGGGTTACAAATAACTATGTATGCTTTATACAAATTAACTGTGCAAAAAACATACTAAAACAGAATTTGGGTTTTTTCTTCAGTGCCAAAGCAGTAATAATAGGGCAGACCTTGGTACGAATATAATCAAAATTGGAAAAAATTCTATAATTTATTTTTATAACTTTACCAGCACCATTATTGAAAAACTACTTCTTTCAATTTTTTTTATATCACTGAGTTTTAGATAATATAGAAACACATTATTTGAGTTACTTTCAAACAAGATAGTCAGGAAACACAAAGGATACTAAATCACATCTATTCAGAATACTTGATTTTAACTTTCCCTTCTAAGTTGTATTTTGGTACTGTATATTAGGACGAATTTTGTTTGGCTGAAAGCTCAAAGTTTACAAGAAGTGGGAGTTGGTAGAACTGGGACTGGTTTAGTCATTAGTCAATCTAAAGAAGTATCTTCTTACAGACAAAGATAAAAGGTTTATAGTTTACCACACCAGTTTATTAATAAACATTCATTAAATATCACTACAGTGGTCATTAGGCAAGTTCCTCAAAGGCACTAAGGCAACCTTAAGCATACCAACCTACTTCAGTTTCTTAGGCATGCAAAGCACCACAACACCTAAAAGTTAGACAAATGCCCCACAGAATGGAATCCACAAAGCTCCTGATAGTTATTTTAGGCAATAAGAAAGAAGTGCTTGTAATCATAGGGGATTTCTCAAGATAAATAGCAACGCTGAACCGCTTGTACATCACCCTAATATTTAGGAACCATAGTTCCTGTCTTTGAAGTCTCTGGTTTTTTTCATTAACCATTTGACTAAGTCAGGACAATGTTATCAGATGATGCAGATTAGGAAGGAAAAAAATACCATGTTTTAGATTAGGCCAAAACCAGGGCTGTTACAGATCCATATTGACCATCAGAGAAATATAATAATAAATCATTTTAAGAAAACCTTGTTTCCTCAGCTTTGCTGCTCATTATGAATGCTCAGACTGGGTTCCTCTACACTGTTTCATCTTCTAATATTGTTTTTGAAACTAGATAAGAGACAAGATACATGTAATTTTTCTACTAAGTAGTTTAGAGCTTCTGGCTTGACTCTCATCGCTTTGTGAAGTGATTGCCAAGCTTAAATTTGTCAGGCTGCAATGATTAAATCCAGCTCAGTATCTGTCTTTTCTTTCACCACACTTTCCCTGCCTCCATTTTCATTGAGATCTTGATTAGAATTGGCAGAGACAGAATTTCAGAGGACCATTAATGGTAAGTCACCTTAGGTAAACAACTCTAGTCAACTCTTAGGTATACAAGTGTGCCAAATCAAATAGTGAAATAGCAGAAAAGCAGACTTCTTCTCTAGAATTCAAGTATGGACAATAACCAAACAAAAAAATTTACCCTAAAGGAGATTTCTGACTACACTTCCTCTGAGACAGATTTGAAGTTCTCATCAAGCACTAGTGTCATCACTCAACCTCTATATTCAAATTAGTGCAATCTCAAGTCCAGTTCCTGAAACCATCCACAGTCATTAGGGTGGAGTTTCACTTCAGTATTTTCACAATCAACGCAATCTCAACCACAGACCATCAGGAATATCTCTTTAATGTTTCCATGGAATTTCCTGCATTTCAATTTGTATCAAATTTGGCTCTTATTCTGTCATTAAGAAATGTCTGTTCTTTACTCCCAGGTATTTACACATAGATAAAATTTCCCCTGCCTTCATTCCTCCAAGCTATGAGCCCATCTTTGCCTATGTCAGATGCTCCAATTCTTTAACTGTCTGTGTCAGCCCTTGCTGGACTCATTCAAGGATGGAGAGCCAGAACTGTACACAGCATTCTACATGTGGACCAACAGAGGAGGAGCAGGAGAACTTCTCCACTCAACTCCCTGCAATTCTCTGCTTCTTGCTGCCCAGGAGATTGACGGGTGTTTCAAGGGTGCTCATGTTTATTTGGTGTCTCCCCAGGGCCTCCAAGGCCTTTTCTGCCAAGTCTCTTTCCAGATGGTCAGCCACCAGCCCATTCTGGTGTACAGGTTTATTTCTTCCCAGCTACAGGATTTAGCTGAACTGCACATTGGCCCATTTCTCCAGCTTGCTGAAGCAAACCTGAATGATAGCACAACCACCTGCTACATCTACCACTCCACCCAGTTTTTGCATCTCCTGCAAAGCTCATTTGTGAGAGGATGGCTGTTAGATGGAAGCTTACAGCTTTCCTCTGGAACCTGCTGCATGCTAGAGCCTGCTGTTCTTGCTCTGCTTGAGTTCCCTGACTCTTCCAGCCCTGCCTCATTTCCTGCTCCAGTTATTTTTTGAATCCCTGCTCTGCTTCTAAAGTAGACCAGTGCCCGAGGCAGTGGGAGTAAGTCCAAAAAAATATCTCATTTTAGATATAATCTCTTGGATTGTTTCTGACAATTAGTTTCAGCTATCTAGTGTTGTTTACAGCATGAAGTTATTGACATAGAATAGTGCTTCTGGATGGCAGAAACATTTTAAATTTGACCACAGACAGTATTCCTGAACAGTCAGAATCCTAAACTAGAACTCCAGTACTAAGTTTTGGACAAAAGTCTTTTCCTTTGTAAATAAGAAAACTGTTCGGATTTAAAAATACTCTTGCTCTAAGAACTTACAATTGACATATCAATATTAGCAGCAGAATTGTTGAAAATTTATTTCAAAGCAAGCAAAATATCAACTTAACAAGCTCAAATTAGCACAATTACTTCCGTATTGAAGACATATGTGTGATTGTGTTGTCAGTCTTTGCATGTGAGCAACAATTCCCTTACCAGTCAACCATAATAAATGTATTAATGCAATAGTTCTACATAAAAAATATTTTCCCAATATTGGATGTCAGACAACTTTGCTTTATTTAAATTAATTATGGTATTACTTGATTAAAATATTTAAGTAATTTCAAATGCATCAGCAGGTTCTGTTTCACATTGTTTAGATTGTATCAAATTTCTAACAGCATCTGACAAATTTAGGGAGTTTTTAAGTACCTCAGCACCCCTAACACTCTTACCCTTAAGAATTTCTCCCACCTGCTCACTTCACAAAGGATCTTAGTAACTGAGAAATTACACATAAATTCTGACAAAGCCAATTCCTTGTCTTCTTTCAAATCCCTTTTTAAACTGAGGAAGCTGTTGCTATTACAATGGCACCCAGCAGTTAAACCTGCTATCATCACACTGGACAGTTATCACCACAGCCTGACATCCAAACCATCATCTCATTACATTCCTAAAACCGTGTTCGTTTCAGCTTCTTTCCCACATGCTTGCATCACATGTCCCCAACTGTTTCTCGTGTGAAACCCACATCATGGCCTGCAGAGAAGTTGTCAGTGCCCGTGGTTTGTGTCTGCACTACAGCAGGGACTGGGGTTTGTAGGCACTAAGGTAATGGGAAAAAATTCTGCAAGTTTTGTAATAGGTGTAGGGCCAAAAAAATTCCTTACAAACTGTCAGGAGTATAAAATATAGTACTAGAACAAGATTTTCTGATTAATTTGTGAGGTAGATGTTCTGGGAAAGAACATGGTTGTGGGAGGGATGCTACAACATTTTGACAATTTTGTGTCATCACATGCTTTTGTAACTCCTCATGGGAAGTATAATGACATTAGAATGCCATTCCCAAATCACTGTGCTGTTTTGGCTGGGGTAGAGTTCATTTTCTTCACAATGGCTGGCATGGGGCTGTGTTTTGGATGTGCACTGCAATCAGTGCTGACAACAGAGAGGTGTTTTTGTTATTGCTGAGCGGGGCTTGCACAGAGCCAAGGCCTTTTCTGCTCTTCACCCCATCTATGAGTGGTCTGAGGAAGCCCAGGAAGTTGAGAGGGGGCACAGCCAGGACAGCTGACCACAACTGACCCAAACAATGTCACAGACCATAGGACATCATGCTCAGCATACAAAGCTGGGGGGAAAATGGAAGGGGGTATGTCAGGATTGATGGTGTTTGTCTTCCCAAGTCAAGTTACATTTGATGGAGCCTGACTTTCCTGGAGATGGCTGAGCACCAGCCAGCCCATGGGAAGTGGCTTTGCTTTGCTTGTGAACATAGCTTTTTTTCTTACTTATCAAAATGTCTTTATCTCAGCCCAGGAGTTTTCTTACTTTTATCTTCACAATTCACTTCCCATTCCATTGAGGGGGAGTGAGGAAGCTGCTGCCTGGAGCTTGGTTGCTAGCTGGGGTTAAACAATGGCAGCCACAAAACCCATCAAAGAACCACAGCCACGAGTAATAGGCCACACTTTTTCACAAGATATGTTCCAAAGCATTTTAATTTCAATGAATTCTCATAGAAACACTTATCTTTTATAGTAAAACCTTATCTTTTTAACAGTTAGAGGTAATGAATACCCCTATGTTCCACAACAGAAAGTATATCACCGCTGTTTGCTATTACATAATCAGATTTAGACAAAAAGGTTTCCTGTAAAAAAAACCCTACATGACCAATATTCTGTCTTTGTTCAGTAACCCTTTCCCTGTGAGTCTATACCCTTCCTTGTATTCTTCACATTTTACAGCCTTGAAGTGTGTCAGGGTAGCTGTGGCTTTGTTGTTTTGTTGTTAATCTGTATATAAATTACTGTTATTTTTATTATCACTGGTTTCACTATTATAAGTATTTTCAGGCAGTCAGCTCTATACTCCAGTGGCATGCGTGTGGTAAAATCCTGAAATCAACAAGACTCCACAGAGAAGCACCACAGCTGCCTCAAAGGATAACAGCAATTTTAGATGTTATTTAACCAAAAGTAACAAACACACTGGGAAGGGCAAGCATTTCTTTAAGAGTATGTGATTATACCCAAAGAATACCACTGTCTGATTCAATCAAATTTTTTTCTTAAATATAAATCAAATTCTTCTGTGCAGCTTCCAAGAAACAACATGCATTATCAGAAAGGAATGTTGTGAAAGGTGCTAGTTAAAAAAATTAAGAATGCAAGTGCTTTCTGTATTTGTCTATAAATTATATACTTGAAATCCAGATAAATTATATACTTGAAATCCAGAATGTAATTTTTTACAGTGAATGAAGAAATAAAATACTGCTATTCTCCTCTATTTTGAGTTATTTTTTAACTCATTTCATTGAACTTTAACTGTGGTAATCATGTGGTCTTTACTTGTACTTTCAACAATGTCTAAAAGTATCAGTAAAAAAAATTAGTTGAATGTCATGTGACTTTGTTGATTTCTCATAATTCGAGAGATGTAGTACGTAATTTTGTTTCTTGCACATGTTGGAAAAGATTGAACAGCCCCCTCAAACAATCTTGAGCCTCTCTGTTTTTTCACTGTAGTTGTTTTCCTCAGCTTCCCGTTACTTGGCACCGATGACTTAAATCCTCCAGAGGAATTCAACTATTTCAAGGAGCTTGAGTGCCACTTCTTTGAATCAGGATTTGTGTGATAAATCCAGGCCAAGTAAGAAAATTCTTTTACTTTAACAATGTTACTCACTAAGAACAGCTGGTCCTTTACTACATACTCATTCAGCAGGGAATACAGCAGTTGTATGCTTATCTGATCTCTTCCTGACGTATTTCCTTGGATAAAGAAGCTTATGTAATGACAGCAAACCAAAGATGTTGTCTGATGCCTCTGTTCTCAAATGGCCTTAGTCCACAAGGGACAAGCATTCTCTACCAGCTGCATCTGCAACTCCTACTCACAACATGAACACAGGGCACTTGCCACTTCCATTCCCAACTCCTATCTAGTAGTCAACACTGCAGTTTCTTAGGCAGTAATTTCAAAATCAGTTTAGATTTCATAGCATTTCAAAATTTATTTTCAAATTATTTAATAATTTTCCAAATTCATGCAAGGTTCTTTGTAGCACCTACATTTTTATGTTCCTTTTCACAGACTGCTGAGTTTGGGGCTTCTGAGCAAGAGTCCTCTTACTCAGGAAGAGAAATATGTATATTTCCATATACAAAAACATTAATGCAATTAAATTTTGCGTGCATTGTCCCACTCAAAGGGAAGACCCCCTGAATACCAGACCAGGTCCTAAGCTGCAATCAGAAGAGCACTGCCAGCTGGTCAAGGCTGGTCCTCCTTCCCTCAGCCCCTCTGAGACTCATCTGCACTGCTGTGTTCACTTCTGGACTCCTCAGTACAAGCAAGACACAGATGTACTGAAATTGCTTCTGTGCAGGTCATCATGAAGAGAATTAAAGGACTGAAGCACTTCTTCTACAATGACAGTTTGAGAGAGCTGGAACTATTCAGCCTGGAGATCAGAAGGCTTGTGGAAGCTCTTAACACTACATATGAATACCAGAGGGAGGAAGACAGTAAGGAATATGGAGCCACACTCTTCTCAGTGGAGTTCAAAGGAAAGACAAGAAGCAATGGACACAGCGAAGATTTTCACTATCTTCTCAGTAAAGAATATTTCCCTAGTACCCAACGTGAACCTTGAAACTGCCATTTGTGATCCCTGGCTGTTTTTACACTCACTGGAACTACCAGCAAGAGTTGGGCTTGCTCACCTTTGTACCTTCCCTTCAAGTACAGAGGGTTGCTGCTAGGTCACCCCTTAGTCAGTTCTTCACCAGACAAAGCAAGCCCAGTTTCCCCACATCTCTCCCCAGGGAGCATGAGCTGCGAGCCCTTTACCACCTTGGTAAGCCTCTAGTGAACCCTTCAAGTGCCATCCTGGAAACTCAGTCACCACTTAAGCATTTCAACCTGGCTGAACCCAGCCCATTTGCACTTGGCTAAATTACAGGGAATGGTTTCCATCTTTCCACACCAGCTCTCCCTCTGTAGCACCATTTCTGAGTCACCCACGGGCATGCTGTAGTCAGTCATCCTGCTGACACTCAGTTACACTTGGCTTACTCAACAAGCTCTGAGCAAGACTGTTAGTGTGATTATATGTAGGTCTGTGTGTTACTGGAACACTGCACCACTTTTCCAGCCATTTGGCAAGCTGTTGTCAGAACTCCTAGTTTAAGAGAAGTTGCAGAAGCAAATTGTCCGGACCACGGACTCTCCCATGTAAAACTCTGATGAATCTGTTATCAAGATTAAAGAACCATCTGGAAATCTTCTCAATTATGCAATATTTCTTTCCTCCAGAAAATGTAATCAAGCATTGCCTCGTGTTTATGGTCAACATCACACACAGACTTTGATCAGAATATAGAAGGAATAAAACACAGATGGACTAAGACAGTGTCACCAGACTACTTTTGTTGTCTGGGAAAAAACCTGACACACTGTGGAAACCCAGGGCACCAGGAATATTTCCCTGTCTGCTCTGGGGTGCCCTGACCCCCAGGGGAGCACTGACTTTGACCCTCATCCATGGAGAAAGTTTCTGAAACTCCAGAATAGACTAGAATCCACTAAGGTGTGGAGTAGATTGTAGAGAGTAGTGTAGGTGTATCACTTAGGTGGGAAATTTAGATTTTAGGATTTTTAGTATGTAGTGGATACTACATACTAAAAATGAAAGGCACAGGGTATCATCCTGGGCTGCTTCTTCATGCTTCTTCTTCATGGGTTTGGGTGGCATTTTGTAACTGGGTGGAAAAGTCCGCATTGTGGACTTTTGGGGATCAGTTATTGGGTTTAAAAGGGAAATAATCTAAGTATCAGTTCTTAATTGGATAGTTAAGCTTTAAAAGACCTTGTAACAAGAGATTGTTAGCCATTTTTGTGGTGCTTTTCCAGTGCGCTGAGCCTGGTGTGGATAGTGTGCAAAACTCCAGATAAGATCATAATAAACAAAAACCTGAAGACCAAAAAAATCCAGAGCATCTCTCTTTCCTGACACAAGACCACTCCAGGAGGGTCTCTCCCAACTGAGAAGCCCCCTGGGAGGGCCCAGCCAGAGTCCCAGAAGTTGGTGAAACAGCAACAGTTACCCCGGCAACACCCTTCAGCAACCACAAAAGTATTATTCTTTCTCCCCCAGTTCATACATGAAATTAAGCATACTGACACTATTCTAAAGCTCTGGAGCTAGCCAAACTTGCACAACTTTACATTCTTGTTAGTGGCATCATGCCCATTTTCCATGTACCAAGAGAAATTTTCTCATTTTGAATCAACTCCTGATTCCTGTGGTGTTTCCAACCTTCAGCCTCAGACTTCTTACAGAGCACATCTCATAAGCACCAGTTCAAAGCTGTGAGCATGCACTGGTATCATCTGGGCATAATCTGGGCAGGACTGCCAGGCAGCTTGCTTTCCAGTAACCATTCTAACGTAAGTG